>NC_056737.1:1418828397-1419168397 GCF_019279795.1 Protopterus annectens | reverse complement strand
GTCAATATTCAACTCAAGTAGAAAGGAAGAGTGGGTAGAATGAGATATTGCAGAGTAACCCCCAGTGAAATAGTTAGCCTATGGCATAAGTCAGCAGTGGGCAAAAACAGCTGCAAGCAGTGGTAAGACTTGCCTCTAAGGTCAACAGAAGCTAGAGCTAAGCTAGACATCTATTGTCAATTTTTCTGGCTACCTTTAATCTCCAAGCTACTTTTCTAACTTGTTTTTCCAGTACATAATATCAAATCATCATAGTAAAATACTACTCTCATGACCCAGGGGGCCATTTTAAGCTTAACCAAGTCCCCCAAAATAAAATTTGCTAGGTAATGTTCCACACATTTTTTGTGTAGGGTGTGTGTTCTTAAGTGGACAAACAATTACAAGCTTCTCTCTCTAGTAGACACATGGGTTGCAGACAAGGGGTATATTTACAGTTCCCCAGTGACTGGTCCAGGTTCTTCTTGAATAAATGTAGGGTAGAACTGTGCTTTGTATGGATGGAAGGCCTGTTCCAGAGATGGGGAAACCACTGAGACATATACCTGCCACTTCAGTACATCCTGCTTATGTTGCTGGTGAGGTTTAGATCCCTAGTTGAGGTGATTCAGATGTTACCTGTTTTCTGAATGTTTAACAGGTCTATTAGTGCTAGATCTGAGAAAGCCCTGTTGGCTGGGCATAGGTTGCCTCTCAGCAGCCTGTAGGAAACTGAATATGGAGACAATGATTTTAGGTAATACCCCCTGTATTCTTTTTGTGAGAAATCTCTGTGGAAGCTCCAATTGCTGTATTTGCCAGGTGAGGTACTTACCAAAGGGGCACTGTACTTAATGATAGGTCTTATGAGGCAGAGTACAGTGGGACAATGACTTGTTTAGATCTAGACTTCCTATCTTTACTTATATGTTTTGCAACATGAAATTACTTCCTCACCACAGTAGAAGCATGTTGGTCAAGTTCCAAATCTCTGTATACATGTGTTTCCATGTCCCTGACTACAGGGTATACACTCATAGGTATATTATCAATGTGGTGGTTAGCAGGGGTGGCCATACTGCCAAAAGATACTATGACGCACTTCTTAGCATTGAGTTTTAGGTCATGACCAGGCTTTTGAAATTTCTGTGGTATGTTCATTACAGTAAAAAATAAAAGTAAAGGTCCCAAGTGGTGAAAGTAGTCTAATCCAAGCTAACAAACCCGGAGGAGCTGGGAGGTCCCAGCCAAGATAAACAGAACAAATGCTAGAGGGATTAGCTTGAGAGCAGGTTATGGTTCAAGAAGGAGAGTGAACCTTAGCTTCTACCTGGAGGTTCCAAAGTTTTCCTATTAGATCCTTTCAAATCTGAAATAAGTTGTCTTGAGTCAGTATTCCTTTAAAGAGGCTTTATTCATATTAACACTTTCATCTTATAGACTTTTTCAGATCCAGGAAAAACTTAATGAAGATTTAAATGATCAGTGGAAAAGGTTGTCTCCTATAATGAGGGCTACTGACCCAGTTGTGTGAACATTGGCTGTAGATGATTGTCACTGTTAAAGTGAAACTGACCTCATTGGCAAAATTGGAAATAATGGTTTGTGGATGGCTGGATTTATATCTTCTTTAATGAAACATTTTCAAAGTCTCATTCTCATTTGCTGTCTCACCTTCCCTCACATGGCTTGTTACTCAGGACACCTGCAGATCATTTCCAGCTACATGTGTATTAAATCAGCTTCAACAGCAATGTCCTAGAAATGCTCCTCATTCCAAGCATTCGCATACCTTATAATTCCTCTGAAGTGTTATTTGAATTTTCAGGTAAAGGCATTGTAGAAAATCCATAATTGTGATGCTTCAAAACTCGGTATTCTATTTGATAATAAAAGGCTGACAGTATTACAACCCCTCTCTGGATTATTGCTGCTGCCACTGACAACAAACTCATGCCCAATAATCAATGTTACTAATGCTTTTTGGTCGGTAACCAACTTGAATTTTCTACCTCAGAGTCTTCTGAAGACAGTGAGGGATGTCATCAGAATTAGGAGTAAATTTTCTCTGCAGAATTTTTTGAATTCTCAGACTATTAGATTTTATAACAAGAACTCCCTGGTTCAGATTACTAATGAACCGACTAGAGTACTAAATATAACGAACATAATATCTGTATGTGCCATCCCTAAGGTATCTTCCTCACTGGTCAAGTTAGGCCACAAACGTGTAACCTTCTCCAGCAAAATCTCCAAACCATCTTAAGCAAATATGATAGAATTCAAGGACTCTAAACAATCTCCTGCAATTTGATGCTGAAGTCAGAATGTTTCTGAGATTTTGAACCACCACAGGACTGCTCAAATGTGCTTTCGTGGGACCTTGTTATATGCTCTGTCCATGTCTAGGAATGCCCAGTTGGACTCCAGTATCTGTCTCATTGCAAAAGACACATCTGAGTCTGAACTGTATGTCTTCTGTCTTACTTTCTACTGTTTTATGTACTCGTTTATCACTCACCTTGTCCAGCACCTTCATTCAGTGTGCCAGAAGTCTGATATCTCTGTACTGCTCAGAGTTGTGAATATCTCCTTTGTTTTTGTATGCTGGCACAAGAATACTTATTCTCCAGTTATCTGCGATGTGTGTTTCTCTCTCTCTCTGCATACCACAATAAGTACCCATATGAACCATTTCTTCTCTAAGAAACACAATATTTTAATCATAAATGATGTGACTTCACCTAAGCCTGCCACTTTGACTTCATTTTCCTTAGTGCATGTTGTACTTCATCTAAGGTGAGTTCTCCTTCCTCTTTCAATGTATGCTGTAGGGTTTTCTTCTTTCAGAAGCTTATTGAAGAGCTCCTTTCACCTATCCATGATGTTCTCTGGACTGGTGAACAGATTGTTGCAGGTGACATTTACAAATGGAGTCTGATAGCTATATCTTCTTCATCTCTCTTGCCTTGCAGCCTGATAGAGCACCTTTGTCCATTTGTTCATTCAGTTTCTAGAAGTTTCTCTGGCACTTTGTTCTTTGACATTGCAACTGATATCCTAACCACTTTTTAACCACCCAGTATTTCTTCTTTACCTGGTGAGGTTTTTCATTCTCTCACTTTTTCCCTGCACTCCTTCTTTCTTTACATAACTTTCTGAACTGTTGCATTCCACCACCACCTTTCCTCTTTTGTCTTATTTCCATACCCATCTTGACTGCAGACCATTTCTATGTTATGCTTATTTCTTCTGTTTAATTGAGATTCATAGGTTCATAGGTTCATAGGTATGTACTAGGCTAATGACCCTGGAGCCTTTACAAGCCTACCTCAAAGAATTACTCTGGCATCATGCCACCTGACCTTAGTTTCCAGTGCCTCTGTTGAGAAGAGCCGCTGGAGTGATCCCCGGGGTGAATTTTCTATTTCCCATCCACTCATCAAGATTTTTCTTGAAGAGGGCCAGTGAGGTGCTCTGTTTGACATGTATGGGAAGTCTATTACTTAGCATGGGCAGTCTCTGGTTATGAATCTGTCCCTCCAGCACGTTCTGTTGTTTGTGGTAATGAGGTTGAGGTCTCTTGAGTGTGTGGTGTGGAGGGATTGGGATTTCATTAGATGTAACATTTCTAACAGAGCTGGGTCAGACATGGCTTTGTAAGTCAAGCAAAGATCACCTCTAAGTAGGCGATATGAGACAAAGAATAGTTGGAGTTTTTTTAGTCTGTCTATATAAGACAAGTGATTAAGGCCTAGGATCCTCTTCGTGAGTTACTTTTGTGGCCTCTCCAGTTGTTGCAGGTGTCTAGTGAGGTACATGCCAAATGGGGCATTGTACTCAATAATTGGCCTAATGAGGGAAGAGTAGAGGGAAACAATGACCTTTTCTTCCTAGATGCAAAACCCTTAGTAATGAGATGTGCCACATATAAGGACTTTCTGACCACAGTGGCAGTGTGGTGGTCAAATGAGTAGTTGCTGTCAACCTGTGTTCCCTTCTGTGTTCAGTGGACTGCCATGGATGTGGTAGTTCATAGGAGCTGGGTTTTTCCCAAAGGGAGTGACGATACATTTTTTGGCATTGAGCTTAAGTCCATGGTTCTGACACCAGTCCTTGGTCTAAGTGAGGGATTTCTGTAGGATGTCAACATCACTTAGGGAGTTAATAGCGGTTCCCAACTTGCAATCGTCAGCGAACTTTGTCAGCCAGAGGCCCTTCATGTTGACCTGGACTTCTGCAAAGTAGATATCAAACAGGAGAGGACCCAGGACTGATCCCTGTGGGACTCCACTCATGACTGGTCAGCAGTCTGACTTGGAGTCAGCTACTTTCACACTGTGGGTTCTATCTGTGAGCCAGTTTGCAACCCACCTAGTGATATAGGGATTGATGCATAGCTTAGTGAGTTTTTCTATGATTCCTGAGTGGGGAATGGTATCAAAGGCCTTGGCCAGATCAAGGTAGGCTGTATGAACCACCTTGCCTTCATCCACAGCTTTGGTCACTGACTCAAAGAAGTCGACCAAGTTGAGTAGGAATGATCTTCCCTTCACAAAAGCAAACTGTGTGGGATCCAGAGTTTGGAGATTCCCTATATCCTTGTTTATTAGGTCCATGATGATGCGTTCCATAGATTTGCATATCAGACTTGTCAGGTTAATGGGACGATAGTTCCCAGGGTCTGTAGTCGCTCCTCCTTTGTGGAGAGGGATGACTGTAGCAGTGTGCCATTTGGTAGGGACAAAGCCTGAGGTGAGGCTGTGATTGAACAGGGCACACAGGTGAGGTGCCAGTTTACTCTGTAGTTCATGTAGAACACAGCCAGGGATATTTTCAGGTCCCATAAAAGCTGTATTCTTGGCCTTGGACAGTGCTGTTTTAACCTGTGCAGCAGTAGTACTGGGTGCTTGGCAATCTACTGGTATTGTGATTGTTTTTTTTTTGGGGGGGGTAAAGTTGGCACTGAATCTGTCAGCCAGTATATTGGCAATATCTGTTGGCTTGGTATAAGAAGTACCACTGTGCAGTAGCTCAGAGCAAATCTGGGTATTGCTGGAAGGTTCTTTACATAACTATAGAAGGCCTTGTGATTGTCTTTACTATCTGCTGCAATTCTGTTTTCATCACTAGTTTTAGAGGATTTGATGAGGGATCTCAACTTTTTGTTGAGACTGATAAGGGAGTTTTTCCAGTCTTGGGACTTCACCTTATTCTGCATCAGTTTCCTTCTTCTGTTGTAGAGTTTGTTTATGGCAGGGGCCCACCAGATTGGCTTCCTTTTTTTGGAGAAGAGCATCTTAGTTCTATTGGGTATAGCAAGATCCATGCATTTGTATACATGTTCGTACAGTGCATTGGTGTATGATTCAGCGATCATGCAACTGTTCTCCATTTGCATGAGTGCCGTGAAGTTAGCCACCTCTGTTCTTAGGAGCCCAAAGTTAGCTTTGCAGAAGTTTTTCATGCTGGTTACCTTTGCAGGGGAGGGGGTTGTGGATTTCCAAGGTGATTAGTTTGTGGTCAGACCTAGTCAGGGAGAAGTTGACTATTGGTGTAGAGCAACAGTCGCCCATGTTAGTAATGACCAGGTCAAGGATGTTGCTACATCTAGTAAGGGTAAGAATGAGCTTGTCCAGGGCATTGGAATTAATGAATTCCAGGAAACGTTGGGTAAGTGTATTGGTCCATGAGTATTTTTCCCAGTTATTGGAGGGGTAGCCAAAGTTGTCCCACATGAGAGTTTTAGGCTGGAACCTAATATTTTCCAGGGTGCTTAGGAACATGGAGTTAGTGTCTTGGGACATGGTTGGGGACCTATGACAGGCTACAACCTGAATTGCTGTCTTACGCAGTGTTAGCTGCACCTGAAGTAACTCTGATGCATATGTTGGGCTACCAGTCTGGAGGTGTGCGCATCCTTTATGAACATGGAAACACCACCGCCTTTGAAGTTTTGGTCCCAGTTCTGGGGCTGAAAGGTGTGGAATGAGTTTTAGCCTGGTAGTGCAGGGGTGTTTCCTGCTGCCTTAAACTAGGTCTCTGTTACAGCACAAATGTCAATGTTCTCCATTTTAAGGAGTGCTTCAAGAGAGTGCATTTTGAGATTTAGACTTATAGCATTGAGCAGCATGACCCTCAGATTGCATTTGCTTGCAGCTGTTACGGTGGTAATTTGGTCTTTGAAGCACCACCTAAAACAGGCACTATAGGGGTGGCAAGAGCCTTGGCCAGTATCCAGAAGCCCAGAGGTGACAGATGCAGGCCATCTCTGGCAAAGCATTGAGGTCCATCAATCATGTCATCCCAGGCAGACAGACACTGGATCCCCTTAGAATGACACCAGAAACTTAGCCAATTGTTGAACTCAATCATTTTCTGCTTGTACTGTGGTATCATTCTGGGTGATGGTAGGATGCTGTTGAGGGCTAGGGTTGTACCAACCTGGGCTACATAGTCTGAGAGCTCCTCCATGTCTCTTTTCATGTAGTCCAGGGAGGTACATCTCAGGTCATTCACACTCACATTTACAATGACAGAGTCATATTTGTACCTGTTGTTGAGGGACCAGAGTGCATGCATTATATGGTGGATCCTGGCACCTGCCAGGCAGCTGACTGTTACTTTCTCTTTATTCAACCTAGTGAGTGGGACATCAGTGTGCCTCACTATCGAGTCACCTATGACTATTGTGCTAGGCATGCTGTTTTGCCTTAGGGGCTTTGGTTGAGTGGCACATTGTTTAGTGTCTTGTGATTAGTGTTGTGTTGTGGTGGTTGAGTGCGTTTCTGTCTTGGAGGTCTCTGCTGTTTGGGTAGATTTTTATTGAGAGCCTCCATGAAGGTGGGTGTATGGTTTGTGTTTTTATGTGAAAGCAGTGCTGGTGTGTGTTCTGGAGGGCTATGTTCCACGTGGTGTGTTGCAATTGTTGGCATTCTCCTTTTGACCAGCTATTCCGGTCTTGGCTGGAGAGTGCGTGGCTTCCGTTTTGGATATATAAGTGTATCTCTCACAAGTCTGAGTGTTAGGAAGGTAGAGGTCGGTAGTGTTTAATGCCTCTCGCAGCTGGTTTAGGTAATAGGAAAGGCGTGATGTCTTAGGCATGCTGTGGCTGAGCATTCCAGTCATCTGAAGTGTTCCTTTAGGAATTGCTTTAACTCTGTAGGTGCATTATAAAAGTCTGAGTGGTAAATTGAGAACATTAGTGCTAAATTCAGGAGCCAATAATAGATAAAGGGAAAGTTAAGAGCTGACCTTGGACTGCTAAGTAAACAGGCGGATAAGCAATCTGGTGAATTGACAGCAACTGGAAGCTGAAAAGCTTACAAATAGTCTTGGATAGAAATGCTAAGCACTAACAATTAAGAAAGGAAAAGCTAGTAGATTTGAAAAATGCAATAAGCCAAACAATTCAACTGAAATTTTTTTAATCTTGATGTGAAATTAAAAGGCAATTTATTAATATTCTGAGAAGAATTTTATTAATTTAATTGAACAGGAAAAGGACAAAAAATAATTCAAGTAAGATCCACAGCACAAATTAAATGGAAGTAAAACGAACAGAATAATCAAGGTTAGGATAATTTTATTTACAAACGGTTTAAAAAGCCAAATTTTACTTGCTGAGCCTCAGAGTTTTATTAATAGTTAAAGCGAAGGTTGGCTTCAAATTCTCTGTCATAGTAGAAATTAATGCAGAAGGCTAGAGGGTGGCACTAAGTTGTACTGTAAGGTGTTGAATAATAATCTCATGTACTAGTTGGTAGCATGAAGGGATGGAGGTGTTAAAAAATTTAGTTGCTGCAAAGCTACTAGAAATAAGACAAGAGGAGGTTCGAAATTACGAGAGGACAAAGTCATGATGAATATAAAAAAAATGAGTAGCTGACTAATCAGGATTGCTATAGTTTAACAAATTAATTAAAGATAACAAACAGCATATATCAGTATTTGTTAGATTAAAATTAGTGAAAGAAACCAAGTAGATTCAATTAAAGAAAAGTAAACAATAATACTAACATAACCTAGTAAATTCAGTAAATAATAAAGAACAATAACTCATTATCATAACACAGAGGATTCAATATAAAGAAATAAAAAAAAAAAAAAAATCATGCTATTACACCAATTTATAACTATAATAAACAGAAAATAATGCAGAGCACTTAAACGCAAGTTTGTATTATAAGCTTTAATAATTATGTATTATATATATAAAAACAATATATTAACAATTAAAAAATGTATTATTATTATATATATATATATATATATATATATATATATATATAAATATAAGTATATATGATTATTTATATATATATATATATATATATTATATATATATATATATATATATATATATATATATATATATATATATATATAAATATATATATATATATATATATATATATGTATATATATGTATATATATATATCTATAAATATATATAATTATATATATATTATATATATATATATATATTATATATATATATATATATATATATATATATAATATGTATAGTTTATATATTAATTTGTATTTTAATAAGTTACATTATTACGTATATATTATATATTTTATTTTGTACTCTTTTTTATATATTAAGTACATATTATATCTTTTGTTATTTCCTTGCTTATATAGCATAATCGATTAATAGTCTTTGTATATTTGTGCCAGTTAGTAGTAATATTAGAAAACGGAGTTCTTTATCTCTGATGCGGTTCATAGGTTAATTAAACTGTTCCTTTAGACTATGCTGAGATGGTTAAATAAGTTAAGCTATTTCCTTGTGCATGTTGCTAATATTATAAAGTCATGAATGTAAACAGCAGGTAGGAAATTGAAGAAGACTGAACTGTAAAGGAAAATAGTAGATCTAGAAATTGTAGACAACTGTTACAGAAGCTGGAAAAGTCAGAATATTTTTTTTAAATGACTAACTAGACAGAAAAGCAGAACAAGCTTGAATTATTTAAGAAGCACTATAAAATTAAACAATGATCAACATAGATATTGTATTTACATAAAGTAATAATTCAAATTTCTGAATGAGAACACATTTTTAATTACTAAAGTTAAAGTGCAAAAATACTTATAATAGAAGCAATTGTCAAACAATTAAGGAAATAGAAGGTTAAATAAAAATTCAAGTTAGGAATAATTTGCTTAAACAGTTTAATAAACCAAACTTATGCCTGGCTGAGTCAAGTTTGTATTTAATAGTTAAGGCCAAGTTGCTACTCAAGTTTTCTTAATTGTAAATAAATTAAGGTAAAGCGAGTGGTTGGCTATAACAGTTTTCTGTAGGTAGATGGTAATAAATGCTGGTATGAATAGAGCAAAGATGGGCGGTAGGAGTGTTAAATAAAATTTGATTAGGGTAGCAAGAGTAATACAAGAGCAAGGGGGTGAAACAAATACTGGGGAGGCAAATACATATTAACCACAAAAAACGAAGGAGTGCGGAATTTTAACACTAATTTACAGGATGAAATTACAGAAATAAATAGACTATTTAACACTGGAATTTACTTTCCAGATGTAATACATGATAAGTATATAGAAAAAACCCAGTAAGTTCACGAATAAATAGATAATAATCACTATGACCTAGAAAGACAAAATCAGTATGAAATAATAGAACGAAAATTACATAGTGCTATAACACAGAATACAATTCAAAGAAATAAATAAAAGAAAAAAAAATTATTCATCAATTTCAAGATTACATAAACAGTAATATTAGTAAACTACTTAACAGAAAGTTATATATTAGCTTTAATATATAAATATATATACAGTAATAAAAGGTACTATTGATAAATTTTATTATATTATATAATATTATATATATATATAAACTATATATGTAATGTATGTTATATATATATATATATATATATATATATATATATATATATATATATATAATATATATATATATATATATATATATATATATATATATATATATATATATTATTATATATATATATATATATATATATATATATATATATATATATATATAATATATATATATAATATATATATTATATATTATACATTTTAATTTGACATATTTTTTTTATTTATAATATTTCAGTTATTAGTTATTATATTGAATATTTATCTGTTGTATTTTTTTATTCACTTGATTATAATGTTATTCTGTTTTTATATTTTACTCCTCAATTTTTGTACATGTAATACAGTTCTTTTTGTATGTTCCTGTCATTAGTTAATAGATAGAAATAGCATTTATATGCTAGGTCCAGTTATAGTTAATTGTTATTTCGTAGACTTTAGATGTGATTTGGATAATAATTAGTAGACGTTCTTGGTAAATTAGACAAGCTAATTAGTGCAGAGATGACTAGAGTTAGGAAAAATGAGACTGACTTGTTACTTAGAGTACAAAAGTCTGAACTAAGTAAATTGACAGACTTGGACGTAAAGCTTAGAAATTTTGTACGAAACGTAAGAAGACAATAAGAAAGGAAAAGATAAACTTGTTGTTACAAATCAGAAAAATATTAAACTTTCAGACAGAGAAAATTTTTTAAGTTAAATATTAAAGAATCAAAAAACTATCACTGAAAAATTTAGTAATTAATTAAAGTGGAAAGTGGAAGGAAAAAATAATTAAAGAAATCAGAACGAAATTAAATGAATGTAAAAAAAAAAAATACTTATGCTTGGAAGGCACTAGCTATGACTATAAATTATTAAAAACTGAAAACTGTGCATTTGCAGGCTGATTAGTTTATAATTCAGTCAAGGCCAGTGGGATTCTATCTTGTTCTTCAGTTTTAGTTATTAAGTTACACGCTAAGTGGGTTGTGGATATTTCTTGATGGTGAAGTGTTGACATAAAATGTGATAGGTTGAGAAGTGACAAATGGATGGTCGGTGGTTAAATAAATTACTGAGCGCAATTGCGCAAGAGTGACCAGGAGGAGGAGTGGTTGAAAATTGAGAACACAATTAGTGACAAAAGAACGGAGGAGTGTGAAACAATGCAGAGGCCAATTTAGCACGAATTATTAATAAAATAAATGGTAATGTTTAACAACTGGAAGTTTTCATATTCAGCTAGAATAATTAGATAAGCAACAACATAAACTCTAACTAGAGTTCACAATATAATACAGTAAGTGATAAGCCTAACCAGGAAGAGTTCAACATCGAATATCAATGAAGTGAGAACAATAATCTCCACTTACTGCAGAGAGACAGAGAGATCACAATATTCAGTGAAGGAAATAAATAAACAGAAAAATAAAATGCAGTGCTATCTTTAACACAATATTCAATGAAACAAATAAATAAACAGAAAAATAAAATGCAGAACTATCTTTTGACACTGCAAGTTTGTACTTATCTTAGCTTGTAATACCAGTTAATGTTAGTATATAGCAGCTAACCAAACAGGTCAGCTATTCGGCTATTCAGCAGAATGTTTTATATATATATATATATATATATATATATATATATATATATATATATATATAGACATATAAGACTATATATGTATTTATGTGTGTATATATATATATATATATATATATATATATATATATATATATATATATATATATATATATATATATATATATATATATAAATGTATGTATATATATATATATATATATATATATATATATATATATATATATATATATATATACATACATGTCTGTGTGTATGTATGCATACACTTACTTTACATTATAAAATGTTTTCTGGGTTTCATTCAGTACCAGTTTTGATATATTTTGTTTCTTGGTATTTTTTTAATAAGTTCACACTTGATTTGACGTTAGTGACATATTAGTAATCTTTAATCTGTTACTGCCTTCTTGTTTTTATGAATACGCATAAGTCAGCATATTCTAGTTCAGTGTTTTTGTATATTTTCCTCTGCAACAGTTAGTAGCACTACAGTTATTCTATAGTCCTTAAGCATAAATAGCTTAGATAGAATACGACATTCTAGATGTAATTGTAAAAGAGAAAAAGAGAGTAAAGTCAAACATTACTAAGAGATAGCTAACAAAAGATTTTTTTTTCATTTGCATTACTCACTAAACTAGCAGCTGCCAGCTTCATTCCCATCAACTTAGTTATCAGTTCAGCTCATATGCTTCACAGACTATTAACCCAGACATATTTCAGTCATAAGACCTATGTTGCTGTAAACAATGATTTCCCTTATGATGAAATTGACATAGGGCACAACATTCCAGTTTGCTCTTGACTTAGCTAAATGTTCTGTTTTACAGCTGATCATGTAAAGTGTGACTTCAGTTGGACAAAATAAACATCTTGGTATAGTAGCTATTTGGATATATTTGCAGCTATTTAGGAGTAGTGGTTCAGAACTTCAGACTTTTTCAACAGAAGAAGTCATGTGATTTTATATGCTTATTATGTCAATAAAACAAGAGAAGCAAATATCTGTATGACAAGAGACACATATACATAACATCTGTTAGTTTAGAAATGTAGAGAGTCAAAGGGCCAGAATTTAAAAATCTGCTTGCAGTGGAAGTCTGCCCTGATTCTGAAAGACTTGCTCTCAGTGTAAATGATTTACTTTGGTGTAAGTCCTATATATAGATGGGCTTACACAAGGTCAGATTACAGAAGACCTGGGCCATTCTCCTTGTAAATGATCACTTAAACTGGGAATAAGTCTTTTGGAATTGGACCCGAAGCCTTGAATGTTTGCTATACATGTATAATGTAAAGTGATGTGTGGCTTAATGGCTTCTTATGCAAATTGCTGCTGTTTTTATTTTTGCATCTCATTAAGGAACTTATGAATAGTTAGCAATGTTATTAAAAAGACATGCTCAGTTATATAACAATAAGACAAGATGGGAGCCAAAGAGTAAGTTTTATATTCTGAATAGTAAGACCGATTGCATGAAAATGGGAGCTTAAATACTCTAAGTGCAAGTTCAGTGTGCCTTGGAATATTCCCTTTTCTACACAGAATGTCCAGAATGGTAGGCTTGGAGATGGAATATGTATATATATATATATATATATATATATATATATATATATATATATATATATATGTGTATATATATGGAGAGATATTGGGATGTGGAAAAGCAGCTCAGCACATTAGGGGGTACAGTTGGGGCTTAGTTCATTGTTCTTGATAATTCTGGGACTCAGATTTATGAATCTTGGAATTACAACAGGGAGTTGGGTCAAAGTATTTACATTTAAAGCTATTATATGTGTTTAATTTCTTGCAGGTTTTATAATGATAAATGACACCTATACTGTAAAGACTATAAATAAATTTGTCGAGTCTTATTTTGTCAAAAACATTTTTTTTTTCTGGGGAGAGAAAACTTGCTACTTTCATAGGTTCACAGGCATTGTTGATCTGTGATGCTCCTATGAAGCCTAACTTTACATTCCCATAGTAGTGTTTAACCTTTATATTTTGTATACAAATGATTAAAAGGTAAGCAAAACAGGAATATGTTAGGACATTTACTTGTAATCCTTATCCATGAGGGACATTGGAGCTAAAACTGGAATTAATTTGAAGCCTCCAAACCATTCATTCCAATTAAGCTTGAAGACAGTAATGCAGAGTGGAGGATGATTCCAAAGGATGCATACCTTTCCCTCCGACATGTTCTATTAATGTTGCAAAAGAGATTGTGTTTCCTTGAGTGACTGTGTAATAGGTATGACAGGACAGGATCTGACAAGGGTCTATTCTTGAAGCTGAGGCCTCTTTTCAATAGCCTGTATGATAGCAAGAAGAGGGATAAGGCTTGAGACCATTTGCATAGTTTTTGTGTTTCAGTGCCTTGATTTCCTTAGTGAGATAGCATTGTGGGCATACCAGTTATAACAAATGTTTGCACAGTTACATACCAAATGGGGAATTATATTCAAATTTGCCTGATGAGAGCTGAGTTCAGAGCAATGATTACTTCCCTAGCCCTGGATGCCATACCTTTAGATATAACCTGTGCAATGAAGAAATACTTTTTTACAATGATGGATATGTGGTGATCAAAGAATAGTTCATTGTCAACACTGGTTCCCAGACTGCTGAGTACTGGATCAACTTTCAAGTGTATGTTGTTAATGTTATAGGTATAAGGGAAGTCATGCTTGACAAAGGATACAAATATATATTTCTTGTCATTTAGTTTTAGTCCATGGTTTTGACACCAGCAATTTGTTTGGGAAAGGTGGATTTTGGTGCCTTCTGGAGAATTTATGATGACCCCAAATTCATACCTCTCAACCTCTCAGTGCAAGAAATCTGAACAAAGCCAGAAAGAATTGGGAGGCAAGGCCCAAAAATAGCCTTATATTTAAATATTGCTCCTATAAACTTTGAAGATTGCTATAGTAACAGGTTTCACCTAATTATGTATTTTCTGAAGGATATAAAGTTGTTGTTTGTCTTTTCGGCTTTTCCCGGTTAGGGGTCGTCACAGCATCACTCCGGTCTGCTAATGATTGGCAGTAGATTTGTAAGGTGCTGAGTTGCAAACCCGATGCCCAACCTTCAGCAAAGGCACCCCCATTCATGCATGTCTTTCGGAGGCCACTCGACCGCGGGGAGGGCATGTAGACTCCACACAGAAGGCACTCCAGCCGAGAATCGAACACGAGAACCTCTTGCTGTGAGGCAACAACGCTACCGCTGATATAAAGTATGAAACTGAAATGTCTGTCATTATTTAATATTGTTTAGTGCCTTCAATCTTTAATGATTTGCCAAAAAAAAAATATTATAAGGAACATAACAAAAATATGATGCAAAAATCTGGGCATTCTGGGAAAATCTGTACAGTTGAGTGGTCCAAGTTTATAGTCACTTACAAACTTAGTCGGTAAAAAACTTCAATATTTTCTTTGACATCCATGAAGTAAATGCCAGAGAGCAGTGGCTACAGTCATTAGCAAACATGGTCAGCCATAAACCTTAACATTTGTTTTCATGTCCAAGAAGTAAATGCCAAGCAGGATTTGCATTTGGGTGTTCTAGAGGTTGTCATCCTTTATACCATCCTTTCTAAGTAGAACCAAATTTGAAATGATGCAATGGGAAGGAATGGATAATTAAATTTTTAAGTTTTGATAAACAAGATGAGAATTTGATGAAATTCAAAGCTTCTCACCATGCAATACCTATATAATGATGGAAAATAATGTAACTGCTATTATAGCTAAATAAATTGTTTTTTAGCCATACTATAAATTATTTTTGGTTGTAATATAAATTATGATTCATGAAAATATAATTTCATAAACCAACAAATAAAAAATAAAAAGTCAGTTTGCTGGGAGGAAATCAGATGTTTGTGATAGGATATATGACCCCTCCACAATGAGTAGCTTTCCCTGCTTGACCACTTTCATGTTTGTTACAAAATCTTTCTTTTCTAGCCTTATACTTTATTTCATTTTTGATTTTTTTGTGCACTAGTATCCAGTCCTTTAGTTTTCTTGTCTTTTCTAGCCTTATACTTTATTTCATTTTTGATTTTTTTGTGCACTAGTATCCAGTCCTTTAGTTTTCTTGCATTCTTGTGCTTCTTTTATTGTTTCAGAATTTGTCCAAAAAATACATTTCCACCTATCATCCAAGAATATTTTTCTACTACAGTATTAGATGGCCATGTCTACCCTGCAGAGGAAGGTGGCAGTCTGAGTCATCCAACACCACAATCTCCAGGAAGAGTGGTGGAGGACAGATGGCAATGCAAAGTACAGCCCTGGGCTGGGGTGATTAAAAGGCCTATAGATACTAGGGTCTGTCATGGGGCCACACGTGCAGAAAAGCACTACTCTCTGGCTCTTCTCCAAACTTTGGATATATGGACTATGGAGAGACTAAGGTTAAAGTGATTTAGAAAGATTTGGGATATATATATGTGTGTGTGTGTGTGTGTGTGTGTGTGTGTGTGTGTGTGTGTGTGTGTGTATATATATATATATATATATATATATATATATATATATATATATAGTATTTGCTAACTGATTAATTGAACTTATTTTTTGGTTTTAGAGAGTGCCGATGTGACTTAATTTATGGTGATTTCAAGAAGGACAGTAAAGGGAGAAAGTGGGTGCAATGGGTCATGTTGGGTGTGATGTTAGAATCAAACTTGTCTGAAAAACTATTAGTTATGGTTTCTGGAACAGACTGGGAAATACCACAGCAGATATATTTGCAGCAGAAATATGTATTACTTTTGACTTTCGTGATGCTTTTGAAGAAGGCCTATGGTTACCGTTGATATTACTGCGTCTCTAAGTTCATAAGTGGCTTTGCTCTCCATGATGGTTCAACTCGGGGTTTTGCTTAATGCTTTCAGATTACCTTGGTTGTGAGAAAGAAGGCATTTTTTTTACAAAGTGTCATGAGTTGTTTTATTTTGTTTCCTATAGAACTGCTGATTTATATGGGGGGTTCCATCATACAGTTACTTTTGAGTTTTTCACAAGGTTGTGACAGAAGAGTACAGTCTGTTTAATTCACTTATTTATGAGGGTGTAAACCTCTGAGGAGTGTGTGGAAGGAGAGGTAGCATCACGAATTGTCTTGCTTGGGGAAATAGGCCAGTTTCGTTCTCCAGGCTATTAGCAAGTAGCAATAAGATGAGATTTGAATTGTACAGTATGGTTTTTATGGCCCATGAGACTTGTATTAAGGATGAAAGCTGGAGATAGAAGATCTGATTTAGCCAGGGAGGGAATGACATATGAAATGGTATAGGAGGGGGAAACAATTGCTAAGGACAAGATCATTGAGGTTACCACCCCTGGTGGTAATGGGGGACAGTTCTCAGTAGGGAGGTAGTATTTACAAAATCAAACAATCTCTGGGCATATTTAACGGTAACTATATATGTTAGCCAACTGATCGAAGGTTAAGTAAAGTCTCTTATAATATGATTATTTGAAAACTTTTCAAATCAGCTTAGATAATCAATATGCTCTGAAATGGATATAGAGGGGGACCTGTGGTTAGCAATGATGTAGTAGGTGTTTTTGTTAAGATATTCTAAGACCTGTAATTCTAATTGGGTATAATGCAGGGTTTGATGTAACAAGGTTCCCAATAAATGTGGAATTAGCTGCCATAGCTGTGGTAATCCTCAATACATCATAGGCACTGTACCCTGGTAAAGATGATGTCATATCATTGTTCTGAAACATGGATGTTTGTGAGGATTAGGTAGGCCTGAAGACCAGAGATGTTGTTATTTAATCTCCTTGTACTGAGAGCTGGACCCATGGTACTGACATAAATGGAAGTTGCTTAGTGAATAAGCTTATGGCTTGAATTTTACCTAAAAAGGCACTACAGAGAAAGCAAAGGTTTTAACCTGTAGGAAAAACTCATGTGAAGACAGATGGAGGCCACCTCTTGCAAAGGAGAGACCGATGTTCGTCTCAGACGCATAACTGAAATGACCTAGAATGTCCCCCTTTGACAATCCAGTCAGTGCACCCAGTTGTTTTTATCTTTGACTGTAGGCATTATTCAAATTAGGCCAATTAAATAATAATGTGCTGTATTCTGTAACCTAGTCTTACACCATCATGTGCTATTGCAGAATGTGTAAAATAACAAAATGCAGTGGAATGACCACCAAAGAACTTCCAGGTTCAAGGTCAAGATCTTTAACTGCTTAAATACCTAAGCACTTTCCAAGTTCATAAACTGAAACAATGTTACAGAATAAAATGAGACCCAACATTAATAACATTAATAGCAGTAATATGTGTACTACATTTGTCAAAAAATATCTCTTACCAAGTGATAAAGTAATGTTAAAAGACAAGGTGGCAGAAACAAACAAAATACCTTTCTGTAAACAACAATTAACAGTTAAAGTACCATGCCAAAGGCCTACTCCTGGGCTAAAGTATAAAGTTATCAAAGTTATGCACAGTAAGAAACTGCTAAACAGCATCCTTTGGCTAACAAATAGGAAGCAGTAGAGGAAATAAAAGTCCCAGGCCATAGTATTGTAACATTATTATTCTGTCCTTAATAATGACACCAACCAGATCATTTCAACTGTCCAAACACAAACATCATGGTGGCAGCAAGGCCAAGAACCACAAAAAAGCATGACTGCATTCCACAGAGGTCCTGACAATCACAACAGCCAAATTTGTATTGTCTCCATGGTCTTGATGATTTGGTAATCCTGAAAATGAAATAGTACATCTCCCAGCCCCTCCAAAAATAACATCCATAGTGCTTCATTCCATACACAAACAACAGAAGGAAACTGAAGGGATGTTGAGGCAAACTCTTAAAGGAAAGGCCCTAATTCCACCATTCTCTATCCAGCCATAGCCACCCAATAATAGATAGACCAACTTAGCTAGCAAAATCTTCACAAATATCAGTAAAAGATCAAACACAAATGATACACATTTCAGAGTCTGGCAGTCACCTACTGCCACTTTAGGGAACAGAGTTATGTTCTATTAATATACAAAAATAGAAGGACTAACCTGTGTTTTGATACATTAACAAACTTTAGTTTGCACTTCTTCCCACTGTATTAATATGTTTTGGTTTTGTGTGGTTTATACGGTAGTGGTTCACACTTTTAATTCGCTAACAAATGAAGAAAGTAGAAAGACACCACACAAAGAGAATCAAAGACCTTCAAGCTTGGTTCAAAGCCTAAACTACATGAAGTCTTTGTCTTGTCCTTTGTTGACACACAGAACATTAACGGACTCCCCATTGTTATTTGAAACCCTTTGTTTAGGATACCCTCATGGTGAAGTGAGCACTTTTCTGCAATGACTCAGAGAATATGCATCTCATAGAAAGCTATCCTTTGTCTTGATACAAAAATTAACTAAACCACGAAACAAGTCAGCTTCATATCTCAAAAAATCCCATCCCTATGGGATAACCCACCATCTCAATTAAACCTAGTCCATCACTTCATACCTTAAAGAAGGAAATGGATATCTACATGGGCACCACAAGTTTCTGCATGGGATCTCCAGTAACAAACTTCTTGTTGGCAAACAGACCTTGGGCTTTTGCATCAAACCAATGAAACCATGAGCCAATAAGCTTGTCAGTCCAGCCTACAAACCAATGAGCATATAAAACTAAGGCTCCCTTTTATCTCAAAGGTTTCAGAACTGTATTTGGTCAAGGATTCTACAAAGATAACTTGTCAAGAGGACTCTACTTACACTTGAATAGGTATGTGATACGCAGTGAGTAACCATACATTGCGCACTATTAGATACTTATTTGCAAGCAAATGTCAATTTGTTTTTAGTGGCACCAGATCCTGTGCTGTCTGTGCCATTTGATGAATGTATTTTTCCTCCACTGACTGGTCACATCTAGATTGAAATACTCCAATCATTATGCTTTCCAGTCTTGCAGTTTTTTTGTGCCTTGCCTATTTGTATCACACCTTTTATCTTCAAACACAGAAGGCTCAGGCATTGAAGGACAAGTTCATTTGTTGCATCTGCCTCCAAGAAAGAAGATTGTCTCAAAGTGCTCTTTCCATGAAGAGTTAATTACTTAATTTCCTCTTGTAGGTATCAGGCTATTCTGAAATCTGGCACTAGGACCAGAAGGGACTGAATGATAAATGGATCCATCCCTGTTCAGTCATTTTCCAGAATGTTGTGAGGTCAAAGCAAATGCTGGAAAAGCACAATAAATACATTAATCACGGAAGCAAAAATAATGTTTACAAAATGCGAGACTAACCATTAATGTATTTTAGTGACACCACAATATCCACCAGCTGATAGACAACTTAAAATGCTTAATTTCAAAACTAAACATGAGAAACTTTGAAATGGAAAGGAAAAAAAAATAATTAACTAACATGGTTCTCAGCATCATGAAAACATTTTTGTGGCTCCATCTGTGGGCTCAGGACTGGTTTAAAGATTAGAGACTGCATAGAATAGCAATTAAAATCAAACCTTAGAATTATGTAAATGTCTTAGTACATTCTTTCAGGAATGACATTCTCTACAATAATACCATATTCCAGCAGACATTTCTAAACATGCCAGGTGTTATTCCAGTTTTATTTTTATTTGTGTTAGAGAAAGGTATACTGAATAATTTTATTTTTATTTTATCTTTGGGTAGTTTATATTATTAGTCACTTCTAAGGTGAAAGAGATGGCTTGTAATCAGAATTCTGATAAAACTGAAAACCTACTTCTGTAGAATATTTTGCTACACTGAAGGAAACATACAGAAATAAAAACATTGTTTGGCGCACAATAATTGGAAAGTGTTAAAATACATAGTGAAACATAAGCATTATGGCATAGGTATACCAAGGAACACAACCTGAATGTACTCATTATAATCTGTGTCATGTGTGCAGTACAGGTGTGCAGTAGTGTGCAGTATATTCCTTATACACACAATTCATTATTATAACTTCTGTTGCCCATTGCATGTCTCTTCCTATCTTTTTTCAAAATTATAGCCTCTCCGCAGTCTCCACAACATGCAAATTGTTTAGAGCCTCAAGAAAACATGCATTACCATATCTAATGCAGATACTAGTGATGTTAGTCCAATTTTCCACAAGCACTCTCATTACCAGAACACTATACTGCAAAATAATCACCATGTACCTAATAGCCTTATGTCCCTGCTACCTTTAATAATCCTAGACTCAACTAAAAACATATCCATGCAGAATATCTCAATAGGCCCCCACCTGTTGACTTGTATAATTCTCAGTGCTTGCAAATCTATTCATATTAGTCCGCATACCTGCCTGGGTCCCAGTTTCAATACAATGTTTATTGTAAAATATTTTCTACAGTTTTGTTATGCCTCTGAAACAATTAAGCATGAGAAACAAAGGTTTAACAAAGAATGCTTATACTGAACTAGCTCAAGCAGTACAGCAAAATACATATACTTGAGCGTGCTATCTTCTTATTCTTCTTCTTTCGGCTGCTCCCATTAAAGGTTGCCACAGTGGATCATCTGTTTCCATTTCTTCCTGTCCTCTGCATCTTGCTCTGTCAACCAACCACCTGCATGTCCTCTCTCACCACATCCATAAACCTTATCTTAGGCCTTCCTCTTTTCCTCTTACCTGGCAGCTCCATCCTTAGCATCTTTTTCCCAATTTACCCAGGATCCCTCCTCAGCACATGTCCAAACCAACGCAATCTTGCCTCTCTAGCTCTGTCTCCAAACCATCTAACCTGAGCTGACCCTCTAATATACTGATTTCTAATCCTGTCCCTCCTTGTCAAACCCAATACAAATCTTATAGGTTCATAGGTTCATAGGTTCGTACTAGGCTATCTGCCCTAGGGCATTTATAAGCCTAGCCAGAGTGTGTGTGGCTTTCACCACCCCTTAGGATGAGAATACTATGCCCATTTAGGGTTTAGTTTACTGTGCCTCTGTCTAGTAGTGACACAGAGATGACCCCCGGGGTAAACCTACGATCTCCCATCCACTCGTCAAGACTTCTCTTGAATAGAGTTCGTGAGGGGCTCTGCCTAACATGGATTGGGATTCTGTTCCAGAGTGTAGGGAGCCTCTGGGTTATGAATCTGTCCCTCCAGCATGTCCTATTTATTTCTGTGTTGAGGTTTAAGTCTCTTGCTCTCGTGGCTCTGATGGATTTGGATTTTTTATGGTGGAGCATGTCCATTAATTCCGGATTGGACATGGCCTTGTACGTTAGGCACAGGTCACCTCTGAGTAGGCGGTATGCGACTGAATAGAGCTGGAGTTTTTTCAGTCGGGCAGCATATGACATATGTTTAAGACCTTTTATCCTCTTGGTGAGGAACTTTTGGGGTCTTTCCAACTGCTGCAGGTGTCGGGTAAGATACATCCCAAATGGGGCATTGTACTCAATCATTGGCCTAATAAGAGATGAGTACAGGGGCACAATGACCTCTCTTGATCTAGATGTGAAACCCTTCATGATAAGGTGGGCAATATAGAAGGTCTTCCTAACCACTTTGGCAATGTGAGTGTCAAATGAGAGGTTACTGTCAACCTGGGTCCCTAGGTCCCTGATTACCTCTTCTGTACTTAATGGATTACCACCTATGTGGTAATTTGTGGGTACCTTGTTTTTCCCAAAGGGTATGACTATACATTTTTTGGCGTTAAGCTTAAGGCCATGGCTCTGGCACCAATTATCCATTTCTATGAGTCCTCTCTGGAGGATGTTTGTGTCCGCTGGAGTATCAATTATGGCGCCCAGTTTGCAGTCATCTACAAACATTGTCAGCCACAATCCTCCTATGTTTGCCTGTACCTCGGAAAAATAAATGCCAAACAAGAGGGGTCCCAGGACTGAGCCCTGTGGGACACCACTTGTGACTGGCTTGGAGTCTGACATAGCTCCAGCAACTCTGACCCTGTGGGTTCTGTCCTTGAGCCAGTTTGCAACCCATCTCGTGACATATGGGTTTACATTTAAGCTGGTGAGTTTGTCTATGATGCCTGAGTGTGGTATTGTGTCAAAGGCTTTTGCAAGGTCAAGGTAGGCTGTGTGAACTGCCTTACCTTCATCAATGGCCTTAGTGACGGTTTCAAAAAAGTTGACCAAGTTCAAAAGGCAGTATCTGCCCTTGACAAAGCCAAATTGGGTAGGATCCAATGTCTGTAGGTCCCCAATGTCTTTGTTTATGAGTTCCATAATGATCCCCTCCATAGCTTTGCAGACCAGGCTCGTCAAGCTTATGGGGCGGTAATTTCCAGGGTCCGTAGAAGCACCGCCTTTGTGAAGTGGGACCACTGTTGCCGTACGCCACTCTTTGGGTACGTATCCTGTAGTAAGGCTAAGATTAAACAGCAGCCTTATGTTTGGGTTTAGTTCCTCTTGGAGTTCATGTAGCACACAGCCCGGGACACCGTCCGGTCCCATTGATGCTGTGTTTTTAGCTTTAGAGAGGGCGGCTCTCACCTGGGCATCTGAGATGTTAGGGAGGCTACACTCTGCTGGGATAGTTATTTCTCCTTTTGGGAGGAGAAATTTGCACTGAACCTATCTGCCAGAATGTTGGCAATGTCAGTGGGTTCAGTGTATTTATTGTCATTTTGGACTAACTCTGAGCATATCTGGGAGTTTCCACCCAGGTTTCTAACATAGCTAAAGAAGGCCTTGTGATTGTTTTTTGTGTCTATTGCAATTTTTCTCTCAAAGTTGGCCTTGGATGATTTTATGAGTGATCTTTAACTCTGCCTCCTCCAGCTCTGACTCCTGCCTTTTTGTCAATGCCACTGTCTCCAACCCATATAACATAGCTGGTCTCACTACCTTCTTGTAGACCTTCCCTTTCATTATTACTGGTACTCGTCTGTCACAAATCACTCCTGACACTCTTTTCCACCCACTCCACCTTGCCTTTACTCTCTTCTTCACCTCTCTTCTACACTCACCATTATGCTGAACTGTTGATCCCAAGCATTTACATTTATCCACTTTTGCCATCTTTACTCCCTGCATCCTCACCATTCCTCTATCCTCTTTCTCATTCACACACATGTATTCAGTCTTAGTCCTGCTGAACTTCATTCCTCTCCTCTCTAAAGCATATCTCCACCTCTCCAGGGTCTCCTCAACCTGTATCCTACTCTCACTGCAGATCACAGATACTTGAGCTTACTATAATAGCAGCAAAAGTGATAACTCAAACTAAGTATGTTTTGCCAGAGGGGACACTTCCCACACACTCATCACTTTATAATTGCCACTCCAAATTTGTTACAGCTGACAGAAAGACTGATCTCTGACAGGCATCTCTCATTTTTTTCTGGAAGGCTGTGAGATCAACCATCAGCAGCATAAAACAAAACATACATGCATCTCATTTGTACAAAATGAGAGCTGGGCTGCTATGTGTTTCAGTTATTATGACTGAAGCTCTACTCATCTGAGAAATGGTATGTACGCTGCTCCTATCCTAGAGATATCATGTCTCTTAAGTAAAAACATTTATAGCTCCTTGAGCTGCCCCCTTTCTGTCACACCCTCACACCCATATGAGGTAACTGAAACCCCAAGCCATATTGTAGTCTTCTCCCCAGTAAAGCAAAATGCATCATAGTGTTCATCTCTCAGTAACTCCAACAATGGGAAAAGAGAATGCAATATTAATCTGCCCCTCCCCAAAAAAATACTTAGAAGTATTTAATTTCCTAATCATTACATAACAGTATCATCTGAAACAGTCCCCACACTGTGCATAATCACTCATTTATCCCTGGTGTAAGACTGTGTTAGTACAGATGTGCTGTGCAACACAAATACGGCCATATTGCTCCTGCATTCTAACAACAGTGACATAGCAGACAAGACATGTGTGACAAACAATTGCTGTGTCACAATGTTAAAGGTATGACAGTCATTACCCCCGTACTTCTTCACATTTTACGCTGTACCCAACCCTTCTCTCAGTCTCAAGGTATCCTTTAAACATGTTGCAGGCTCCATCTGCATAAAGTGTATGTCAAGATTTGTTGGCAGGCATTGTTCTCTTTTATATCTACTGCTGAATTCCTTAATCGTGCATTTGTATATACTTATCTTCACTGCTGACCTCTACCATAACAGCGAGATCCTGTGTACTGTAATAATAAATTCACCATCCAAATTAAAATATCTGTGGATCATGGAGAGTTACATTATATTTTCCAAAAAGCACAACATTGCCTGTGCTGTATCAAGTGACTCCAAGAATCCAGCCTCGTGCATTTTAAAAACATGCACAAGATGTGATCTTGTTGATTCTTAAGACATGTCTCAGCAATAATCTATTTTCCAATTCTACTTGTGGTAGAGACTCTGTAAGTGCAAATAAGAGTTAACAGACTCTTTTTAATGGGGTTATACATATAAGGTAGGTTACATATTACTGATAAATACAATGTCACACTTCAGAAAATGTTACTTGCAGATAATTCATCTTTGTTTTTGGTAACTATATAAGAGCATTATACTAAAATACTTATTTACAGAAAAGAGCCAGGACCTACAGGGAAATAAGTTCAATGAACTTTCAGAAAGAGCAGTTGCCAAATGAGCACAAATGTCCAAGTAAAACCTAAATAACAAATTAACCAATTTGGTAATATAATAATTGCCTCATGTGCTGTGATGACACTAATAGAAATAGTACATCTTTAGCAAGTCATAAAATTACAGCATCTGTCATATGCCAGATGCTGTCAAAGCTAACAGGAAGAATCTGAACACAGGAGATCAAGACAGCAGCCATCAACAGTTCCTGCCTCTGATTTACAGACATGCACATCATCATGATTTGCATATGACCAGAAAATCTGTGCAATAGGGCAGGGAACATCAGCGACATAAACACAAGGCCAAAGTAGTACATTTCAACTTAGAAAGCTCATTGGCTTGGTGAACTATAGCACACTAAACCATGTGTATCCATTGTTATAAATGACTCATGCCAGCCACAGAGTAAGACTAAATATGAAATACTGAACATTTTAGAGCTGTCAGTTTAAACAGCATGTTTTGAGGAAGGTGGAGTTGTCTGAGTGCCTAGATAAAACCCTCATGGTTAGAGGGAGACTTTCTTTTGAACCTGAAAACCCTGGAACTGTAAAAAACAAATGCCTTTGTCATAGAGCTATTGTGATAATCAGCTGATGGTAGAAGGTGCTATCCAGCAAGGCTGGACAAACTAATGATAAAGAAAAAGAAATTGAGAAAAAAACAGCAAGAGGACCAGGGCTAGTGGTGAGGTAAAGGTACACTTTATACCTGGGGGTCATTTGTGACAGAAGTATGTTTGACAGACGGATCTGTGACAGATTCAAAGATGATATGGAAGGTGAAGTCTGTAGAGCATATGAGAAGTAAAAACATGGCTCCATAGATTTGTAACAATAACTTATTATCCCTTTTAGCCCTAATGTTATGGATCCATAAAAGATTAAACATAGAAATAGGTAGTCTGTGCAGAAATGATAGACCTCACTAATTACAAGGAACACCAAATGAAATGTTCATGCATTACCTGACAGACTGCTTTTGCCCTAGACAATTTAGACAATTCTCATGCTGTTCCAAAGCAATTCTGGTCCACAATTAACTCTATCCTCTGCCCAGGGAAGGTAACCCCCCCACACACCAACCACCCCTCTCTCCACCTGTAGCATAGCTGACTCTTTCAACAAACATTTTACAGAGACCATTCTATCCCTAACTAAAAAACACTTCCGTACATCAACACCCACCACATCCAAACCAACTCCACCCCTCCCTCCCTTCTTCCTTTCCACAGTACCCACCTCCAACATAAAAAAACTACTGACAAAACTTAAACCCACAAGGTTAGCAGCTGACAACCTGCCCATAGAATACCTAAAAATAGCAGCTGATATTTTAGCTTATCCCATCTCCATATTAATCAACTGCTCCATATCTGAGTCCTATGTGCCACCCTTATGGAAAATGTCCCACATCATACCCCTACACAAAGGCGGCCCCTCAACAGACATCTCCAACTACCACCCCATTGCCATCCTCTCACCTCTCTCCAAGACACACGAAAAATGTATCAACTCACAGATCTCCAGTTATCTCCTAGACAATAATCTCCTCTCCTACATACGGCATGGTTTCAGACCACACCACAGCACCATAACTGCTCTGCTCTCCTTCACTAACACAATTCTCCAACATAAAAACAATGGCCTTTTCTCCTCTGCTATATTTCTTAACCCATCGAAGGCTTTTGATATTGTATCACATGATCTTCTACTCTCTGCACTCTCCAGCCTCTCCTTTTCCATACCTGCCATCAATTGGTTCCACAGCTATCTACACAGCCACCAGCAGTCAGTTGTCTGGCACAATGATCTATCCCCTCACCTCCCTGTTACTCTTGGGGTTCCCCAAGGCTCCATCCTTGACCCATTGCTTTTCTTTGTTTTTACCAATGACCTGCACACCGCCACCAAACATGCCTCCCTCATACAATATGTGGATGACTCCACTGTCATCTGCTCAGCTCCATCTCTGACAGAACTACAATAGATCACTCAAGCATCTTTCTTTTCTGTTGAAAGTTGGCTATTAAATGCTCAACTCCTCCTCAACCCAAATAAGACCAAACTCTTCATCTTTAAACCCTCAAAATCTACCTTGAACATCCCCCATTTCAACATACTTGCCAAAGACAATACTTCCATCTCACCAACAGCCCACACTAAGCTACCCGGTGTACAGATTGACAACAAACTTAAATGTGACACTCACATATCACTCACAATAAAAAAGTCCACAAAAAACTGGGTGCCTTGTATAGAATCTAAAAATACCTAACCAAACCAGCCAGAATCTCTACCACAACTTCCCAACTAATCTCAACCCTACTCTATGCATCACCCATACTCACAAATCTTCGACAATCAGACCTAAAGAAACTCGAAGCCTGCTACAATAAAATTGCAAAATTTACATCAGGGGACTCCCACCGCAGTCACCACTGTGTCGCCCTTAGAAACCTAGACTGGCTTGAGCTCCCTCAACTCCTACACCTAACCCAACTTATCTTTGCTCATAAACTTGTAAACCACCCTCTTAAAATTCCCTCACTTCATACACTTCTCCAACCCTACCAATCCTCCAGGCCCCTTCGCTCCTGCAACAAAAATTTACTCCAAGTCACCAAACCCAACAACTCTGCAGGGGAAACGCTATTTTTCTACTCCATATCCAAAATCTGAAACTCACTTCCCACTGTCATAACTGTCCTCCCTTCCAGCAGTCTCTTCAAAAATGCTGTTAAAGCACACTTAAAATCTCACTGGCTATGTCCTTGTCCATACCCTAACTAACCCCCCCTTTCTCCTGTACCACTAATTAGATGCCAGCTCTACTACTAACTGTCGACAGGTTATCAGTATTTCATTACTATTTCATATCCTTTAAATAGCAGATGATTGCAGTACGATGTTTACTCTTTTCTCTATGTAAGAAATTAATACTACTAGGCAAATGTCTTGCTACTTATATTGTTATTATACTCTGACATATGTCATTACCTGTCAGACTGTGTATTTTCCCTCTGAAATGAGAGATTATACTCTTATATTATGTGAAATTTTGCTTGTCTGAAAATATGGAGCCTTCCTTGTAATATTATACTCTGACATATAGGTCATTTCTCCTGTTGAACTTTGTCTTTACTATAATTATATTGTTTCTTTTTTCATCTGATATGCTAGATTGTACTTTTATATTATGTAAATCTCATATGTCTGAATATATGGAGCTTTTCTCCCCGGGCCTCTGCTGAAAATGGGCATATACCCAGTCGGACTTTCCCGGTCAACAAATGTAAAATAAATAAACTAAATAAATGCTGTCACACCATTTTAATTTAATTTAATTTTATTTTACAACTATGTCTTTAATCCACTAGACGCTGCTGTCTACAGAATGTAGCCATAGTACTAATTAGAATAAATCAACAATGAAATAAATATTTTCACCTTACAGTAATTCTCCAAAGGTGATTGATTTGCTCAGCATACAAAGCAGTCCATAAATGAGACCACAGTTTTGGCTACATCTTTATTTTCACAGCCTATCATTAAAATTATTTTCCTGTTCTGGCAGCTTACAAGTCACCATTCAGCAACCAGCAGGTTGCCATTCAACCTTTATGAGTGGCACCCCCCTTTTTGGATGTTAGGAATGACCTATGACACTGTTTAGTCACTGCAACCATGGATTACCAATTCTAACATATACAGCAGCTGATAGAAACGCGTGTATTGCTTCTTTCACTAAGTATCATTAACCTATCCAAAGAGTTTAGCACTAATTTCACATTCAAATTTTAAATGTAATTGGTCAAGTATCCGCTGTCCACATTATTTGCTACATGAAAACATTAATACTGTTATAGTGAGTAATAGCTCCTTTTATTCATCATCAGTTTTCTTTTTATTCTTTTGGCAGTGAAGTTCAATACAATTTATGATCTGTGTATAGTATAGAGCCAGGACCGTTGATAAATTATAGACCAGGAGTGACAATAAAGTCCAAGTCCTTAATCAAAACATTTCCTACAAAAAGGTGGCATGAATGCAGTGGTGTACTTACACTGTCACGAAAGTGAGTCTGACATATGTTTAATGAACTGGAGGCACGGTGTCTATTTCTAAATACTGTTAGAAGGGCTCCTGCCCTTGCTGGTGTTTTGGAGATTTTTACCAGACTATACAAACAATGGATCGGGGTGGTGTGCTTGGGAATGTTCGTACTGATCATGATGTCACTGCTTATCATGACTGTATGATGGAAAATGGAAGGCACAGCTCTAGAGGAAGGCTTCTTCTTCTTTCAGCATTTACTTCATTAATATACTCTGGATTCAAATGGGTTCCTTACAGTATACTGTAAGTATACTGTTTCTGGATGAGATAAAATTGAGGAACTAGCTTTGAAAAAAGAAATTACATGCCACAGTCTTCAGCTTAGTGGTTATATATCAGTCTGCTTTAGCTAAATAGTTGATTAACTTATCCAATTATTTTCATTCTGTCTCATGCATAATCTCTCTTATAGTGTATAATTTATATTAAGTCATTTAAAATGAGTATTGCTGACTGCTGTTGTCAGCTAAAGGACAGCTGTTGTAATGCACTGGAACAAATATTTAAATGCTCTTCAACACTGTATTAGTTTAACTATTAAGATTTAATTGTGTGCTCCATCACGTCAGTAATTATATATACATTGAACTATGACTTTTTTGTTTTAATTTGTAATAAGATTTAATTCATGATATAGTCAATTTTCTCTATTCACAGAGCCACATAACCTGAAAATAACCACTGCCGAAATCTAATGGTGATTGAGCATTCAACTGATTAGGGTCATCTCCACAATAACACAGTTATTATAGTTTTCGATGTGTTAGTTATTGGCAGACAATTCTTTTAGAAACTAAAAGCAGGTAACAGTTTTGTTAGTATTTAGCTTGACATAGTCAGTAAAGGAAAAAAAAATGGACTTTGACCTTTTTAGTGACTGCTTTTAAAATGGCAGTTTAGTGCCAATAGTTGTGTTATTGCATTTACAGTATTTTAATTGCTGCATAGCCCTCATATACAGTATGATTACTTTTTAGTTGTGCCTTTAAATCTGCAGTCATAAATGAATATCTGAAGCTTATTTCAAAAATAGTAACAATTAATTTGCATTGCTTCTTATCCTTTATTCTAAAATTAATTGAAATATGGAAACAGTATTTTTAACAATTCATGGAAGTTCATAATCAGATTATCAATCAGCCAAGGCCTGCATCCTTTTAGAGACAAGCTATTTACTACTATAAGATAGTATCACATTAACATTTCTTCCTGTGTAACCACTTCAAACCACTCTTACAGCCTCAGAGACGCAAAAGAACACACAAGGAATAAAGATGATTTGCATTTCAGATTATTATTTTCCACTGGTTTGCATAACCAATAGATGATTTCAAAGATAGTGGCATAAACTGTGCAGTCTCTGACAGGCTATCTGGCATTATTCAGACTCAAATCCATTACAAAAATTCTGTTTCATTAATTTATTCTTTAAAACATTTCATAAATATTTCCAACAAAGTCAGAATTAACTAAACTGGAGGCCTGTTATAACAAAATAGCTTAGTTTTGCTCTTAATCCTCCCAATAGAACATATCACTTTACTACCATACGTGAGTTAAACTGGGTTGAACTCACCCATTTACTGTGTATAAACAACTAACTTTTGCCCACTCAGTTATATCTCAACCCAGGAACTGTCCAGCCCTCCAAAAACTAGTACAACCATATAGAAGCAACAGAGCTCTAAGATCCTCTGAAAAACTGCTGCTGCAAGTCAGTAAGGCAAATAATTCTTCAGGTGCATCACTATACTCACATAAGATATCAAAAATCTAGAACACAATCCGTCAACATACTTTTAGCTCAAACAACTCTACAAATTTCAAACATCTGCTCATGGATCATTTCAGAAATAAATGGTTCTGCTCTTGTACTTTTCCTGTCTAAAGACTTTTGTCTACCTCTTGCCTCTTACTATTATAGTTCAAGTATGATTCTATTCCAACATACTCAGTGTATTCATCCTCACACAGGATTCCTCAATACCTAGTACACTTACTCTGTAATTCCCTACTTTAGTATCCCTTACCCATACCTCCCACACTATTCTGTATCACTCTACAATAACGGTTAAACAACTTATTGCATCTTTGTCTTGTTTTTACACTCGCACTTTTTAATGATCTTGTATCTTATTTCAACATGTGTTTTATTATCATATTTTTTATAACTATGTACTGCATAATTTTTTGTACTCTTATTGTCTTGTAACATTTTGCAACTATAGTGTATTTCAATTTTATTTTGTAAATTCTTGTTTTTTTTTGTCTGTATACTGTATGTGGAGCTTTTCACCCTGGGCCTCCACTGAAAATGGGCCTCTGGCCCAGTCGGACACTCCCGATAAACAAATGTTAGGTAAATAAATACATAAAATAGTTTTATATAATCTGGAGATGAATTCCACTGTCTTGCTTTAACTTCTAACAATGAAAATTTGATTTGAATGTCTAATGTTGTAGACAAACATTTCATACAACTGAAAGAAGCTATGCTTGATAAAGGTCACTCTGAAAGGGAGTTTGTCTGGATAGTAGTCAGAGCAATAGAGCTATCATGGGGGGCAAATGCTCCCTTGACAAAGAGTTCCCCTGGTGACAATGTTATCAGACAGAACTTAAAATCCATAAAATCATAAGGGACCCCGACCAATGTTCAGTGAGGATGATAACTTAAAAAACATTTTTAAGTGTTCCCATTCTTGTCATTTAAACAACCACCAAACCTGAAGCATTTTCTGTGAGAAGCACACTTAGACCAGAGCAGAGCAGAGATCAGCATGCAACAAAACCATACAACCATCCAAAGTGCAAAAAATGTTACATGATTTGTAAGCATCCATTACAGGAATTTCACATAGGTTCATAGGAGATTACAAGGCTAATGACTCAAGTGCCCTTACAAGCCTAATCAGTTTTATCCAGATTTTATACAATCTTTTATCCCTAGGATAAAGTTAACAAGGGTCAGCAAGCAGGGTTTTGATAATTTTTATAGATTGCTTCTGTCCATAAGGGACATGGGCACCACCCCAGGAATGAATTTGCAATTTTCCATCCATTGGTCCAGAATGCACTTGTAGATGGTCAGGTAAGGGCTCTGCTTCACATGAATAGGAAGCCTATTACAAAGGAGGAACAGTCTCTGGGACACATATCTGTCTCTCCAGCATGATCTATTCATGTCAGAGATCAGGTTTAGATCTTTGGAGCAGGTAATCCTCTGCAGTTAGTTTTGTGAATATGCAACATTTCTATAAGGACTGGGTCAGAGACTGCCTTGTAGCTTTTAATCAGTTCATATATGACATGTTGGTTATACCCTGCACTTTTTTCTGGTGAGAAACCTCTGAGGACGCTCCAACTGTTGAAGGTGCCTGTGAAGGTACATGCCAAAGGGTGCATTGTACTCAATTACTGGTATGATAACAGCAAATATCCTTAGATCTGGACACCATTCCCTTACTTATAAGCTGAGACACATAGAAGGATTTCCTCACCACTGTTCATACATGATGGTCAAAGTTCAAATTACTATCTATCCAAGTACCCAGATTTCTTACCACTGCCCCCCCCCCTTAGGGAGGAGCTATCTGTATTGTAATTTGCAGGGATACTTTACTTCCCAAAGGGTATTATTGTGCACTTCTTCATATTTAGTTTGAGACCATGGCTCTGACACCAATCATTAGTCTGCTTCAGACCTTTCTGTAGGATATCAACATTGTTTGGGGAATCGATGGATTCTCCCACCTTTCAGTCATCAGTAAACTTGGTCAGCCAAAGGCCATTTATAGTTGCCTTGACATCTGAGAAGTATATTCCAAACAGGAGGGGGTCCAGCATTGAGCCCACTAGTACTCCACTGGTGACAAGCCCTTGGCTGGATGTGGATTTCCCCACTCTAGCAAAATGTGTCCTATCCATGAACAATTTGGTTAGCCATCTGGTGATATAGAGGTTTATGTCCCATTTTTTGAGTTTAGAGTTTATCTATAGTACCTGAGTATTGTGTCAAATGCCTTGGCCATGTCAAGGTAGGTGGTATGCACTGTCTTACCCTCATCCATGGTCTTGGTGACCTACTCAAAGAAGTCCACCAGACTGATTAGGCAGGACCTGTCCTTGACATAGCTGATCTGGGTAGAGTCTGGAGATTTCCTATGTCATTGTTAATCAGATCCATGAGTATCCTTTCCATAGCCTTGCATATGAGGTGAGTCAAGACTTATGATTCAGTAGTTTTCTGGGTCAGTTTACTGGGACAAAGCCTGTCTGGAGACTGTGGTTAAGCAGAGATCAAGTGAATCTGCTAGGTCTTGTTTCAAGCTATTTAATATGCACCCTGGGATTCTGTTGGGGCCCATTGATACCATGTTTCTATCTTTAGAGAGCACAGTGACAACCTGTTCTTTTGTGATAATAGGCAGAGGAATGATAGGTGGAATATTCTGGGGAGTGACTGGATGTAAAGAAGAGGTGAAATCTGAGCTGAATTTATCAGCCAGCAGGTTTGCTATTTCTTCTAGCTGAGTATAGGTAGTACCATCTACAGCTAGCTCAGCACATTGTTGAGTGTTTCCCCTTAAGATTCCAGACATAACTAAAAAATGCTTTGTCCATTATCCTTTGCTTGGGAGGCTATTTTAATCTCATATTTAGCTTTTGAACACTTGTGTAGTTCCCTGAATTGCCTGTTGAGACTAGTGTTACCACCTGTGTCACTTTGCGAGGGACAGTCCCTCTTTAGGCAGTTATGTCCTGCGAAAAAAAATAAAAAAATAGCAAATGTCCTGAGATTTCAGGACGAAAATATTTCCTAAGTTTTCTTTAATAGTTGCATAAAACAGTTATATTATATATGAAACTTCTATATGTTATGTGAAGTAGCATAAGCAATTCAAATGTTACTAGATTAAGCTTTTATTTGTGCAAAAAAGTAAAGTTCTGTACTATGCACGGCTGTAGGTATGTTTTGTCCTGGAAAAATCTGACATTTCTACAGAACACGTCCTACTTTGGGCATTTGAAAAGGTGCCAACCCTAGTGAGACCAATGAGGGATTTTTTTCTCTGTTGTACTCCCTTCCACTTACTTTTAGGCAGGAATTTCTTCCTTATGCTGTATAGTCTATTTATGCCAGGGGTCCACCAGGCTGGCTTGTTTTTATGTCTAGACTTGGGTTTAGTTTAGTTTAGTTTGGTGCTGCCATTTCTATGCAGTTGTTTAAGTCATTGTACAGAACATTTGTGTATACTTCTGCATAGGCATCCATGTTTTTGGGGCTGGAGGGAGCTTTAAAGTAACCTATGCTATCACTTAATAAGAGGTAATTTGTCTTGGAAAAATCTTTACAGTTTTAGAGTTTGATGGGGGTACTACCCTTATATTTGTTTTAAAAGAGACTGATTTTTGATGTAATCTTACCAATGAGGACATTACACTGGGCGGAGCAATGTTCCCCAATATTTGTGAATACTAAGTCAAGAATATTTGATTCCCTAGTAGGGGGTGGTGACCAACTATTCTAAAGTATTTGCATTGACAAAAATCTGGAATCTCTGAGCCTGCATGTTAGAGGTTATATATGTTTCCCAGCTTATGGAGTGGTAATTAAAACTGTCCATGAGGAGTGTGTTGGGCTGAATGGTAATTGATTCTAGTAATGTCAGCTCCGCAAGTTGATTTCATGGTTCATGGTTGGGGGAGCTGGACCTAGTGATGATATGGTGGGGAATTATTGCCTATGGTCAGATAGACATGAAGTTGTTCAAGCAAGTCATCCTGTTTGATGAATTTAAAGGTGTGGTTACTTTTTATGTAAATGGAAAAACCTCTTGCTTTCATTTTTTCATTTTCAGAGGGTGGTCTGAATGTGTGATTGGCATTGCAGCCTTGCACTGCTGGGTTTTCAGCAGCCTTGAATCGAATCTCTGTAACTGCACAGATGTCAGCATTCACCAGGGCAAGGAGAGCTTTAAGGGAGCACAGTTTCTTGTTAAGACTGCCAGCATTCTCAGCACTGATCAGTAGTACTTTCAGCTTGGCATTAGATTAATTTCTTATGCTGGCAGGACTGTTGGTCTGGCACTGCCTAAAACAGACACAATGGGGGTGACCAATGTCTTGGCCAGTATTTGAAAGCATAGTGGCAACAGGTAGGGATCACCTCTATCAAAGCAACATAGTCTTTTGATCATGTTGGGTCAGGCTGACAAATGCTGGATCTTCTTGATAAGACACCAGTAGCTAAGACAATTTTTGAAATCAATCATTTTCTGTTTGTATTGTGGTATCATTTTTTGGTGAGGGTAGAATGCTGCTCAGTGTGTGGCTCATACCAGCCTGTGACACAAATTCAGAGAGGTCCATCATGTCTCTCTTCATATAGTCCACTGAGGTATATCTCAGGTCATTCACACCCACGTGTACAATGACTGAGTCATATTGGTACATGTGGTTGAGTGACCTGAGTGACTATGTGATGTGGTGAATCCTGGCCCTTGACAGGCAACTAAATGTAACCCTCTCTTTATCCAACCTGTTGAAGAGGACTTCCATGTGTTTCATGATGGAGTTTCCTATGACAAAGATGTTTGAATATGTGTAGTTTTACCTTAAGGACTTGCGTGTGGAGACAATGTGATGTGTATTTATATATATCTACATACAATTACATACAAAATGACTGACAAGCCATTGGCATACCTCTCAACCTCTTAGTGCAAGAAATCTGGACAAAGACCAACAAAATGGCAGGGGGGGGGGCAACAGCCCAAAATAAGCACATATTTTAAATTCTTCATGTAAGATGCTTGTGTTACAAATGTATTAGAACTGTATGTCATATAAGATGGTTTGTACAGACATGTATGCTGAAGAGATATTTTGTAGAGTGTTTGTGCTTGCAATGGATCCACAGTGTACCCTACTGGAAAAGAACAGAGATGTACACGTACTATTGTAACTATTTAAATATATATTTTAACAGCAGAAACTGGAATACAGGCAGTCAACTTCAGAAAAATACAAAGGCTTGTCTATGTATTTTTACAGGTGGATGCTAAATACTGCTAGCTTTCAGCAGTGGTAGTTTTACCTGGGATAATGTCAGATGACAAAAAAATGAATAAATTCTGCAAGCTATCCCAGCATTAATATTTCAGATATTGATTTAAGAACTCTGTGAGAGAGACTCAGCATTCTGTATTCTGTCTTGGACCTGACAAGATCCATTCACCATACATTTACCTCACTCTGATTAAGTAAGTCTTGGGAACAGTATAATTCTCTGAGATTTAGTCAAGAATATAGCAAAGCTTCATTTAGATATTTTTCTTTATTTGAGACTGTCCTGCAATGTTGTTTTAAATATTTCCTGTGATTTTGAGCTATGATGGCACTGTAATTATATACTGAGTATTTTCTTATTTTCTTATTTCTTATTTATTATTAAATATATTAAACATTTCATTGCGGCTGCTCTGTCTAGAGATATTTAAGTTCTGAGAGTACTTGCATATTTACTTGGTGACACTGTGAGGGCCACTCCTAATATCCTTATTCTTGGTCAAACTACCATTTGTATTGATAGTAACATTACACAATAAGATTGAACACTCTTTCTTAAGGACCTTAAAATAGCTGATAAGGATCTGGCTGGTAGCAATGATAACTACCTTATAGTCTGGGCAAAAATGGGCATAGCTAGTGAACCTGTGCCAGCCTTTCCCAGGTTTGTGTGTGTGCGTGTGTGTGTGTGTGTGTGTGTATAAATCACATCTCAAAGCATGTGTGTGTCAGCTACTTGGGACACAAATATGGGGAGTCTTCCTGGGGATCTGGAGAAAGAGGGAGAAACCAGCCCTGGACCAACTATGGTCTCTTTGTGTGCTCTTAAGAGAAATTGCACTTGATGCAGAGAGCTGCAACTGGAAATACTGTGTGTGTATCTGTCATCCTCCCAATGTACATCCTCCACTTTTACCAGTGGTGAGGACTGAGGCTCCTTGATTACTGGGCCAGTGGTGGGGCATCACAATATGCCATTATTTAGTGACTTCAACCCTCAGATCATCCCAGTGATTTGTCATAAAACCACACATTTTATGAGGAACAGGCCAAAAATATAAGCCAAAAATCTGGACATTCTGCAAAAATCTGTACAGTTGAGAGGTATAGCCATTTGTAGTGCATTTTTCTGGGTCTGATCATTCTATATGAGATATTTCAATAATTTTTGTAGCATTTTTCTATATACATATGGAAAGAAAAACAATGGTGATTAATTAAATTCAGTAGTTCAATTTGAGAATCAGTGGTTTAATCTGGATAATGGTTTTATGAGATACTATAGCACTTTAGAACTTTTCCCTTTGATCAACTAACAGTGGATGCAAATAAGGTGTACTGAAGAGAAATAAATGTTTCTTTTATAGTAATGCATAATTTTAGGATGAATTTTCTCAATCCAAATTATTGCAAATTCATATCTTCTGTTAACTAAAACATGTTTCACAAAGATTGTTTATTTATAAATAGATCCAGATACGAACAGTATATGAGCATATGTAGCAGGGTTTATAAATTAAATGCTAATGGAAAAGCTAGAGTAATTTTTACAAATGTTGAATATAATTCTTCCAGAAACTTATTTGAAGTATAGGCCTTATGGAGATAATTTATTAAGCATCATACCGTGATATAAGTGAGTGGTAAAATATCTGGCATAAATGAAGAAACAATGCAAAATATTAGAAACACAAGGAGGTTGCTTGTAACAAATGAAAACCAAAACATTACCAGATCCAGAAGATAAAAATATATATTTAATAAGATCAGATACAAGATATATAACAACGACTCATGCTAAGCACTTTCGTCTATACAAGACTTCATCTGAGCATGAGTTGACAATTTAAAAATCACAATTTAAATGTATGAACCAATCAACCACAAAATTGACATGATTAAATAATTATGTAATTATGCGATTCTCAAGAACCATGAAAAATAATACTGGTGTTGCTTGTAGGAAAAATGTTACATCTTAGTGGTTTTCAGTTTCAAGGTATAGTTTAAAGATATATATATTCATTGAAACCTGGTGTTGTGGTGGCATTCAAATAAATTTGTCAGATTAGTTCAGGATACTCCAATAAGGTTTTCCAATCACCACTCCTGGGGTCAACAGTCACCTTGTCAATTACACCAAATTAAAGTTTATAGTAGATGTGCCAGGACAATGTCTAGTGTCTTTAAAGAGCATATTATTTTCCTTTTTTTTTAGATTATGTTGTGCAAATGCTCATAAATTCTCTTTATAAAGAGCATTTGGTCTTCCCCACATAAACATCACTACAGTTCTGTCACACACTATTGTTCACAACCCCAGAAGTGGAACATTTAGCAAGGATGGTGGCCACTAATCTACTCCCATGATAAATAACGGGAAATGCCTTACTATCCAACACATAATTGCTATATATACAGAAGCCATGCTTCCAAGTAGCATCTCTGTTGGAACTAACCAATCGATTGATCTTAGTAATCTGCTCAAAATTGTCTTTCAAATGAAAGCTTCTTTTAAAAACAAAAGAAGGCTGCACCCCAGTGTAGTTCATTGGCTCCAGGTCCTGATACAACATCTCCTGGTTCCTACAAATAATATTCTTAATTAAAAAAGAAGTAGTGTTGTATCTTAATACCATCAAGGTGTTAAATCTGTTAGTCAAAGGGGATGTGGTCACTGAGGGAAAAGTGTCTACTACAGAGGGTGAACGGGTACCCAGTATAGGAGCATATCTGAAAAAACTACCCAGAATGACATCCAACGTATAATGTTTAAGTACGCCATCAGTGTATTCTGTCTATCTGAACATCATACAAAGGGTATCTAACTCAGTTTTGAAAAGTTTGCCATCAGAAGTCATTCTGGATATTCTAATCATTTGGCCCTTACCAAATTGTGTTTACGTTTCCTGGGGTGACAACTTTGGAAATGAAGATTGAAGTTTGAGAAGGTGGGCTTAATAATAGCAATGTCAAGATAATTCATCTGCTCAGTGGAAAAAAGTATGGGTGAACTTCAAAAATACAATGGCATTATTCATGTATTCAAAAAAACTCCACAAACTTCTACTTAGTGTCCACCCAAAATATACAGATGTTATCTAAAAATCTAAAATATCTGTTCCAACACTGAGAATAATTACAAGTAAAAATAAATCTCGTTTCCCACCCCCACATTATCATTTTAGCAAAAATGACCCACTTCATATGGAATGCTCCCAAAAAGATCTATAAATTCAACAGCTGCAAAGCTAAGGTCCTGGTGGCACAAGTCACTAGTAACGTTTCTCAAAAAGTCCCAAGAATTTTCAGTTTGTGTGGACAGAGGTTCAAAAAAGTTTTCAATTTAATATTCAAATACAATGCAATATAGTGGGTTTTTGATCTAGGGGTTATAGAATTGGTCTTGGGGGGGGGGTTGAATATCCTTGTGAACCTTCAGAATGCTGAAAATTGGGGAACTCTAGGTTTGGCAGTATACATAAAATTATATTCCTCAGTGGATGAGGTGCCATCCATTTAAGAACCAAACAAAAGGCATCTATTTTTCTGTAGGCAATATGTATTTCATTCAAAGACACTGCACTATTTTGTCTTGTCACTTAATAGGTTTAACATTTTACCTGAATATAGCACATTATCCATGACCATTGTGCCCCCACCTTTATCTGAATTCATAATCCTAACTGAATGGTCCTGCAATGGATTCTTTCACGAACCCATTGTCGCTCATCTTGGTTTATAATTGAAGATGAACAGGCAGGATAGTTCATTTATATGCTTTATTACAAAGAAACACATCAGGCTGGATAACAGCAGTTCAAAATATAAATGAACTGATTAACTGACAGACTACACAGACATGTATGCTTACATCTCAACAGCTTACTACAAAATGGCAGTCAGGCTCACGTGTGCTCAGTATTTATACATGCCCCAAGAGAACTTCTTAAAGGTATACATACATTCTGATCTACATCCCCACCTCTTTAATGAATTGCCCACAGTAAAAATGACACTTGAATAAGACATGCAGTCACACAGACACTAAGAAATAAACATAACTTTCATGTTCAAGATGCCATGTATCTGGAGCATGGTCTGGAAATGCAACCTGATCTAGTGATATAACAATTAGAACTGGGTTTAGCAACAGAGAGAGTCATTGGTGAACAATTTGCTTAAGGAATTTTGGGATTCTTCTCAGGAACAGGGATATTTATTGAAATGTCCCCTGGAACTGGAACACTGAATAACTAACTCTAAAATCTAGAGTCTTTTTCACAGGCAAGATGCTGCAATACAAGCTTGGACACTGGTGCTAAATGTTTCCAGTTTCACCTAAATTCTACTCCTTGTGATTCCATAATGTATGATCTCAGAGGGTGTATATTACGTTATCAAACTTCAAGTTCAAACATCATATGGTCGAAGCCATATGTTCGAACTTTTAAAAGTACGAAAAGCTAAAAAAAAAAAATAACAGAAAAAACCTACCTGACCATTTTAAGCAGGGGGGGCAAGCCCCCCTGTACCCCCCACAAGGGGCGCTGTGCTCCCACACCCCCAGCTCTTTAAATATACCAACTCCAAGATCACACTACAGTGCAGGAAAGGGAAATGTTCCCATTCCGCACGGTATGGTGATTTCTCTTGAAACGTTCAAACTTTTAAAAGTTCGATCATATGGTGTCGATCATATAAGATATGAACTTTTAAAAGTTCGATAATGTAATATACTGCTGATCTCAGCTCTGGTCATACACTTTTCATGACACCAATCTGATCAAAACCTTTGGACATCTGCATCCTCACTATCTCCCTTCACGCAATGGATTGAGCAGTTTTCTGGACTTATCATAACAGGACTTCTGGGATAAGCACTTCTTTAACAGATAGGCTTTCACTGATTTGTTGTTCTTCACACATGGAATCAACAGATTACTGCTGATTGGTAATGTGGTTCTGGTTTGTCTCGACAGAAGTCTCTGTGCAGGTGAACTAAGATGTTTATCACGAGGAATATTTCTGAGATTCAAAAGATTCAGGAAAACATCGCTATTGTCTCATTTCGATTTCTCTAGTAATTATTTCACACTTTGAACTGCACGCTATGCCAAACCATTTGACTGTGGGTACTCAGGGCTACTCATAACATGAATAAAGCCCCACTCATCAGCAAATCTCTTGAACTGCTGGCATGTAAATTGTGTACTATTGTCAGAAATAATTTTGTGTGGACTACCATGGACGGCAAAATGATGCTTCATCTTAGTAATGACAGTACTGGATGCTAGAAAAGGAAGTAGGTCAATCTCAAACCAATTTGAATAAGAGTCTACTAACACCAAGTCATGTTGACCATTCCATTCGAAAATGTCAACCAAGGTAGTTCAGGAATCTGGTTTAGCTGAAGTGGTTCTTTCTGTTGATGTGGCTTGGTACTGTTGCATACAGAACAAGATGAAAACACTCTCTCAATGTCCCATAACATAGAAAGCCAAAATACTAGTCCTCTCATCCTTCTTTTGGTAGAGTCAGTTACTGGGTGGCCACAATGCAAAATGATAATGTGCTCTTGTTGCAAGGATTTAGGAACAATCACTTTTGGACCATTCATGATGATACATTGTCAAACAAAATCTCATCTCTTTAAGGAAATTATGGTTGCACATCTACTGGTAAACAAAATAGCTTTGAAGGCCATCCTTGGCTGATAAAGAGGTTGAGGTTCTGAAGTACTGGATCTGAGACTGTGTGACTTCTATGCTCATCAAGATGTGTGGAAGAAAAATTTCTCACTTCCATGACTTCAAAATCAGGTTTCTCATTTTCATGCTGTTCAGTGTTATTTCTGGGTGATCTGGGTAAAGTATCAGCAAGATAAAGAAGTTTGCCTTTTGTGTAGACAAGACTGAAATTAAACCTTTGCAGTTTCAACATCATGCATTGTAATCTGGCAGGAGCTGAATGCATAGGTTTTCTCAAACTGGTGACTAGACGTTGGTGGTCAGTTTCAGTTTGAATAGGTCTGCCATAAATATAATCATGGAACTTCGAACATGCATACACAATTGCCAAGAGTTCTTTCCCTACCTGAGCATACTGCATTTCAGTCTGGGTTAGAGTTCTGGGTGCATAGGCTATTGGTCTAACCTCTTGAAGAATGACTGCACCAAGATGGAAATTTCAAAGCATCACAATTAAGAGTAACTTGTTTGTGAACATCATAGTATCTGAGAGTTGGTGGAATGGCAATTCTCTCTTTCATGACATCAAATGCTCTCTAGTGTTGTTCTGACCAGGACCAGGATACATCTTTGTGTGTCAACTCTCTGAGTGGTACTGAAAGTTGGCTGAAGTCTGGAATGAATTGGCCTAGACAGTTAACCATGTGAAGAAAACATTGTAGGGTTTGAACACTGTCTGGAGCTGGCATCTCAAGAACTGCTGTCTGCTTGGAAGGATCCGGTCACAAGCCTGAACCAGTAAACAAATGACCACCATAACTGACTTCTCAAAGCCTGAATTTGCACTTCAGAGGATTCAGCTTAAAATTCACTTCACGTGCTTTTTCCAGAACTTTCTTGAGGTTTCTGTCATGCTCTGTGTCACCATTACCTCCTATTAGAATATCATCTACTATAATACAACATGGATGGCCAGAAAAAAATTGTTCCATGACACACTGGAAGACTTCACTCTTCAGAATTTATCCCAAATAGTATTCACAAAAATCTGTACCTGCCAAAAGAAGTACTAAAAGTGGTTAGCAATTAGGATTTTTTGTCAAGCAAAATTTGCCAAAATGAACTCTTTACACCCATAACAGAAACAATAGTGGCATTTGGCATAAGAGCAGTGACTTCTTCAACTTTACACATTGAGTGATAAGGTCTTTCCAGTGCTTTGTTCAAATCTCTTGGATCAATACATATTTTGATATCTTCTGAGCTTTTCTTATGAACTACCACCATGGAAGATACTCATTAAGTAGGTTTGTCAACTGGACAAATCTACCATTTTATCTAGCTCAGCCTTGACTCTGTTCTGCATAACTACTGGAATTTTTTGGGTTGGTCTAACAGCTGGGCTGACATCAGGGTCTAACTTCATGGAGTACACAACTGGGAGTTTGTCTAGTTTGTCTTCAAAAAAATCAGCATAGGTAGAGAAAATAGACTGGACAAAATTAGAACAGTGGTCTTTTAAGCTTACATTGCGAACTTCCTTATTAAATGAAAGTAGTCCCATTTCCAAACAGTCTGCCAGGGCTAATAATGACTGTACATGTCTTTTGATTACATAAAATTGCAAGTCATAGCTGATCCCAGCAGAGTAACACGAAAGCACTACTAAAACTTGAGTTTGAATTCTTCACCACCATAAGCAGCAAGCTTTGCACACTTTGCCAAACCAAGCTTCTCACCAGCACATACTCTAGCAAATGTTTCTGCTGACATAACATTGCACTTTGTACCTGTGTCAGCTTTGAGCTCTATGGGTCTCTCATTTATGTGAACAGTGCAAAATAATTAATTCTTTGCCCATAAATATACCGCATTGACTGCTTCATTAAGCATAAACATATCAACATATAAAGTAGGGGCACAGCTTTCTAGTTGATCCACTTGTCTCCTTGGATGTTCTCTTTTAATAAAAGGATGATCCTCTTTTGATTTACAAAATCTTTGAAAATGATTCCAAGTTTTACATCTGTGACATTGCTGACCAAAAGCTAAGAATTTTTCTATTTTAGATGCATGATTGTCACAACAGTTATGACATCTGACTATGAGGCTAGGTGAGGGTACATGCTTTGAGTTTGCTGGCTCACCCTTATGCTTCACTGAGACTGTGCATGTTCTGGAATTTGCTAGAAAGCTAAAGGGTTTACTAGTGACAGTTGCAGGGCTCACTTAGCTTTAGAAGATACTAGAAGCATGCATTTCTCATGTGTAAGCATAATTTCTGTGCTTTTCTGTGAGCTCATATATCTGACAAATCTCAATGGCCTTATTCAAAGTTAAATCACTGTATCAAAGCAAAATCTTTCTCACAACATCATATATAATACCACACATCTATCTTTTATCAACTCATCTCTTAAATCACCGAATCTGCATATCTGACCTTTGTTTCTCTCTAGGCTTTTGATCTCTTGTGTAAAATAAGTGCCTTTCCATTGTAATATTCATTTGGGGGTTATACATTTCTCTAAATTTACATTTTAAGTGCTCAGGGTCTTCCCTTGACTCAAGCGGCACCACTATATGGTGGTTTCCCCATCCCCTGCAAACACAGCAGGTTCATACACAAATTAACACTCTCTTTCAGTGGCTTCTGAACCAGCTAAATTAAGCAGAATAAATGCCTTTTTTACGTGCATCTTTGTCAGAAAATACAGCTTGTATGAAAATACCATACTCTTGCTCAAACACTCTCCAGTTCTCTGCAATATTATTTTCAAATACAAGTGGAGCTGGTCTATGAAATCCTTCAGCCATGCCAACAAAGTATGCCCAAAGACACTATAAATATGGCCCTTGTAATTATGTATGAACATGCACACATAGCAGGTACTTGTAATAACATTTGAATGTACAATAAACTCTTCAAAATGCTGTACTTTGGGAAATATGCTTTGAAATATCTGTATTTTGTGAAATAACTGTACTGTAATATTTCATCTGTCCAAAAGGGATGGAGGAACTTAACCTATGTGGTTTCCTCTCCTTTCTTCAAATTTATATTTAAAGATAGTGAATAAAGTGCTTTACTTTAGAAACACAGAAGTTTGTTCCAGAAGAGGGTTTTTAGAAGTCTATCATGCCAACAAGTCATACTTATGATGCAATAAATACTTAGGTCATATGGTGTTATATTCATGATACAGCCAGTAGATCAGTAGATCAGCAGGACAAGGTCATTTACTGCTTTGTAGCCCAGGCATAGCTCAACAAGTAGTAGTAGTATGAAGGAGATGGAGAACAGAGGCAGGGCTTTTAATGTTTCAAGATAGCTTAGGGAGCCTATGTCCAGGACTAAGAAAATGCTGCAGTTTCTCAGTTAAGTCAGTCCCTTGGGCAGGCGCATGCATTGGGTACATTGTATTCTAGTATGAATGGATGAAGAATAAGTAGAAATGAAGACAACATATTTGGATAGAAAGTAGAAGCCATTGGTAAACAGTTGGGTGAGTTGGCAGGTTTTCCTGATAAAAGTGGATATGTTGTGTTCAAATAAGCATTTACATCTCTATTAACACTGTTTGTTTTAAATGGGTGTAATTTATGTAGCATGTCTGTTAGACTACTTGTTACTCAAATGGTCAAATACTACACTTTTTGGAGTTCATCTTTAGACCATGATTTTGACTCAGTAAGCTGAGCAAAGTATGGAAGCAAGGTACATTAGGAAAACTTTTGTTGCAATGCAGATGAACAAAAATTTATCAAAAAAGGAAGGAGTGCAGGTTGAAGTTGGAAAAAGAAAAGATGGAATACTGTTTAGTTTATAAAGAGGCCACAGTGACAAAGACAATCCCCGGGATTCATGGACCTTGCGCCAGGCGCACGCATAGCGTAGGCGTTATAACGGCAAATATGGCCACCGAGCGATTCAGGTACGATCCAATTCCACGTGCACTACCGGCGTACGCCAGATCTGCGCAGCCCCTGGTGTAGGTATGCTAAACACCCTATGCGCGGTGTGTCACCATGCAAATGAAGGCATATAGCGATTCACGAAGTGGTGCAGGCGTAGCATAAGCCCACGGTAATGTAAACCAAAAAAAAACGGTTTACATTTTCCCAAACATAACATCGGAGTAATGGAAGAGTGTCAGACCCAGGTATCACACTGTTAACATATGCCAATGGCGAAATACACAGACAATGGCAAAAGAAAATATGCACAACACGTAAATAACAACTTAAATGGCATGGCCACAGTAACTCACATCAGAACCGCAGGACATGTGTGCGGAAGGTGCAACATAATGAAATAATATAACAATGTTATAAAACAGCATAGACACCAGGTTCACAGCATAATACACCATGGTATGCATGGAACGCCAGAACCATGGTGCAAGGGTTGCCAAGGACTCGCTGCAGTTTTCAGCGTGGTAACTATGAATTAGTAGTTAATGCCATGCAAATGAGGCAGATAATACTGAATCGCAAATGCCCCGCCAGAGTAAGGTTGTACCAAACGGCGCAGCGGTAAAACACCGAGGAGTGGCTCAGAGGGAATACATGACATCTGCAGAGGGGTGTGCCACCGTAGCAGTAAGCACATTGGAGCACAGCAAACCTGGGCTGTACATCGCAAATCAAAGCTGCAGGACCGAGGTGTGGGCTAATAGTTTAGCTGAGAGCATACAATGCTCACAAAAGTTCATGTGCACGAGGATGACAATGTTCCCGGAACCTAGTAATGTGACGCACGCCCCGCAAACAATATCGGAAACAGGAAGGTGATGTGAAGAATATAAGGAAATGCGGAAGAAGTGTAATTGGAGTACTAATGAGCAATCAACACTAATCAACCCACGAAGGCCAATCGACAGCAGCTGACAACTCTGCATGCAGAAACCTGCAAAATGGGATAGGGGAGGCATATGAATGCAAAGAAAGTAGGGGAGGTAGCAGACTGCAAAGCTAGAAGACCTGACACAGCAGAGCAAAGCAGACTGGCAGCACAATGGCAGTAGCACACAAAACGCATGATATGCCATGTCCATGAAAGTACAAATGACAGTGCTCTGCAGGATGCATGACAGAAAATGGTAGGTGCAACGTGCAGAATCAGTAAGGGAAGGTCGAAAGGTAATCCATGGCAGGCAAGAGTAATTCAACACCAAAGGCAACACCATTGTAGTTCCATCGGTAAAACACGGAAGATAACCCTTAGATACGGCCATACAAACACACCCTATGACATCATCGGTGTGCACAGCACAATAGTATAAAGTGTGAATGCACACAACACACAGCCGTGTATTCCCAAATGCCGCACCATAGGTGTAAACACACGGGGAACTTTTAAAATGTACATGTCGGGTGCTGCCATAGCTGTGATCCATCAGCATGCGTTAGAGACAGATGGTGTTGTGGAGGAGGATGCCGACAACCACCGCAGGCCTCGGAGGAGGAGGACAGTGTTCAGACCAAGGGTAACCTACCAGGGGCTACATGACCTGGAGATAGTAGAGCATTACAGGGTGGACAGGGACAAGTTACAGCAAATAGTGGAGCTGTGCCGGCCACACCTGAGAACAAGAAACAACAGAGGGGAACCCATCCCAGTGGACACAAAGGTATGTGTAAGCTTGAGAATACTGGCCACAGGCACCTTTCACAGGCCAACTGGAGATATAATGGGCATCTCACAGGCATCAGCATCCAGGGTACTACACCAGTTCCTGGATGCCATGTTACCACATGCCAATGAGCATATATACTTCCCCAGATCTCAGGAGGATTTGGCTAGCAATATGCGCCACTTCTACCATGTGGCACAGTACCCGGAGGTACTGGGTGTGATAGACTGTACACACGTACAAATCAAGTCACCACCTGGTGAGCAGGGTAGACGCTACATAAACCGCAAGGGATTCCACTCCATCAATTGCCAGGTCGTGTGCAATGCCCAGGGCATTATCATGGATGTGTGTGCTGGCAGCCCTGGAAGTTACCACGACTCCCATATCTGGCATGCCTCACAGCTGTATCAGGTATTTGTCAGGGGGGACATCCCACAAGGACATCTCGTGGGGGATGCTGGCTATGCACTGGAGCCGTGGATGATGACTCCCATCAGAAATGCACACACACACACACATGCAAGAACGCCATAATGAGGCACACGCACAAACCAGAATAATCATAGAGCGTGTGTTTGGGATGCTGAAATCATAGTTCCGGTGCTTGGATACATCTGGTGGAGCCTTGCAGTACTCTCCAGGCACATGTGCCCACATATTCATAGTATGTGCCATGCTACATAATATGATCCTGCGGAAGCAGCTGCTGCAGGGACATAATGGTGAAGGGCCACAAAGCCCACCACAATTGCCAAGGCCAGTCCAGGCACAGAGGGTTCCAGACCAGGAACACACTGTGCCAGCCCCAGTAGGCAGACGGAGGTGTACCCAATATGCCTATGCCTTGGCAAAGAGGGAATGTATAGCACATACTCTGACAGCGTAGGCCCCATGGACTGACACCTCCCCACCTGCACACACAGTGAAATGGACAGCACACAAACATGACCACCTGTAAAGTGTAATGTACGGGTGGCCTTATGTGTGACTCCAACATCGGCAGCCCCCAAACACTGTAAACCCAACAGCCAGTGGAACATGTAACGCCAACACCTGAACAGTACGTGAGTCCTACAGCATATGGCGTTGCAGTGTGCCTGCCATGTTCGCTGCAAGATGTATACATATAAATATATATATATATATATATATATATATATATATAGATAGATAAATATGTACACATATACATATATATAATACAGATAAGAAAGGGAATCAGAGGGATATAAGGTGACTGAGATGTATCCAGCGATATCTGTACATAGTATAGATAGTGCAACGACAATCTGAACATCCGGGAGGGTCACAATAATAGGATACCGCCAACCATGGAACGTGTAACATACCGATATGCATAACTGCGAGGCTGAAAGACCGACAGAACACAGTACTGTAACAGTACATGCGTGTGTAATAGTATGATGACATGAAGGGAGAGGTAGTCACCGCTGTCAGTGCTGTGGTCCACATAGGTACTGTGTGCAACCGTCCCCGTGAGTGCCGTAGTATGTGCATGTGTGCATTGAAGGTGCCGTGTGCGTCACTGTGTGAGTGTAATGTGTGTGTGTCTGCAACGTGTGTATGTTGGTGCCAAGGTAGAGGCAGAGCAGAATTTTAGGTGTAGGCATACGGTACACTAGCCTCAGGCATCTGTTCACTACTAGTCCCAGAGTAGTAGTGACAACCCCACCCTGGCTAGGTGTGTCCTGACATAGAACGATACAAAGTGAATATGTTCCAGATGGTAGCACAGGAATATTCCCCATAAGAAATGGAAAGGACGTATGTAATAGTCATGCCTGTATGTATGACACTGATATGTTACATGCAATATGATACGTTGGCAAAGTCACACAGCAATAGGTATGTATCGCGGAAAAAAGTATGTGCTACCCCAGTACTGACCATGGCCACATGTTGGCCTGTAAACACCGCTGTGTGTTCCACAAGTGTCAAACAATCAATTCCCATTTGAATATGTGGCAACCAGGCTATGCCAACAACAGGACCACAATGACTGCAAATATCTGGGACAGAATGACAAGGGATAGTTGTCACGTACACATAACTGCTGATATACCACATATGTTACGGAGGTATACATGCATCAAGCTCACCTGCAGACGATATCGAAACCACATAACAACAGCCCAACCTACAATCCCATAACAAAAGACTATTAATTGTTAACTCTCCAAGTAGGGATGGAGCACACAGACAACTATACTGTTTATGTAGAGATGCAAGGCCCACAAACCATATCCGTGACGTACAACCACCGATATCCCCCACTGTAGATAATAAAGGAATAGAAACCGTAATAGCAGCACAAACATACAGTCAGTCAATGACATCTGCATAACCACAACATATCGCGTGGGAGACACAATTAAAGGCAAATGCATAATTGCATGTGTTGTATAAAAGAAAACAACAGCCATGTTACAGCTTTGAATGCAATACCCCGTTATCACTCGTCGGCAGGACAGGTACACCCACATGTTGAACCAAATACTACACCTGTCACACACAATCCACTGGTGACATGAATTCAAAATATACTTGTCCCTATGCATAGCAGATGCAATTACACATAACATAACACAATACAGACCATCTCCACGAAGGTAGGGCAAATAGCCAACGCCCAGGTGGAGAATTCAATTATACCCCAGTATCGACACATAACTCCCAAATGGAGTAGATGCACAGGTGATATGCACGTAATTACTCACGTACACATAACCACTGATATACCACAGAAGTTACGGAGGTATACATGCAGCACGCTCACCTGCAGACGATATTGGAACCAATTAACAACAGCCCAACCTACACTCCCATAACAAAAAACTATTAACTGTTAACTCTCCAAGTAGGGATGGAGCACACAGACAACTATACTGTCTATGTAGAGATGCAAGGCCCACAAACCGTATCCGTTACGTACAACCACCGATATCCCCCACCATAGATATTAAAGGAATACAAACAGTAATAGCAGCACAAACATACAGTCAGTCAATGACATCTGCATAACCACAACATATCGTGTGGGAGACACAATTAAAGGCGGATGCATAATTGCATGCATTGTATAAAGGAAAACAACAGCCATGTTACAGTTTGGAATGCAATACACCATTATCATTCGTCGGCAGGACAGGTACACCCACATGTTGAACCAAATACTACACCTGTCACACACAATCCACGGGTGACATGAATGCAAAATATACTTGTCCCTATGCATAGCAGTTGCAGTTACACATAACATAACACAATATAGACCATCTCCATGAAGGTAGGGCAAATAGCCAATGCCCAGGTGGAGAATCCAATTATACCCCAGTATCGACGCGTAATTTCCGAATGGAGTAGATGCACAGGTGATATGCACATAATTACTCACCGAGGAACAGCAATTGGTGGGATGAATTCACATGTTGCAGGTATCGACGTATATAAGGATGACTCTCAGGATATTCAAACCGTATGCTCATACTGAAACAGCGTTGTACTACCGAAAATGAAAGGAAACGGCAAAACAATTAACAGAACGAAACACCAACAAGGTATGTGGAACACACGATATGTAAGGTTGTGTAACGCATGATCTGTATTAATAAGCTGTACTGTATGTGAATGGTGGTTGTAATTAATTACACTTGTCCGTAATGCAGAAAGTGGTGAAAGATAGTTATGTAGTGATGTCTTGCTGAGCATACCAACGCTTGTAGACACCGTGTGTATAGCAGTGGGACATCATGTACACAGCAGAGACACCACAAGGGATGCTACAGGAGGGCATTAAAGAGAACAATGCCATACCACATGCTGTTGCTGGCAGTGGATGTCCAACAAGGAAGTGCCATAGCAGGGGATAGTACATGTATGTATACTGTCACAGCACGCATGTGTATGAGCATATACCGTTGATGACATATGTAAGGTGCGGCCGACGTGCAAGTATGCTCTGCATTAGGGGATACTATGTGAAATATCTGTAATGTATAGTTGTCTAGGTAGATATGACAGATATCATACACAGTATCACAGGCATATCATGCATAACACAGGTATCGCCTATTGGTATGTACAATAACAGGATACATATGGCCTGTAGGTATGGGACATAGTAGTAGCATGATAGCTACTCTAAATGGAAGGGACACCAAGTAACCATGCACAAAGGACTTGTAGTAGCTGCACAGGTGCACAGTGGGCTACAATGCAGTCTGGCAAGTCCATGTGTAAGCACATGTGCAGTGTACACAGTAGTGTCACCTCTCCATGGTAGTGTCCTGTGAACAGCAGAGGCAGGTGTCAACTGCACCTCTACACAGTACAGCTGCTGTGGTGATACCAGGACTACATGTGTCACTCAAACAGCAAGGGAGGTATCACATGAACAGTGCTACTATGTGTCCCTGCGGGATGTACACAGGACCTATGTGCCACAGCATGGTGTGTGTTAGTTTTGTGGAAGTAACACAGAAGCACAGCCCATGCAGTGTGGTGTGTGTGCACATATCCAGGAGTATTTTGTTCACAGTGCCCACCGCAGATGTCATGTATGAGGAGTATATGCATCAATAATGTGGTGGACATGGGCTGTGTCAGAGCAGAAGACACCCCTGAGTATGTGGTATGCAGATGTGTACAGATGTGTTGTCCGTATTACAGCCGCATATGTAAACTGTCTGAGCCCAGTAAACATCATGGCATGTCAAAGTTGTGTCATGTAAAGCTGTAGCTGTTGTTGAAGGTACACCATAAATGTGGTATTGTACCCTTGACTGTGTGTAGATGTGTGTAGTTCACAGGTACAATGCCCACCTATGTACCAGCATCACACACAGTACAGATAGGTGTGGCCTTGCAGAAGGATATCCATGCCACAGTGGAATACGGTAACCACAGGACTGTGTGTGGTGTATGTGTGTACTGCAACCATGTACAATGTGATATGTATGTAGGGGACCACTAGCCATGTGATAGTCAGTGGGTGAATGTTGTTATGCAACGGTGATGTGCATGCACCGTGTGTCATGCATCTTGATGCCATGATACTCATATGAAGTATCCGTCACACTGACACCCATATGGTTGGTATCGGTATGAGCTGGTGGAGCAATAATGGCATTTGGTATGTAGGTGTGGGACATCTAGGCATGGACAGTACTCTGTGACAGCATGTTTCGTATGTAAGCATATAGTGAACATGAGTGGCCCTATGACTGAGGACTGTGTAATGCAATATGTACCTGACATGTAGTAGGTACTATGGTATGCTGGCACCACTGTGTGTACTGTCCATGAGCCACATAGCATAACATCCTGAGACACAGGGTATGATGTGCAGGTGGATGTGTATGTTGTCAATACCAGAATGTGGAATGGTGCTGAAAGGCAATGTGAGGACAACGTATGATGTGTTGGCCTCCGTACCATCCTCAACTGCCCTAGCAACTGTATGATAGGTGCCCAGCATGTGTATGTGCCTTGCCGTGGCATTCACAAGCTCAACCCGGGTGCTAGGAAAGGACTGGAGGCCATCAATGTGTGTGGGAATCACGTTCCTGATGATGTGCCCCATTGCCATGCAGAATGGTCCAGTCAGGAGTGTATGACTATAGTCTCACTCGTGCAATGCAGTGCCACCTGTGTGTAGTGCGAGAAATGCCACTGTGCAGCAGTCAGGGTCTACAATGTCCGACAAAAGGCTAGCAGTGAATATAGTGGCCTGGTGTGGTGACATATACCGAACAGGTTGGTGGGACATTACAGCCAGGGACATTGGAAGGTGACATTGGGCCAGTGTCCCAGGACATATCGTGTGTATTTCAGTACCGTGTATGTGACCACAGGGACACTACGATGTTCATGTACGGATTGCGACCCTGTAGTGAGTGAGAGGGTGTATTGTCGGTAAGTACGCCATTGCCTGGCACATTGCCAACATTACCTCAGTCTGCAAGGCTTGGTTGACAATTGTATGTGACATCAGATGTAGATGTTGCCAAAGAATACTGACATACCACCACAATGCCTGAGGCCCCACACCACAATGTGCAGCAGTCATGTTTAGGTAGCTAGCCTTGGAGTATGTGATGATGGACCTTGAGGACCCACAATGGCTGGCAAGTGATGCACCCCACACATGTGAATGTACACCACTGTGCAACAGCCTGTACTTGTGGTTGTACATCATATGTGCATGGAACATGACCACCACAGTGGCGTCTGTGAACCGGTCAGTACTGCCATGTCTCTGTGTGGAATAGCATGATTCCTGCAATTGTGTACATGCTACTGAAGCGCACTGTGGTATGTGTCAGCATATGTATGTGTAGTGTCCATCTGCTTGGGTGTCATGATGTTAACAACTGCTGTCAGCAGATGTCTGTAGTAGTTGTTGTAGTACACATGTTCCGTGTATGCTGTGATGGGTGTGTTTCCAGGGTGTGGCTAGCAAGGCCGTGTAGTATATGTGTTGAACCCACCAAAGAGGGGATAACCCCAGGTGTGACACACCAGTCACATGGAGGTAGTGTTCATGCTAAGGGTAGTGTAGGTATGGTATGTGTTGTGTATTGTGTCATCCAGCTGAGCGGAGCGCATGACTCAGGCATGTGTAGGTACATGGGTGTCTATCCCAGGGAAGTGTGGGTTACTGTCAGCACACAGCAGTAGTAGCTGTCTGAGGCCCAATGTACACTATAACATCACAGACGGTATGTAACCTGTGGTGTACAATGTCGACTCTGTCGCGTGTTACAATGTGTATAGCGGTCACAAACACGGTTATCTGCACATGGAGCACCTATGATGCATTGTGCTAAGCAACTATCCAGGATGTGTGCAAAACACTGTGTGATGTGTGAACCCCTCATCTGTGGGTGTTCCGGTCCAGGTATGTGCCTGGAAGGTACGGTCCGTGTACAATCTGTAATCGCAGGTGTTCTGTGCAGAGCATGGAGGCAGGTCCCAGTCACCGCAGAGATATGTGAGTGGTGCAATACTGTGTGTGTGCCTCGCTTATGTGCATCACAGTGGAAGATGCAAGCATTGTTCCACATGACCCCATGCCATGCCTGCCAGTTACAGCCCTGCCGGTGACAGTTATGTGAAACTGCCAGAGAGGCAGTATAGCATGTTAAGATGTACATGTGTGCTCTACACCCCAGGCCGATGGCTGCAGGTCATGTGTGCCACAGCATTGTGTCTGACCTGGACTGTCATAGCGGGCAGATACCACATGCCTGTACAATAACAGTAGGAGCATAGGCAACTGTTGCAGTGACACAGTAGGTCAATGTACAGTGTTCCTGTGTCCAGACCACTGCCGAATGTACACCATGGCTAGACACACACCCGGAGGGCTATAACATTGGTGAGCCATTGCATGTCCCAGTACATGTAGTCCGTGTATTGCCATCACAGGGCAGTCACAATAACACGATGTATGAGAGATATATTGTACCAGGTGATGTGTCATGTGTGCGTATGTTGAGTTGCAGAGGTGTTCACCCGTCCGCAACATCTCAGTGCATGATGCCTTGTGTAACATGATGTGTGGAACTGCATTGTGATTCACAACAGAGTCATCCGTGACTGGTGTGTTGTGAATGTTGTAACCCATGAGTCTGCAGGATATACACTGGTGATGTTGGCTGCCATGCTGGGGGCCACCAGTGGTGCCTACAGTGGTTATACAGACATATTGCATACGTTGTTCTTGCAGGAATGTCCATTGTTGTAGACGATGTGGTACTACGTGATGGTAGGTGTGTGATGTGAATGTTACACATCCAGACGTGACTGTCAGGTGCAGTCATGGTTGTCAACAGCATCACCGCCATCCACAGCTGTCAGCACCCTGTCCCCAGAATGGGTAACAGTAGCCCTTGTACTGTGTGACTAATGTGCAGATCATAGAACACCTACTACTGGCCGACTAACAGTGTCAACTAGGAAGGGTATATGATGGCTGAAATACACTGCTCTAATGTATACATATGATATCCCAATGAATTACTATGATTCCCATCTAGTAAGCCATGGCTGGCATGTAAACCGTGTACAACAATGAATGTGTGACAAACCCTTCCAATGTGGAATCTTGATGAACATGCACCTGTTAGAACACCAAATGAGGTACGTTGCACGTAATGATGTACAACTGACAGCTATGGGCACAGCATTGATGCAGAAGCACATCTCCCACAGGCAGTACCGCTGTACGTTGGTAGGGGAGCATTGCACGTGTACATGTAACAGTTGCTGTATTGCCACATGTACGACATATCCATCATATAGGGGTAGCAGTGGCACATAACGGTTGGACATACCTGTACATACGACCATGTCCCACAGGATATGTGTGTTAAGTGTGTACAACACCTGTCGTACCTTCAGCAAGCTGTGAAGTGTATGACTGCCAGCGTACCTGTGTGACATGTTGTGCAATGGGTGCAAAGGTAATCAGTAGCGCATTACATGCCCACATGTCCTGCACAGGTGCATAGCTTGACCATACATTACAAATAGGGTGTTGGATAATAGCAACCCACAAGAGGTGATGAGTAAGGGTGGCAATGCACTATCACCTTTCCGGGTAAGGTGTGCATGTCCATGACACATTAGCACCTGAGATGTTAGCAGTACAGCTGTACAGGGCGGCATGTATGTTTGATTACAAATACCTTTGCGTGTTCCACCAGTGGCCTGTTGACAGACAGACATCAACACAATGTGCAGCATTGACATGTGCACAGCACATCACCGCTGGCTACAGTAGAACAGGGTTAATGTGTTGGCATGTGCACAGAACATCAGCGCCAGCTACAGTCGAACACGGTATGTGTTGAACACCACCGTCATTGTAGCCCATGCCACAGAGAGAAATGTTATGCATCTGTGTATGTACGGCTGGGAATGGACCTGACCTAGCAGTATAGCTGTGTCAGTGTTGCGAACAACATACTGAATGGGCTGTGTGTGTGAGGTGTGTGTCATAAGTGTATGGTCTGATGGATGATACCAGCATTGCCACCGCTATGTGAACATCCCCGTCCCCATAAATGAATACCTAGGCTGTGCTCAACACCATGGTCACTGTGGAAGGGATGGTGCTGTGCGGTGCACCCGCCAACATGGTGGTGACAGCAGGCACTGGATGTAGACATATGAGGTACCCATGTCAGGTCAGAGTACCATCCATGTGCACGGGATATCACCGTGCAGGCATATACAGCACTGCGTTGAACAATAGTACAGCACATAGCACCTGTCAGGGGTAATGGTTATGCATGGCTGTGCGATACCAGCATGCACAATACACACCCCCACCATGCAGCATGCTGCCTACCTTGCAGAAGGACATTGTCCACACCATGATGATGGACATGTGACATGTCCATATACCCATATAAATGACATATGGAATGGACAGCCACCATCCTATACTGATATTCCACAGGCTGGACACATTCCTGTGCCATATATGTGATATACCCTACCATACCATGCAACCCTATCCATCAAGGCTGCACGTGTCATCACAGTCATACATGGTGCGATGGCCACATGGTACATGCACTATCAACTGACTGGATCAGTAATGTGGCACTGATGCACCTTGTGGTGTCACAATTGCTGTGTGACAGCGTGTACAACGTGCGCGCACATGCTATGTTTGACCATCCCTGCAAATGTCATATGAATAGACATTGTCACATGTGTATCACATGTGCAATACAGGTGAGCCGTGGCAGGATGTGCAACACCCGTACAGTGCTGAGTAGATGTATATGGCAAAACACATGCATGTACAGGTGTCCATGTGTATGTGTGCAGTGTCACTGCTGACGTCCATAACGGCTGCATCTGTGATGCTATGTGACATATACACAGCATCCAGGTGAACAGTAGTACTGTGGACACATCGGGCCAAGTGCAGATTGGTAAGAACACAGGTGCAGGCAAGTACACATGTCCACAGCAGGATACCATCTACATGGAGTATGTACACTGTGATGAGTTGACACAGAGATATGATATGATATCCACTGCATAACGGTGTGACAGGTGTGACAGCAACACGTCAGCTATGTCAGTGTCATGATGCTTCTCAGAGATTACTGTGCAGATGTCGTACATGTCATAGCAATGTATGTTCAGCGGTATGCCAGTACATCAGTGTGAATGTGACCTGTCACCATCATTATGTCTTACAGATAATGCCACATTCACGACTCCCAGCCTTCAGCCGCCAGGAGGATGATGCCATCATACCATTGCTCCATGACAACTATGACGTGCTGTTCAGCCATGTACCACAGCATGCTCAGCAGCGGGATGACCTGTGGCAGGATATATGCACGAGGGTGAATGACGTGGGTGGCAACAACTGCACCTACCAGCAGGTACGCAGACACTGCACGGACCTGATACGGCATGCGAAACAGCGTGCCACTGCAATCGCCAGAGAACAAGGAGGAACAGGTGGTGGGCCACCAACCCAGCCCCCACTCACACACACAGAGAAGCTACTGGCCAGTCTGGGAACACCCAGGGAACAGCATGCGGCAACACTAGCCGCCATCGTGGAGGTGGGTGTCTCCCAACCAATGAGCCTGGAGTTGCCTGGTAAGTCAGTCCTGCATATGAGTATGATATCCACTGTAGTTGCAGGTGTCACTGTACACCATGTAAAGTAACAACACATGCCAGGTATATGGGCACACAAGCTGCATACTACAGTATGCTATGTTGTGTATGCAGACGTGTGCATACCATATGCAGACGTGTGCATACCATATGCTATCACACAGGTACATGTGTTCACATGCACAGTGCAAACTGTGGCTGTCATACAGTCATGGATAATGTTTATACTGTTGTGTCGCCCCTATACAGGTACCTCTGGCATGTCGCACAGACATGGGTCTGTCGCAGGTGAGACTGTTGTCAGTATCAGGCATGTTACAGTGTAGAGTTATTTGCCATGTGGCCAGGTATAACATGCACACCTGGGTTTTGTTCCAGTCACGTTATACAGGTTGCACCACCAGACACACACACATGCCACCCATGTGCAATAGATACACCATTAGTATGCACCGGCATGAAACCACAGTACCTGTCAATGTGATATGTGTGGTCAGCTATGCATACAACGGTGGAGGTGTTCTACAATGGATGCATATGTAGTATGCATTGGAACAACATTTGTAGTACGCACACAGTACCACACAGTGAGCAGTGATCTGGGCAGCACACAGGTGTCACCATTGTGACATATGCCCCTGCATTGTGTGCACACATTGTGACACGCCACCTGACATGTCCCAAGCTTGTGGTGCTCTGTCTGCAATATTGTCACACCATCACATGACCTTCACCTGACATAACAAACATCCACACTGTTGTCTGCATAGCCCTGTGGATTGTGACACCTCTGACATGTATGGGTGTATGTCACATGGGACACCACAGACATGTGTACAAGATGCCCATCACACACAATTGTCCAACACCCGTTCACACATGGCCATGGGTGATAGCCTCAGGCATGTTGCCACACAGTACGTCTGATGTGGATAGACCCCGTTGCACATTGTCCACACATAGTGCAATCATAGCCGTAGTGGACCACTTGTACATTTGATGTGTTACACCAGACAACCGGAATGCCTGTCTGCAGCCACCGGAGGTGTCACCGATGTCTACCATATACGATCTGTGGAACAGCATGACTGTGTTGCAGTCATGGCAATGCAATGCGTCCATGTTATGCATTGCACAGCAACATACATGCGTCATGTTGCCATGCAATGGCACAGTGCCTGTACTCCACACTGTATAGCTATGTACACGGCTCACACTAACCACACCTGCACATACACATTTGCTAAACATGCATTCTATCTGTAGGCTGTACACACAACACTGCACTGTGAAGCCCATTATGATGCTGTGCATGTGTCAGGACACCATTGTGTCAAACATGTATACATGTTACTGCACATGTCAGCGGATTACATGTCAAGGTAACGTCAGCTATGTGTACTGTTAACCTGTTTGTGGCCACATGGTGTATCATGGTGATGCATGCAAATTACCATGATTGTGTGTACTGCATGCCTACTGATATGACACCTGCTTGATGTAGTGTGCACCCCAGGGTGGTATGCATACTAACACTATTAATGTCTGAGCTGCATTCCCTGTGCTGTAGTGCAGGAATGCTGCATGCCATATGAAATATCACATGCATGGTGTGTCTGTGTGTGTCTGTGTGTGTCTGTGTGTCTGTGTGTGTCTGTGTGCGTCTGTGTGTGTGTCTGTGTGTACTGTACCTTACAGTATGTCTTTGCATTCACAGGTGGTGTAGGTGCGTTACCCTCCTGCGGTCCATCTGATGTTAGTGTCCCCACAGATACTAGCGGTGATGAGCATATGCATGAGGTACAGGCAGGGTTGTCAGGGGTGGAATCTGTGCCATTGGTTACCATCCCACCTATGTCCCCCTCTTCCCCGCACACGGTTTTGATGCCAACACATACCACATCACCGTTGCCCATAGAGGAAGGACAGTCAGCGTCTGTTGGCATTGAACAGGAATGTGTGGTGGCTACAGAAGGTGTGACTACACAACATGTTGCCAGTGTAATGACTGGTGATGTGCCACACAGGCATGTGGCTGGTGCTGCTCGTAGGAGGACCTCTGGCAGACATGCACCTGCAGTACAGGGCGCAGCAGCTGGTATCACCAGACGCATGTTCCAGACTGTAATGGCGGCACAGGCACATGCAGAATGGCAGAACCAAGAAGGGCAGAGGCTGCAGAGGGCTGCAATCCATACCCTGAATGACAACATCCGGTCATTGGCAGATGCTCAACAGCAGATTGCTAATGTACTGGATAGGCGATTAGGTGAAATGGTTGGAATCCTTGACCGAGGCATGGACATCCGCGAGTGTGAGCTGTCTGTGCTGGAACACCTGGTAGGGGTGAGGCATAGGACATGTGGGCGTAGGCCAGCAACACCACCTAGTGTAGGTCGACGTGTGCATGCCACCTCTCATGCCCACTCACATAGTGCCGGTAGCAGCAGCAGTGCAGCTGGTGCTGCACTGTCCACACCAGGACACAGCAGGCCACATGGACATGGCCCTGGCTGGTCCCACCATGGATACGGTTCCAGCGGACATGTGTCATCGGACAGTAGCCACTCTGTACCTCCACCCGGTAGTGCCCATGCAACCCCAGGCAGGCACAGGTCATGTGGCCATGGACGGACACAGTGAGCTGTACAACCTGCACTGTACAGTCTGGGGCTGTCAATTATACCCCGTGTAGGCATCACATATGGCTGAACTGTGTACACACATACCCACACACAGCAGACACAACTGTAGGGCTCCACCACATCCACATGCATTCTGCACAGACATGTCCAGCAAACTCACCAGCCCTTACACACACACATGATGTTATCCATTGGTGCAGCCTATGCCCCTGGCAAACATATCACCCTGTGCATATGATGAAGCCTCTGCTGCATCCCTGTCAGCCACACCATCAGTGCGGGGTTATGCAAATATATTCTGATGCACAGGGTGGACAGGATAGTGAGAGGTGTATGTGATACCTGTGTATGCATAGCATGGGATGTGTATGTTGCAGTGGTTGTGTATGAATACTGACAGATGCGTATGTGGTACCTGTGTATGCATAGCGTGGGATGTGTATGTTGCAGTGGTTGTGTATGAATACTGACAGATGCATATGTGATACTTGTGTATGCATAGCGTGGGATGTGTATGTTGCAGTGGTTGTGTATGAATACTGACAGATGCGTATGTGATACCTGTGTATGCATAGCGTGGGATGTGTATGTTGCAGTGGTTGTGTATGAATACTGACAGATGCATATGTGACGTGGGTTGTGTACTGTCAACATGTAGCAGACATACCATGTAGTGCAGGTGCAGCATGCATTGTGATGTGTTCATGGTATGTGTGATGGTTACATGTGTAGCACCATGTTGGTTCTGATACCCTGAATCCCTCCTATGGTGTACTCGCATGTGCCTACAGGGAGCACCGTTATCGGTCCCCCACGTGTAGCTGTGGATTACTCACAGGCACATCTGGCAATATCAGCATACTACATGTACCCGCAACTTGCCTGGACACCTACATGACACACATGTCTGCACATATACTGCACCTGACGCATGTGGTCGGTGCCACAGGCTACAGTGGACAGAGACGTCACATACATAGCAGGACACACTACAGGTATGGTGACATGGTGCAGGTGTCGTACACAGCGTGATGGCCACTGACTTCAGGTGTCACCTGTCAGCTGTGGGGCACGCTGTGCAGCAGTAGGACCCTGTAATGGTACAGGAACATGGTCCCAATCACGGGGTGTACACCACTATGACGCACACCCCATAGTGTGCAGATCGGGACACCTGCCTGTGTGGTCAGCACCCTCACAATACTATGCACTCACACGCCATGTCACAAGGAGCAGACTTGCACAGGTAGCCAGTATGGCTCACCTATGGCATCAACAGGGTTGTGCAATGCAGCACCAGTACGGGATAGTCACCATGTGTGGTAAGTGCTCGTTCACAACAGTATATTAGCATACACCCTCACACCAAGCAGCAGACATACAAACATGTAGACACACACACATTGTGGTGACCACACATGTGTACACAGAGAGACAACGTGTTGCATGTACTGCACCATCCAAATGCATGCTCCCACACTGAGGTATGTACAGATCTCTACTATGGTGTACAGGGATGTGTAGCACGTGGGACATATTCCCCCCTGATATGTGGCATACATGGGCACACATTCATGCACATATGTCAGTGCTGAGGATACTACACCCGCCATATGATACGTGTGCAGGCATGCAGCGGTGTGTAGTGCATTATGTGTACCAACACTGTATCTGGCAGATGTGCTAATATATGCACTTGGGGGGTGGTAGGTGTTACAGTTGCCATGTGACATACAGTCAATAACACCTGACCGCTGGGTATGCATTATGTCAGCACTGTCATGTAACAGCGACATAGCATACTGTATGCACATGGCAGGGTAGGATGGTGTGTGACACAACTGTGAGCCACCACCTGCACACATGCATGTAGACAGGTGTTTAAACACATTATTTACACACATACCTCCATACGTGCTGTTTCTATGCCTCCGTATAACGGCCCCTATGATGGGTATGCATATGGTAGGTTGTTGCAACTATGTTATGGACATCGGCCACTGCTCATGCATGGCTGCTCCATGCACAGTACACATGTCACATGTGTCTCCTGTTGCCATGTGTGTATGCATTGCTACGTTTTGACATGTGTGTTGACATACATAAAACATGGACTGTGGTATGGTATCACAGCTGTCACAGGTGAACAATACAAGGGTATGTGTCCCAGTCAACACTGCTACACCCTGTAGTGGGAGCATTCCACAGACATGGGTCCACCTTCCATTCGTGTGTGTAGCACTGCGTACGCCAGTATTATGCATGTGGTACATCACAGGCTTCGTATGTGTCATGTGTGCAGTCCATGCACACATCCAGACAACCACGTGTATGACAAATCCAGACGTTTTTTCATTGTGGTACAGCAGCAGTAATGTGTCACTGCTGTGTCAGGGCCGTGGTATGTGTGGAGTCGACCTGTCCATGTATACTGATATGGGTGGACTACATCACACATGTTGGTTCATTGTTAGTACATGTGTACTCTGCACAACTGGTGTACACTGCTATACAGACCTGTGGACATATGTCACATGCTGTTGTTGGACCGTGAGGATTACTGCTGCACCGATGACATGGTGCTGGCATGACAGCTAAAGTGTTCACTGCAGTGTGTACATGTTTGACCTGCACCCGTGACACCTGTGATGTCATCTGTGTGTGTATGAGTAACTGCATGTGTGACCACCCTGTGCATGTGGACAGGTTTACCTTACTGTGACCTGCTGTGTGTACACTCCGTCTGCATGCTGGACGGCGCGTAGCAAATGCTGTGTGAGCATGCCCAGTAAACAGTTGTGTAGATGGACACACTGTACATTGCACACTGCGCCCTTCTGTGATTATACCCCGTGCGCATGCATGTTTCCCCTTTGCAACTGCTACGTGTGTGAGCATGCCCAGTTTGCTGTTGTGTAGGTGGACACACAGTACATTCCACACTCTGCCCTTCCATGATTACACTCCATGTGTATGCCTTCTGTGTGTACACTCTGTCTGCAGGCTGGATGGTGCATAGCAAATGCTAAGTGTGTGAGCATGCCCAGTAAGCGGTTGTGTAGATGGACACACTGTACATTGCACACTGTGCCCTTCTGTGATTATACCCCGTGTGCATGCATGTTTCCCCTTTGCAACTGCTAAGTGTGTGAGCATGCCCAGTTTGCTGTTGTGTAGGTGGACACACAGTACATTCCACACCCTGCCCTTCCATGATTACACTCCATGTGTATGCCTCCTGTGTGTACACTCCGTCTGCATGCTGGACGGTGCGTAGCAGATGCTAAGTGTGTGAGCATGCCCAGTAAGCAGTTGTGTAGATGGACACACTGTACATTGCACACTGCGCCCTTCTGTGATTATACCCCATGTGCATGCATGTTTCCCCTTTGCAACTGCTACGTATGTGAGCATGCCCGGTTTGCTGTTATGTAGGTGGACACACAGTGCATTCCACACTCTGCCCTTTCATGATTATACTCCATGTGTATGCATGTTTGCACTTTGCAAATGCTAAGTGTGTGAGCATGCCCAGTACGCCAGTCATGGACACACAGTACATTCGGCACCGACGCCTGATACTAGGCGTGTAGCCATGGCCATTGACATCCTGCATAGCCATGGTGGCCATCCAGGTGAATTATATAAAGTTGCTATGCCACAATGGATGCCTACATCACACACACTGGTTGCTCTCTCAAAGGGTGTACTGTCTGTGGTGCAGCCCGTATCCATTTCGTGATGTAGTGCTCCGTAGATAGTTAGTATTCCTGAGTGCAGTACTGCCGTGTTACTGTACGTCCACCTTGGGATAGTAACATGCTGTGTGACTGCTCACTCTGTATTCATTCCCTATCGGCATCCTTGCCTTTGCGGATGATATCACCCACCTAGGAGTATGCCTCTGACAGTGCTGTGCTCAGTAATCTCGGTAGCGCGTTCTGTAAATGCATCATGCTGTGTTGTGTTCATGTAGTTAGGTGTAGGTTCAACTCTTGGCCCTTCCCAGTGTGTGTGTGTGCATGTGTGTGGTATGTGTGTGTGTTTCCAGCTGCCTCTGGAGACAGTGATGCTTTTAGATGCCTCACAACACATACATCTGCTATCAGCATATATTCCTTTGCGGATGATGTCATCCACCTAGACGTATGCCTCTGACAGTGCTGTGCTCAGTAATCTCGGTAGCGCGTTCTGTAAATGCATCATGCTGTAGTGTGTTCATGTAGGTAGGTGTAGGTTCAACTCCCAGCCCTTCCAAGTGCGTGTGTGTGTGTGTGTGTGTGTGTTTGTGTGTGTTTCCAGCTGCCTCTGGAGACAGTGATGCTTTTAGATGCCTCACAACACATACATCTGCTATCAGCATATATTCCTTTGCGGATGATGTCTCCCACCTAGACGTATGCCTCTGACAGTGCTGTGCTCAGTAATCTCGGTAGCGCATTCTGTAAATGCATCATGCTGTAGTGTGTTCATGTAGGTAGGTGTAGGTTCAACTCCCGGCCCTTCCAAGTGCGCATGTATGTGTGTGTTTCCAGCTGCCTCTGGAGACAGTGATGCTTTTAGACACCTCACAACACATACATTTGCTATCAGCGTCTATTCCTTTGCGGATGATGTCACCCACCTAGAAGTATGCCTCTGACAGTGCTGTGCTCAGTAATCTCGGTAGCGTGTTCTGTAAATGCATCATGCGGTAGTGTGTTCAGGTAGGTAGGTGTAGGTTCAACTCCCGGCCCTTCCAAGTGCGTGTGCGTGTGTGTGTGTGTGTGTGTGTGTGTGTGTGTGTGTGTGTGTGTGTGTGTGTGTGTGTGTGTGTTTCCAGCTGCCTCTGGAGACAGTGATGCTTTTAGACGCCTCACAACACGTACATTTGCTATCGGCGTCTATTCCTTTACGGATGATGTCACCCACCTAGATGTATGCCACTGACAGTGCTGTGCTCAGTAATCTCGGTAGCGCATTCTGTAAATGCATCATGCTGTAGTGTGTTCATGTAGGTAGGTGTAGGTTCAACTCCCGGCCCTTCGAGTGCGTGTGTGTGTGTGTGTTTCCAGCTTCCTCTGGAGACAGTGATGCTTTTAGATGCTTCACAACACATACATTTGCTATCAGCGTCTATTCCTTTGCGGATGATGTCACCCACCTAGACGTATGCCTCTGACAGTGCTGTGTTCAGTAATCTGAGTAGCGCATTCTGTAATTGTGTCATACTGTCATGCGATAGGGTAGGTAGGTGTGAGGTCAATCCCCATGCCTGCCAGATGTGTGTGTGTGTCTATGCTCCCAGCCGCATGGGTTCGTAGGTTATGGTTTTTGGCGCTTCGCAACACACATATATCCTGCTGACGTCTCTGTGTTTGCGGATGTTGAGACGCACCTAGTGGACTGCATGTGTGTCTGCTGTGGTTGGCGACCTCCGTAGCGTATTCTCTACGTGCATCATGCTGTGGTGTGATAGGGTAGTGATGTGTATGTTCCACTACCGGCCTTGCCACATGTGTCTGTCTGTATCTCTCTCGATGTATATATATATATATATATATATATATATATATATATATATATATATATATATACATATTTTATGCCCATAGCGCTGCTCTTGCATGGACAGCTGTCTGTCCCATGTATCGCATATTTGCACAGCTTGCACATAGCAATGTGGTACGATGCAAATCCGAACATTGTCCATGCAACATCCGTGTTCTGGGAGGTGTTACACGCCCTTACAGACATCCGCTGTATATCTTGGCAGACAGCTATCCTTGCTGTACTGTCACTGTACTCGTACACGCCATAGACTTTGTGTATCATTGCCTGTTTATGATGTGTGTATGTCTATCTGAGCTGTGTGCATGGTCGTGTGTATGTCCCACTATAATCATCTGTGCAGGTGTCGCCAATATAGGTAATTCATGTAGACTGCTGTTTAATTTGCATTTCAGCACATACCTGCGGACAGTACTGCAGTTCCTACTGCAGCACATTTCATCATCTTGCAGTGGATAATAATGTTTCCACACACATGTATCTGTTTCTGTTCATAACACTCCACCTCAGGGAGCGTATATCTGGACAAGGCCTTATGTGATAGTGGGACACTCAGGGCCAGTAATGACATGTTGCTCTTAGAAACATTGCTAGTGAGCACAGTGATATGTTATGCATGAGTATGGCATTTCTGTCTGATTTGGTGTCTTCATCACATGTTTGTCATTGTTTCCTATCGTCAGTTATCAAGAGGGTGCCGGACTGTTACTGTTACGTGGAACACAGCAAACATATGAGGCATACCTCTACACAGTCTGCGTACATCTGTACAGTTGCAGAGTATGTGTCTGATACAACATACCTACTGTCTGACTACAATACACACACAGTGTATGGCGGCATGACAGCCCACGTGACATTACTTTGTATTCGCACAACACACCTACACAGACTGCTGTATTCCTCACACAGGCCTACATCTGATTATCCACACTAATTGTTGTTTCATGTACCATATGTGTGCGTTGTATTTGCGCTTTCCGTCAGTGGCGGGGCTCACGTGCGACTATGGGGGTCTGGTAATTGTTATGTTGACACTTCATGACACCCTGGGGGACACTTTACCTTTGTGTCTAATTACCTTCCACATTGACCTTCGCAGGGCATATGTTGTCATTCACATTTTCTGGGGTATGACTTATACATGTTTGCCCATTTGTCCTGCTGTCTTTCTTCTCACCTGTCCGCCTAATATCACCAGTTCAGTACATGTATTTTGGACAGGTTAGCTCCTTCATACCCTTGACCTGTTGTCATTATGTGTACACGCCCTGACGTTTGGCCTTTGCCCTTGTTACATTTCACATAGTGATGGGCCTTTCTAGCTGATTGCTGTCTAGGCTATTTCCATTGCATGATTAGTGACACTCATAACATCCGTATTCATGCCTACGCCAGTATTCGCACAACGGTCTTCATTTGTATGGGGTATTTATAATGTAGTCCCTATCTGTATTTCCTGTACTATGCCTTACTGCAGCTGTGTTATTCTGACAGTTTTCCAGTTATGGGTACCATCTTGGTCGTACGCATGTCCATCCATGGGAATCGCCTACGGGACACTGATATAGGGCTGTACATATTTCCAACTTACTTTCCGCACTATCCAGTGGATGCTTTGCACCTTTATTGAGAATAAAGGCATGTGCTATACCCACATCCCTCCCACGGGGTGGGCCTACGAAATCTCTGCCAAACAACACCTAGGCCCATTTCTGCATACCCAGGTTCCCATGCCTGCAACCCTCTATGGTACACATTACACATGGTTAATGTGTGCGGTACTGCGATGTGGACGCACTTATATGCACTCCCCACTCTAGGGATATCTGTTCATACGTCCTGCATTTCATGGACACATGTGTCATCACCCTTGCACCTGATTTTAGTGCATATACAGCTGATTCATATATGCATCTGTCACTTCCTTTGCGTCAATCGTTGCAGGTACTGCGAATGGATAACTTTTGGAGTCCTACAATGGACACCAATATGCATGTTTAAAGAGTAGAACTTGCTGGACTGTCACTTTCTGGCCAATGATTTTGACTGCTGCTGTATATTCCCCATTCGTGGATGTCTGTTTGACTACCCATATTAGCTATTACTTGGCATATCTATATCCATGTGTCATATATACGGGACATAGGTCTGTTGTGTGTACATATATACTTGTAAACACCTTGTTTCATACCTTGCTTTGTTACTGTCTGTGGATTACCTGTGTACACACATCTATACCCATACCATACCTTTCCACTGTACAGCTACTGGCAGAGTGTACGGATGGTTGACCCTTTATCTTAGGTGTGTTTTACATTGACCAGTGTCTATCTGGCAATTTGCTGGCATTTCATTTGAGACTTATGGTGGCACCTTCTGACAAGTAATTCAGGTTACGGATGCATACCCTTTGTCAATCTCTGCTACTAACACACCCGTTATTCTATCCACTTTCTATGTTTGTTTTAGCACATATCTTGTGTTTCTCACTATTTGTACCAGTACTTTGCATGGCATTGTCTGGTTCCATACTTTCAGAGGCTGACAGTTTTGAGACGTATAACTAACGTGTGGGAAACAGCATTAATTTACTCTGCTGTGAGCGGATCACACACGCACAGGCACACTTGCATTTCCTTATTGTGGGTTACGTGCAGGCGCACATGCATATCCGTATTCTGGGTTACATATGTTTACTGAGTCTTTGTGCTTACGTGGCCTGTATTAGTTGTGACAGTACCAGTAACATATCTCTGATCCGGTTAACGGACATATGCGAAACACACTTTCACCTTTACATATGTAACTGTTTTTGCGGCACAGACGCATTAGTTACACGTTCACATTTATATGTTCTATACTCGTAATTCAAACGGGACTGCATTCACGTTGGCCGGTTGCTGTGACCACTACACGTTTGGTGTTCTGTCTCATTTATATGCATAGCATACCCATGGTACATAGCTACATTAACATATCCCCCCCCGCACTCACTTACGTCACAGGCATCCATTCTCCTGCTGGGAAAAGTGTGGTACTACATGTTACACATTCCCTATTCCCTAATGCTCTTGACCCAGGATGCATATGGCATAACCGCAGGGATATTCAGAACACAAAGGCTGATAGTCCCAACGCATACAGGTCTTTAATTGTCAGGGTGTTCCTGTGGTGCTCTGGGATTGGTCTTGTCCGCCTAAACGCATTTAACATAGCGAGACAGGTTTTAAAAGAAAGCAACGGGGAAATCAAGCTCTCTGTTTCTTTTTTGTAGTGTTTTGCTATGTTAACTGGGTTTAACATAGCGAGACAGTTTTAAAATTAGCAACGGACATCTCCGTTGCTTATTTTAAAGCTGTCTCACTATGTTAAACCCATGTAACATAGCGAAACACTACAACTAAGCAACGAAGATCTTGCCTTCTCCGTTGCTTTTGCCCACAGCTCTGATGTACTGCGCAGGCGTGCAGTACATCAGCACTGCCGCGGATGCCAGACATCTGTGGAAGGGCAGCAGACAGGCATTATACTATGCCATTATGTAAGGGGATTAATAGTTTATTTTCTTACATGATGTCATGGTATAATAGCAATGACCCACTTCTGGGTGTAGGTAATGCTGTATTTACCCACGGTTGGCTTTGTTTGGTCCCGAGGGTGACACCGTGGGTATATCCAGCATTACCCACACCCAGGCATGGGTTATTGCTATAATATACAATCTGTGTTTACAGACACGGGTGTTTGGACAACCAACAATAGCTTATGCTGTTGGCATACAATGATGTGGGTGGTGCTGGTTATCATGCATATTCCATGTTGTGCGTTGTTCCCATTCACAATTGTCTATTCCCTGTAGTCATTCATACGTGGATATTTATGTAGCACATGACTGAACTATGTATTACCTGCAGGTATGCTGTGTTACAGTGAACATATGTGACGGTTGGTTACAGTGTATATGTGTACGTACCTCTGTGATACTGGGGACTACCACACATCCTTCGCAGCATTTCATGCATATGTACATACTATTATTCGGTGGCCTGTAGAAGCATGTGAGAGCACTGATTACATGTGTCCCTATTTGTGCACGCATCGTGTTAGTCTTTGTCCAGCTTTTGTTGTTGTCATTGGTTGGATGGTGGTGTTGGTGTGTCATTGGGTTGTATTTATACTGCCGATACTTCAGTGGGGAGTAGGGTTAGCACTTGTTCTTTGCGGGGGAGGCCCCATTATGGACATTTGTGTCCTGCGTCAACACTTGACATGTGCCATATGTCCTGTGATATTAACACAGTAGTGTATTTCTTACCTTCATTACTATTTGCATGTTACAGGCAGTTTGTATCTGGTACACATGACTATTATATTGGATAGCTTAAGCTATTCACATGCTATGCAATAACCTTTCATTCTGGCATATACGTGTTATTCTATCCTTTGCTTTGGCCGTGGGTGTTTTACCATGTAAATCTACACATATCTACGAGTGATGTCCCACCTTGACAATCTGTACATGTGGCAACCCTGCTGGGGTGACCTGCTTGGTGGACAGCTGTTCCACCCTGTGTATTATGTTTGGCATGTCTGCATAGCTACTCATCAGTACCATGGCTACACATACTGCTTTGTCCAGATGTGTACAGTTATGAACACCGTGGCGTGTGAACACCTATGGGGTTTCGACAGGTCAGTAACCACACGCGGGATGTACACATTCTGCCGACACATTCACATGCAGCCATTTGGATTTCAGTACCTGGGATGGGATGTTGACATATGTGGGGTACATATTTGCAAGCATGGCACTGCCTAGGACAATACTTCCTATTACATATGGGGTATACCCGCTCTGTGTAGGTGTGCAGCTGCGCATGGCTGCTAGCTGGATTAGGTGGACATTCCGACATGGGTGCGGGTTACGTGCTATGAAGGGGTTGTTGTGTATTACATTTGCATGCATGGGTTCTGCTTCTGGATATTTTGATTCGGCATATGCCATCCTATGTGTATGTGACAGTTACGTTGCTGTGTATAGCACATTTTACTCTACATATGTTTGTGTGTGTTTGGGATATCTAGTTTCTTTATGGTTGTTATATGGCCACGACTGCCCAGCTGTGTACTATAACTACCACTGTGGGACTGCTGGTGACCATGCCCATGGGGCTGGTCGTGTGTATTTGCGGCACGCTGACATGATGCAGTACACCTCCACTGGGTATGGCTGCAGACAGTGCAATACGTAATTGACACAGTATTCTCAGTTTCATGTGTTCCATGAACGGGTACATTTTGTATGTCGTGCATTTATGTTTTGGTTCTCCATTTTGTGTGGACGGGTACTATGTAGCATACTTTGCATACGTTTCATTATCCACGGACACTGGTAGGTGCGGTTACTATTGCAGGCGGCCTGTAAGAGTCAGCACTTTAGGTTGCTCATCGCCTGCCGACTTGGCCACGCCTCCGAGCGCAACCTGGTTAGGCTCCCTGGACTCGCACATGTGCCCTATGCATGTGGTTGTGGTTGCAGCGCACACTCATTACTATGCATGTGGCGCTGCTACGCCATTTATACACTGCACGGCCGGCGCAAGCCTTACACCGGCCTTATGCCGATCTTCATGAATCCGGGGGAATGTTTCAGAGAAAGTCTAGCAGATTCTAGAAAGTGAATCAGCAGACAGCACAAAGAAACTGTATAAGGTTTCAAGGCAAATACAAAAAGATAAAGAAGATGGTCATAAGATACCTTTCTTAAGGGATGCCAGCAACAGTATCCTAACTAGTCCACAGGATATCAAACGCAGATGGAAGGGGTATTTTCTGTAGCTCCTGAATGAAGATAAACCTACAGAAGCTGTTATGGCCCATGTATAGCCTACAGTGATCATAAAAACAAGGCACCAGAAGTACTTCTTAAGTAAGGAAGCAACACAAAATTATTCCAAGAAAGGCTGTATAAGCGCTTTTGTTCCTTTAATTACTTTTAAACAAAACGGAACTTCATCAGATACAAAGTAATACATTATTTCCCCCTGTTTAAATACCTTTGCATGTCACGTGATTTACAACCATTTAAAATTCATCCTTATAACACATTAATAACAATCTAATCATTAAATTTCAAATAGTAAAAACACACATATTGTTGTTAAAAAACCTTCTACTTGGAACTTCCTAGCCTACTATTTATATAAACTAATGTGCAATTCCCGCTAATTTATTAATTTGTTTACACTACTAATCCAGTTACTAGCTTAAGATCTACACTAACCATACAAGCAAGATGTTCTAGTATTTACATTCATCTCTAATAATTATGTACCTAATCCTTATTATTCTTATTTGCCAATTAATTTCAAATATTTTCTACTCTTATATTAAGCATATTGTTAATTGATATTATATCATTTAAGCCTGGTTTCATGGTTGCCTTCAATAATACTTGACAAAAGGTCTCCCTAAATTCAAGAAAATTAGACCAGTTGCCTCCTCTCTCTTGTTTTTTAACCTTTACAAACACAGAGAACCTAAAGTTTTTAAAATCCTTACACAACACTATGCCTATACAGGGCATTCGTACCTTCCTGTTTTTTAATAGTATAATTGTGTTGGTATACTCTCTTTCTCAATTCATTTTCAGTTTTGCCTATATAATAGGCCTTACAGGTTTGGCATAGGGCAACATATACAACCCCCTTAATCCTACAGTTATAATTACCATTTATATTATATATATTTATATTAATAACAAAATAAAAATTTAATGATTAGATTTTTATTAATGTGCTATAAGGATGAATTTTTAAATAGTTGTAAATCACATGATATGCTAGGGTATTTAAACAGGGGGAAATGATGTATTACTTTGTATCTGATGAAGTTCCGTTTTGTTTGAAAGTAATTAAAGGAATGAAAGTGCTTATACAGCCTTTCTTGGAATAATTTAGTGTTGCTTCCTTACTTAAGAAGTACTTCTGGTGCCTTGTTTTTATAATTACTGGATATTTTTTTTGTTTTTTGTGGTTTGTGAACTTGCTGTCAGCACTACAGGAGGTTTCGGGTATGGAAAGTGCACTTGTGTACTTGTATACATGGACTGGTGCTATCCCGCTGTTTAAATTTGCTGACGGTTTTTTGGTTGGAGGAACATAAAAGTATGCAGCACAAAGAAGAAGTTACTTTAACCCAGTTATTAGCATTGATAAATGAAACCAATGCTAAAATGGACCTGATTTGTGATAGTATGAAGGATTTCAACAACAAGAATGAGAGGTCAAGAGGAAAGAATGGAAATACTAGTTCGCCTAGTAGTGGAATGGCTGGTGGAGGCATTTCCTACTTGAGGGCATTGGTGGAAGTTGATCCTCCTATTGTTGAAAATAGCAGAAGTAGGAGGTCACAAGGGGAAACAAGGTTGCCGCTACAAAATTCGTTAGTTAATAATAATAATGACTTTTTGAGCTGGCTTAACAAGGATTTGAAACTAATGAGTAATTCCCAGGAAGGTGTGATGGTGGAACCAGAACCTGCAGTCGATTTAAGACAGAAGATTTATCGGTTGGAGAAAGCACTAAAGAAATTTAGGGGGTTGCAACTTGATAATGCCTTTTTTGAAGATTGCATGAAGGTGCGTTGTGTGCCCAAAAGTCTGAGGATGTGGAACTTCCCAAACAACTTAGTAAGTGGTTCTGTGTTACACTAGGAGATACTGGTACTATTTCATCACATGGGGATGGAGTATATGCAGCTGTTAACCAGTGGTAGTTAACAGTGCTTAAGGAAGAGATTGTGCACTTACAAAAAGAGATTACTGAACATGAGGTGTTCAGCTGTAATGAAGGTTTATACCAAAGTGTTTTTGGAAGGGTGGAACAACATGAAAAAAACATCAAGGTTAGGAAAGGTAAGAAGCTTAAGAGGGATGAACAGGAGTGTAAAAATAAGAAAGCGTATCCCCCTCCTAGGAATAATGTACAGACGAGAGTGTTGTTTGCAGAGGTGGAAGAACAGGACATTCAATTACCGTTTGGTGAAGAGTGTAATGAAAGAAATGTTTTTAGAGAGTCCAATGTCAACTCTAATGGTGGACAGGATTTTCAGGAAATGCCGAGATGTTCAGCAAGGCTAAAAAGCAAAAATGGCCAGTGGACACTGAGGAACAAAGGCCGGAACCATGGGGGTATCGAGTGCGGCAGGGAAGTTGGGGCAGATGGCAAGGAGGACCCCCGCGATACCAGCAGCGATAAGTGTATCATTTAAAAGGGGTACGGTTAAGACTGCTGATGACTTCTTTAAAATACAACTAGTTGTTGACAATGGGTGCTGTACAAATTGTGCAGGGGTGGAAGGCCTGCCGAATGACTATTCTGAGGTGATTTATCATATTGAATGTTATGACATTGTTAAAGATTGTACAATGGAATGTAATACATGCTGAATAATGCGCAACCATGTAACGGCCCAAAATGCTGATAAAAAACAATGAAGCCTGTTAATAATTTGATTAAAGTGTGTGCAGGTAGTAATTCTGGAGTCAGTTTAAATATGGCTGTTGTAAATAGACCGGTGAATGTTAATTTTGCAGGGGCTGAAGGGGGAGAATGCTATGATGTTGATGATGATGTTTTAATGGATGGTAACACACATCGAAATCTGCATGATGATGGGCCAAATTTACAAAGGCTTGCATGGAGTCTAAGAGTAGTGTGAGATGGCAGACAGCCAATATGTCTGCTGAGCGATCCAGCAATAGCTGGCAGGGGAGTGCATGAGAGCTTCTAAAGGTACTCTTGCACAGACAGTGTTATGGTATGCAAATTACCTCATTTGCTGCTCAAAGCTATGCAAATGAGGTAAATTTGTGATCCAGGAAACACTAGCCTGTCCGTGGAAGAGTAGTCTTATTTGTAGAAATGTACTCCATTGGTAACAGAGTACCGTTCTGCAAATAGCTAAACGGAGCTATGACAACTCCAAATAAAGGATGCATGTAGTTGAGGAAGCATGCCAATGGCCAAATATAAGGTCATTGGCATTTGCAAATGTTGTAAATGCTTAAAATCCATTTTTTCCCTGATCACTGATGTTTAAGCGTAGCGCAGCGGCGCGCAAACATGCTGCACTTTAAACAAAATGATAAAAGTGAAAAATAGCCACAAATGGGCATTTTTCACTAAAAAGCTTGTTCTGTAATGCAGGCGAATGGCAGGCTGAAAACAACATGACCACTGAGTAGTGTTTGCTAAGGGGGGGGGGGAGCTCAGTGAGAGAGATGTAACCAAGCATTAGTAGGCAATCCTATGCAAATGAAGATAAGGATAGTGAATCCCAATTTTCCCTGGCATTTGAGCCATGTCCCTAGAGTGTAAGTGTAGGGGAGTAGTAGAGTAGAAGATAGGTGACATCATGAGGGGGTATGTCTGAAAGACTGTAAACTGATTGGAGCACAGTGGCTTGTGTTTGCCCTGAGTTGCTCAGGATTGCAAGAGGCGTGTCTACAGTTGTTCTAGCTGAAAACAAGAAACCAAAGGTGTACGCCGTGGATATATCTGAAATTTCTTGCAAACAGGCACACAGTGCGTGCATGCATGTGCACTTGTTTGCGCAGCGCTGCCACTTGTGGAAACAGAAAGGGAAAAAGGAAGGAAAATAAGTAGTAGGAAGTTAACCAAGGAGAACTAGCAGAGCTGCCAGGTGAAATATATCAGAATCATCCAATTACACAGGCAGTAGACTAGCTTAGCCCAGCCCAGCACTTTACACTCTGCAAACAGCAGTCTACCCTGTTTTTCACAAGAAAACAAAAATGGGAAGAAACTGAGATTAATGCTGCTCAATGCCAGAAGTCTAAATCTCAAAATGCACGCACTCGAGGCCCTTCTCAGTATGGAGAACATCGATGTCTGTGCTGTAATTGAAACCTGGTTCAAGGCTCCTGAGAGCACCCTGGCACTATTAGGTTTTACCTCATATCATGCGTTCCAGCCCCAAAACCCGGACCACACCACAAAAGGAGTGGGTGTATCCATATTCATAAAGGATACCTACACATCCAGGTTGGTGGCAACGCACGAAGCTTCGGAAACCATCCAGGTGCAACTAACCATAGGCAAAACTGCTCTACAAATTGTAGCATGCTACAGGCCACCCTCTCAAACTCAGGAACCCCACACAGCCTTCCTGAAGACACTGGAGGGTATAAATGTATCTCCAAACACCATCATATTGGGTGACTTCAACTACCCGAATATAGACTGGGAACATTACTCAAGCCCTAACTTTCTAGCCCAACGGTTCCTGGAGTTCATAAATTCAAATGCCATGGAACAGCTAGTCACTGTTCCCACGAGAGGAGAAAATATACTAGATCTCATTGTCACAAACATGGGGACAAAATGCTCCACACGAAGTATATCCCTCATTGGTGAGATCTGATCATAAACTAATCTCACTGGAAATCCACATCCCCCACCCCAAACAAAAAGACCATAGTGAAGAACTTCTCTAAAGCAAACTTCACACTACTCAAGACTGATGTGGTATCCTTCAAGGCCCCTGAGCCAGTGGAAACCACAACCCAAGCTGCGAAGCCCTTACAAATGCCTTCTATGAACACCTCCAGGACTGCATGGATCAGGCAATCCCAAATAAAACCAAGACTCTTTCCACAAAGGGCCAACGTCCAGTCTGGTGGACCCCAGCCATTAACAAACTTTACAATAAGAAGAGAAAGCTATTACATGATAGAACAAAATCCATAAAAGGGAAGTCACCCTGATCATTATTAGTAAAAAATACGAGCACTCATAAAATCAACTAAGGCCAATTTTGAGAGAAAAATTGCCATGGATTCAAAGGACAATCATAAGGCCTTTTTCAGCTATGTTAGGAACCTGGGTTGAAACTCCCAGATATGCTCAGAATTAGTCCAAAATGATACAAAAATCACTGAACCCACAGACATTGCCAACATACTGGCAGACAGGTTCAGTGCAAACTTCACCCCTCTCCCCTAAAGGAGAGATAACTATCCCAGCCGAGTGTAGCCTCCTGGACATCTCAAATGCAGGTGAAAGCTGCTCTCTCTAAAGCTAAAACACAGCATCAATGGGACCGGATGGTGTCCCTGGCTGTGTGCTACACGAGCAAAATGAGGAATTAAACCCGCACATAAGGCAGCTGTTTAATCTCAGCCTTGCCACAGGATACGTGCCCAAGGAGTGGCGTCACGGCAACTGTGGTCCCACTCCACAAAGGCGCCTCACGGACCCTGGTAATTACCGCCCCATAAGCTTAACAAGTCTAGTCTGCAAAGCTATGGAGAGGATCATAATGGAGCTCATAAACAAAGATATAGGGGACTTGCAGACATTGGACCCGACCCAGTTTGGCTTTGTCAAGGGAAGATCATGCCTTTTGAACTTGGTCGACTTCTTGAAACAGTCACCAAGGCCATTGATGAGGAAAGGCAGTCCATACAGCCTACCTTGACCTTGCAAAGGCTTTGACACAATACCCCACTCGGGTATTGTAGAAAAACTTACCAGCTTAAATGTAAACCCATATGTCACAAGATGGGTTGCAAACTGGCTTAAGGACAGAACCCACAGGGTTAGAGTTGCTGGCGCTATGTCAGACTCCAAGCCGGTCACAAGTGGTGTCCCACAGGGCTCGGTCCTTGGCCCCCTATTGTTTGGCATCTACTTCTCAGAAGTACAGGCCAACATGGGAGGACTTTGGCTGACAAAGTTTGCAGACGACTGCAAACTGGGCGCCATAGTGGAAAGTGCATCGGACACGGATATCCTTCAGAAGGGACTCACGGAAACAGATAGCTGGTGCCAGAGCCATGGCCTGAAGTTAAACGCCAAAAATGTATAGTCATACCCTTCGGGAAAAACAAGGTAACCCCAAGCTACCATATAGGTGGCAATCCACTAAGCACAGAAGAGGTTATCAGGGACCTGGGGACCCAGGTTGAAAGTGGCCTTTCTTTTGACACTCACGTTGCTAAAGTGGTTAGAAAGACCTTCTACATTGCCCACCTGATCATGAAGGGATTCACATCCAGGTCTAGTGAGGTCATTGTTCCCCTGTACTCTTCACTTATCAGACCAATGATCGAGTACAATGCCCCATTCGGAATGTATCTCACCCGACATCTGCAGCAATTGGAGAGACCCCAAAAGTTCCTCACCAAAAGGATAAAGGGACTCCAAAATCTGTCATATGCTGCCAGATTGAAGAAACTCCAGCTCTATTCAGTCGCATACCGTCTGCTCAGAGGTGACATGTGCCTGACATACAAGGCCATGTCCAACCCGGAATTAATGGACATGCTCCACCTCAAAAAATCCAAATCCACCAAAACCACTAGAGCAAGCGACTTAAACCTTAGCACGGATATAAATAGGACGTGCTGGAGGGATAGATTTATCACTCAGAGACTCCCTATGCTGTGGAATAAAATCCCGGTCCATGTGAGGCAGAGCATCTTGCTGACTCTGTTCAAGAGAAATCTAGACCTGCGGATGGGCGATCGTAGGTTTACCCCGGGAATCATCTCTGTGTCACTGCTCGACAGAGGCACAACAAACTAATGGGCACAGTATTTTTTCATATAAGGGGTGGCGTAAGCCACAAAAATTTGGGCTAGGCTTATAAATGCCTTAGGGCAGATAGCCTAGTATAAACCTATGAACCTATGAACCTATGAACTCTGCAACACTGCAGTATACAAAGAGTGAAAACTTAAAAAGCTTAAATCAGACAAAATGTTAGGGGCTGCTATTTCTATCATAAACCAATATGTGCAAGATGCTGAGGGTGGTGATGTTGTGAATGCTGCTGAGCAACCCACAGTGAGGAGATGGAGAAAAGTGTACAGACCCAGGGTAACCTGCAGGGCTACATGAGCTGGAGATAGTGGAGCACTATAGAGTGGACAGAGATCTCCTGCAGCAAATTGTCGAGCTGTGCCGGCCATGCCTCACACACAGAACCAACAGAGGGGAACCTACCAAGGTATGTGTTGCCCTATGAATACTAGCTACAGATACCTTCCAGAGACCAACTGGTGATATGATGGGGGTTTCACAGACATCAGCATACAGGGTACTGCACCAGTTCCTGGATGCCATGTCAGCACATGTCGGTGAGCACGTACATTTCCCCAATTCCAATGAGGTACTGGCCAGCAATATGCATCTTTTCCAACCAAACAGCAGAATACCCTGAGGTAGAGAGTGTAATAGACTCCACGCACATAAACATCAAAGCACCACCCGGTGAGCGGGGTAGGGTCTACATCAACTGCTAGGGCTTCTCCTGCATCAACTGCCAGGTCATGTGTGATGCCCAGGGGATAATAATGAATGTGTGTGCTGGCTGCCCTGGAAGCTATCACGATTCCCACATCTGGCATCTGACGCAGCTGTACCAGAGATTTGACAATGGGGACATCCCTGACAGTCATCTAATGGGGATGCTGGATACGCACTGGAGCTGTGGCTGATGACACCCATCAGAAATGCACACACACCCGAACAAGAACTCCATAATGAGGCACATGCACAAACAAGAATCATAATTGAGTGTGTGTTTGGGATGTTCAAGTCATGGTTCCAGTGCCTGGACACATCTGGTGGAGCCTTGCAGTACTCACCAACTACATGTACCCAAATTGTCATGGTATGTGCCATGCTACACAATATGATCCTGCGAAAACAGCTGCAGCAGGAACAGCATGGGGTAGGGCCAAACAGCCCCCCACCATTGCCAAGGCCTGCACAGGCACAGCGTGACTCAGAGGAGGAACAACCTGAGCCTGCCCCAGTAGGCAGAAGGAGGCATGCTCAGTATGCCTTGGCCTTGGCAAAGAGACAATGCATAGCACATACACTGACTCAGTAGGAACCCTGGAAATGACACCTGTCTCTGACTCGCACATACAATAAAAGGGATGCCTAACTTGACACTACCTGTTTTCAAACATGTATAGGGAGTGTACTATGCGCATCCAACATAGGCAGCCCTGCAGTACCACTTGAGGCATGATTGCCCTATTTTAAGCAATATAAAGCAGTGCTAAGCACATTTTACTACTATTTAGCATATTTAAACACAATTGCACAGAGCTGCACACAGCGAAAACTAGTGTAACGTCGGGCATTGTTGGGCAATGTTGGGCTAGGAGGTGTGGCTGTGTTTAGCCAACTTTGCTCAACTTTGCCTGATGTAGCTCTATGTTGCTCTACAGTGCTCTACGTTGCTCGACGTTGCCCAACGTTGCACTAGTTAGCTTGGTGCGCAGCTACGCACAAACATGTTCTGTTTGCGCTAGTTTCCGTGATGCGCAGCTCCACACAAAGCTATTGCACTAGTTAAAGCAGTGCTCAGCTATGAGCAATTATATTTAAATATGCTTAATGCTGGTAAACTTTGCTTAGCAGTGCTTCACATTGCTTAAGATACATTACTTATGCATCCATCAGTATATATAAAACATTCGTTCACTACTACATAGGACATTTCAATGTTTTTCACTAAAATTTAAATGATAAATGTCAGGAATTATTTTTATATACAGATTTCCAACAGAAAATAGAAAGGGGAGTGGTGGGACTCGAACCGGGAATGCTTCCTCTTTGTGCAAAGGCTCTACCACTACACTATCACTATTTTGCTTAATTTGCATATAAGTTTCTTATTATCCTCTTCAATGTCTATACTGTTAACTGTAGCTAAGCAATGGGCAAACCCGCGCAAACACGCGCAAATACGGGCAGCTATATCGGGAATAATAAAAAAATAAATAAATAAAAGTTTTACATTTTATAATTGTACAGGGGTTTAGAATGTGAGGGAGTGTAGTGTTGGGTATGTACATATTTGAGCGGACTCGCTCATGTCAGTTGACATTTCCCGATTGAGAGACTTGAAGGGGCATGGATTTTTGGACTGCTCAGCAGTCGAACACCCCCCTGCACTCGTGCACGCTCCGTGTTAGCCTTAGGGTTGAGGCAGCGCTCCCTCATTAATATGCATGGCACGCTACCGTCTTACTCTTAGACCGCCATTTCCATGTAAGACTAATTTAGTCTTACATGGAGAATTAGAGAATCCTGTGGGATATAATTGATCAAAATGTTTGCAAAAATGTAACTAAGCTAGCCAATAATTTGGTAGAAGTGCAAGCAGATGACAATCCTGACTACTGCATAGACATTGGTGTTTTAAATAGACCGATGAATGTTACTTATGTAGAGGACAATGGGTTTGAATATTATGGTGTAGAAGAAGATGCTGGAAATATTGGTAATGCACAAAGAACACTGCATGATGACTTTATGGTTCAAAATGACTGTATTGATGTATTGCATTTTTCTGAAAGTGCAGGGAATGTACAAAGTGATACTAACATAAGTGTGTTTGATGAAATTGGTCAGTTAAATTTGACAATGGACACTCTAGAGTTAGATGAAAGTAAAGTTAAAGTTAGTGAATATAGGGGGTTAAATATATATAATTACACCAATGAGGTGTTGGAAGTGCATCATGGAGAATTATTGTCAAAAGGGTTTACATTTCTTCCTAAATGACAGAATTATGGGGTTGATACCACATTATATATTAAGCTGTTTTCTAGATTAATTAACTTGAAAATGTTATTGAAAAAGGGTGAGAGAAGTGAAGACTCTGACAATAGACACATACATGGATCCCTCTCTAGGAAGAGTAAATACAATCCCCCTCTAGTTCCTCTGGTTGCCATTTTTGAAAAATTAACAGAAAGGGAAATTAGGAATCTTTTTAGTAAGCAAAGAAAACATAGGTGTGACAATTTAACTAAGGATGAAGACCGTGTGTTGAGGGAATTAATGAAGAACCATAATATCAGCGTTATGAAACCTGATAAAGGGGGTGGGGTTGTTATAATGGATCAATGTGAGTATACCAGCAGAATGTTAAGACATTTAAACAGCAATTAATTTTTTACTTCTGCTTCCATGAATGAAATTAATATTTTCAATAGAATGTTGGATTTTAAATTGGAAGACCTTTTCAGGAATACAGCTTTACAGTGGAAGAAATTAAATTTTTGAAAGTATAACATCTGAAGGTTGCTTCTTTTTTTGGGATATCCAAAATCCATAAATCTGTCACAGATCCACCGATGAGAGCTATAGTGGCAGGGAGAGGAAGTAAAACTGAGCCTTTAGCTAAGATGGTTGATTTTCACTTGAAAAAAAGTTTTGAGGGGAAACATCATGTTCTCAAGGATTCATGGCACTTGCTGAGGAGTCTAGCAGAGGTTAAATTTAATGAAAAAGTGATTTTTTTTAAGTATTGATGTTAAGGATTTGTATCTAAGTATCCCCATGAGTAAGGTATGAAAATGTTCCAAAACGCACTTAGGGAGAGTACTACGTATTCCAGTGATTCAGTTTACGTGCTATCAACCCTTATGGAACTAGTACTTAGTAATAATTTTGTCTGGTTTCAGGGTGAGTATTTCAAACAGACTCGGGGAATGGCAATGGGAGCTATAGCAGCTCCGATTTTTGCAAATATAATTCTATGGTACTGGGAAACAAAATTTGTATTGGAATCAAGGTTCAAAACAAGTATTTATAGATACTATAGATTTTAGATGACATTCTGATTTTGTGGACTGGGAGAGAGGAAGAGGCAGATGAGTTTCTTGAATATGCTAATAATACCATGAATTTTCTAACTTTTACAAGTACAAAAGGAAAGGAAATGGTTAATTACTTAGATGTGCATTTGTACAAGAATATGAGTAGTAAGAGCTATGAGTCATCAATCAATAGAAATGAAACGTATTCGAATAGCGTGTTACATTTTGATAGTGAACATCCATTTTGGCAGAAGAGAAATCTTATTAAAGGACAAATGATTAGGGTATACAGATTAACTAGTGAACATAAAAAATTTGTGGAGGAAATTGGCACCCTGAAGGAGATGTTATTTGCTAGGGGATACCATATAAAACATTGGTTGAAAGGTATGTAACAGAAAAAAGGATGGATTGTTATCCACCCCTGCTAAAAAATCCTAATGTGGCAATGGGTGGACAAAATACACAAGTGGGCTTATTTAGTTGCACCTTAACATTTGATGAGCACTCAACAGAAATTTGTAGAATATTAGAGAAGAATAGAAATGGAGTGTTTGGTGCTTTTGGTTTTATTGGTCTTATTGATAAGTTAGGCCCTAGCACTAGGATATTATATAGAAGGGGTAATAATATGAAGACCCTTTTTGAAAGAAGTCAGAATAAAGGGACTAGGATGTTGATGGGGAAGATGAGTACTTGTGGATGTTGCAGGGAATGCAGATGTATGTATGAGACAAGGAACTTGATTATGGAAGGTTACGATAGGGTTATTAATATAAATGGTAATTATAACTGTAGGACTAAGGGGTTGCATATGTTGCCCTATGCCAAACCTGTAAGGCCTATTATATAGGCAAAACTGAAAATGAATTGGGAAAGACAGTATACCAACACAATTATGCTAGTAAAAAACAGGAAGGTACGAATGCCATTAATAGGCACAGTGTTATGTGTAAGGATAAAAGAAAAATAGGTTTTGTGTGTTAGAAAAGGTTAAAAAACAAGAGAGAGGAGGCGACTGGTCTAATTTTCTTGAATTCAGGGAGACCTTTTGGCAGGTATTATTGAATGCAACCATGAAACCATGCTTAAATGGTAGAATATCAATTAATAGTATGCTTAATATGAGAGTAGAAAATATTTGAAATTAATTGGTAAATAAGAATAATAAGGATTAGGTACATAATTTGTAGAGTTGAATGTAAATACTAGAACATCTTGATTGTATGGTTAGTGTAGATCTTAAGCTAGTAACTGGGTTAGTATTGCAAACAAATTAATAAACAAATTAGCGGGAATTGCACATTAATTTATATAAATAGTTGGTTAGGAAGTTCCAAGTAGAAGGTTTTTTAACAACAATATGTGCATTTTTACTGTTTGAAATTTAATGATTAGATTTTTATTAATGTATTATAAGGATGAATTTTTAAATGGTTGTAAATCACATGATAATCAAGGGTATTTAAACAGGGGGAAATGATGTATTACTTTGTATCTGATGAAGTTCCGTTTGGTTTGAAAGTAATTAAAGGAACGGAAGCACTTATACAGCCTTTCTTGGAATAATTTTGTGTGGCTTCCTTTCTTAAGAAGTACTTCTGGTGCCTTGCTTTTATGATCTCTGTAGGCTATACATGGGCAATAACAGCTTCTGTAGGTTTATCTTCATTCAGAAGCTGAAGAAAATACTCCTTCCATCTGCGTTTGATATCTTTTGTTGCTGGCATCCCATAAGAACGGTATCTTATGACTATCTTCTTTATCTTTTTTGTATTTGCCTTGAAACCTTATACAGTTTCTTTGTGCTGTCTGCTGATTCACTTTCTAGAATCTGCTAGACTTTCTCTGAAACATTGTTTTTTGTCACTGTGGCCTCTGTATAAACCAAGCAGTATTCCATCTTTTCTTTTTCCAACTTCAACCTCCACTCCTTCTTTCTTTTGATAACTTCCTGTTCATCTGCATTCCAACAAAAGTTTTCATAATGTACTTTGCTTCCATACTTGGCTCAGCTTACTGAGTCAAAATCAGGGTCTAAAGATGAACTCCAAAAAGTGTAGCATTTGACCATTTGAGAAACAAGTAGTTTAACAGACATGCTACATAGATTACACCCATTTAAAATAAACAGTGTTATAGAAATGTAAATGCTTATTTGAACACAACATATCCACTTTTATCAGGAAAAGCTGCCAACTCACCCAACTGTTTACCAATGGCTTCTACACTCTATCCAAATATGTCGTCTTCATTTCTGCTTATTCTTCATACATCCATACTAGAATACAATGTACCCAATGCATTCACCTGCCCAAGGGCCTGACTTAACTGAGAAACTGCAGAATTTCCTTAGTCTTGGAAATAGGTTCCCTAAGCTATCTTGAAACATTAGAAGCCCTGCCTCTGTTCTCTATCGCCTTCATTCTACTACTACTTGGTGAGCTATGCCTGGGCTACAAAGCAGTAAATGACCACGTCCTGCTGATCTAGCAGTAAATGACCACGTCCTGCTGATCTACTGCATACCCACAAAACTGGCCGTATAATGAATATAAGACCATATGACCTAAGTATTGATTGCATCATAAGTAGGACTTGTTGGCATGATAGACTTCTAAAAAAACCCTCTTCTGGAATAAACGTCTGTGTTTCTAAAGCAAAGCACTTTATTCACTATCTTTAAATATAAATTTGAAGAAAGGAGAGAAAACCACATAGGTTAAGTTCCTCCATCCCTTTTGGACAGATGAAAGACATATTTGGCTATACCAGTGGGACTGTAGTGGCTAGAGTGCAAAGAGCTTATATGGTAAAGAAATTAAGAGAATGGAGATATCATGTCATTATGGATCAATTGTAGCCAACATAATGGATTAGCCGAATGGTCACTGTTGTTTGTCAATAGAAGATTCATACCTGTATTGATCCACAAGATCTAAACTGAAGTGATTAAAGAAAGTATTACCTATTGCTTGTAGGTGAAGAAACAGTTTTAAGAATGAAAAATACAATGTTATTTTCTGTACAAGGTTGAAATGAAAGTTTTCCAGAGATAAGGTTAAGTCAAGTAAACCCCAAATCATGTGTATTTAATATGCTTTCATTAAGGTATAAATTGTTTTGTTTTTTTTTTTGGTATTTCAACAGCAGCCAAAGTATTAAAAAAAACTGTTGTCCAAGTAACTGAAAGTTTGGAGAGCATTTTAACTCAGTCATGTCTAAATCACCCTTTTGTATACTTTCAGTTCACACCCATACCTCCTTATGGTGTCCAGAACTTTTTTGGATCTGACTTCTTTAACTAAGTGACTTACCAGATAATAATAGTATTAGAAAGGACAAGGAGGTATTAAAAAACAGCACTAGGATTGTTAGTCTATGACGTCCTGCAGTGGAGAAATTAATATTTGCTTGCCATTTAATATTCATATTTTCATATTGACAAATGATTGACTTCAACAATTGACTAAGCTTCTGGTGTCATTCAAAGGGGATCCAGTATTTGTCTGCCTGGGAAGACATGATCGTCGAACCACGATGCTTTGCCAGAGATGGTCTGCACCTGTCACCCCTGGGATTCAGGTTACTGGCTAAAGCTCTTGCCACCCCTATAGTGCCTTTTTTAGGCAAGGTTCAAAGGATAAAACCACCACCGTAACAGATAGAAGCAGGCAAAATCTGAAGGTAATGCTACTCAATGCTAGAAGTCTAAACCTCAAAATGCACTCTCTCGAGGCACTCCTAAAAATGGAGAACATCGATATCTGTGCAGTAACTGAGACCTGGTTCAAGGCTCCAGAGAGCACCCCTGCAATACCAGGCTACAATTCTTACCACACTTTTCGGCCACAAAACCAGGACCAAAACACTAAAGATGGAGGAGTGTCCATATTCACCAAGGATATCCTCACCTCCAGGCTAGTTGCCCAACACAATGCATCTGAAATTCTCCAGGTGCAACTAACACTAGGTAAGACCACAATCCAAATTGTAGTTTGCTACAGATCCCCCACCATGCCCCAAGATTCTCACTACACCTTTCTAAATATACTGGAAAATATTAAGATACAACCAAACACCCTAATTCTGGGTGATTTCAACTACCCTGCCATTAACTGGGAAAACTATTCAGGTACCAACTCCTTTTCCCAACGGTTCTTGGAATTCATAAATTCCAATGCCCTGGATCAACTAATCCATTGTCCCACCAGGGGCTCCAATATCCTAGACCTAGTCATTACCAACATGGGAGATAGATGCTCCACACCAGTGGTCACACTCTCATTGGTCAGGTCTGACCATAAGCAAATCACCCTTGACATCCACATCCCACACCCACCCCCAGTAAGGAAGCCTCCTTAAAAAACTTCTCCAAAGCCAACTTCAAGCTACTGAAGTCAGAAGTGACAAACTTCACAACACCCACGTAGATGGGATCTGGAAGTTTGACTCCAGAATCCTACACTAAGGCACTGTACGAGCACATCCACTCGTGCATGAATCGTGCCATCCCAAATAGAAACAAGATGTTCTTCTCCAAAAAAAGGAAGCCAATCTGGTGGTCCCCTGCTATAAACAAACTATACAACAGAAGGAAGAAACTGTTGCAAAAAAGAGGAAAATCCCAGGATGCAAAAAACTCCCTCACCAGCCTCAGTAAGAAGCTGAGATCCCTCATAAAATCCTCAAAAGCTAGTTACGAAAATAAAATTGCCAAAGATTCCAAAGACAACCACAAGGCATTCCATAGTTATGTCAAGAATCTAAATGGCAATGCTCAGATCTGCTCTGAGTTACAACAGAATGGCATTAATTATACTGATCCCAAGGATACTGCCAATATCCTGGCAGATCGATTTAGTGCCAACTTCACCCCCCCTCTCACCCCCTAAAGGGCCCATCTCAATACCAAAAGATTGCCAAATTCCGATAATCATGGCCACACAGGTAGAAACCACACTCTCCAAAGCTAAGAATGCAGCATCCATGGGACCAGATGACATCCCAGGCTGTGTACTACATGAACTACAAAATGAACTGGCACCTCAACTAAGTGTCATGTTTAATCATAGCCTCACCTCAGGCTTCATGTCTACTGAGTGGCACACAGCTACAGTTATCCCACTCCACAAGTGAGGATCCACCTTGGATCCCGGGAACTACCATCCCATCAGTCTGACAAGCCTGATCTGCAAGGGCATGGAACGCATTATCATGGAACTTATAAACAAAGACATTGGCAACCTTCAAACACTGGACCCCACCCAGTTTGGGATTGTGAAAGGCCGATCTTGTCTCCTGAATCTGATTGACTTCTTCAAATCAGTCTCCAGAGCTGTGGACAAGGGTAAGGCGGTCTGGACCTTTCCAAGGCCTTCAACACCATCCCCCACTCTGGAATCATAGATACACTTACTAAGCTGGGCATAAATCCCTACGTCACTCGATGGGTTGCCAACTGGCTTACTGATAGAACCCAGACTGTAAAAGTAGCTGACTCCAAATCCAGCTCCAGACAAGTGATAAGTGGAGTAACTCAGGGTTCAGTCCTGGGACCACTCCTGTTTGGCATCTACTTCTCTGAAGTGCAGGCCAACACTAAGGGACTCTGGCTAACAAAGTTTGCAGATGACTGCAAACTGGGAGCCATTATTGAATCCCCAAATGATGTGAATATTCTACAAAAGGGCCTTACAGAAACAGATGCCTGGTGCCAGAGCTATGGGCTCAAGTTTAATGCCAAGAAATGTATAGTTATCCTCTTTGGAAAAAAACATGTACCCATGAATTACCACATAGGTGGCAGGACACTAAACATCGAAAGTGTGATGAGAGACTTAGGGATACAGGTGGACAGTGGTCTCACTTTCAATAACCACATCACCACAACAGTCAGGAAATACTTCTATGTGGCACACCTCATCACTAAGGGCTTTTCATCCAGAAAAAAGGAGGTCATTGTCCCACTGCTGTACTCATCCCTCATTCGATCCATTATAGAGTATAATGCCTCATTTGGTATGTACCTCACAAGACATTTGCAACAGCTGGAAAGGCCACAGAAATACCTCACTAAAACAATAACAGGCCTAAAGCAGATGCCATATACTGACCATCTAAAAAAACTCCAGCTATACTCTGTGGCATATCGTCTACTCAGAGGCGATATCTGCTTAACATACAAGGCCATGTCAACCCCTGAGCTGTTGGACATGCTCCACTTAAAGAAATCCCAATCCCTCAGAGCCACACACTCCAGGGATCTAAACCTTGTCATCACAATGAGCAAAACATGCTGGAGGGATAGGTTCCTGACCCAGAGACTCCCCATACTCTGGAATAGACTGCCCATACATATCAAGCAGAGCACCTCATTGGCCCTCTTCAAAAGGAATCTTGATGATTGTATGGGAAATAGGAAATTCACCCCGGGGATCATGTCAGTCACCCTGCTAGACAGGCACCCGGAGAAGTAAATATTGTGGTAAGAAATATCCAGGGAATTGTTATGGCTAGGCTTGCATAGGCCCTAAGGCCGATAGCCTAGTACCAACCTATGAACCTATTTATGGGAGACAGGGCAAGTAACTGCAAAGGCTGCTTTATATCACAGCATTCTGTAAATATTGTTAGCTGTTTGTTAGTAATTATGAAAATAAGCAATATTTCCATATGTACTTAATACCTCAAAAAACAAGTGATATGCAAACAGTTGAATGGCATTAAATGAAACTTTAAATGTTATTGAAGAAAACTGTCTTTCATACTTGTACTGTAAGTTGCATATCTTGAGCAATAGACAGTATTATTTCTGCTGCTAATTATGCAATTAAGCATATGCTTTCATATTTCTGTAAATATCTCAATAAACATGCACTTTCAGAGGGATGCCTTGTTGTCATGTGGAAGCTTATGACTGGTTGACAAAAAATGTTCTAACAATATATGCCTAGGTTGTATAGTTGTCAAGGAATAGCATTTTGTTTGTGAAAGTTTAGAAAAAATATAATTTGTGTTTTTTGTGCATTATCATATATTACAGCATTTGTGAAACAGACTGTGAATGCACTATTAACACTGTAAAATGCTTCCTATTGATAATATTACTATTTGTACAGTTGTAATAGCTTTTATTGTTTACAAAATATTTACATGTGTCTATCTCATGCGTTTTACATTTATTTTTCAGAAAATGCCCTGGAGCACTAGATATGTGTAGGCTGCTAGAGGAATGACATCCCACACCACACAGGTGTGTTAATAAGTTAAATCTAACAAATGACATATGAACCTATGGTGTCAGACATAAAAAACAGAGAATAGTGCAACTACTTAACACACTAAGATAGTATAATTTTAAGATAAATAAAGGAAAATGTAAAATCAGATTGACACGTCTAAAATTATCAGGTAAGATTTTAATGTCAGAAATACTAAAACCTGATCCTTAATAGGTTGTACAAATGACAAAGCCAAGAGACAATTAAACACTACAAAGGTTTCTAGAAATATTGCAGTATCTTTCAATGCTTGTATCTAATATCCCTGGAAGATGTCTATGTCTGACCAAGCCATTAGGGAAGGATATAGCCAGTGAGCAGAGCTGTGAGCCAGCAAAGAGGTATAATTTATTTATTTATTTTATTTATTTATTTATTGCCATTTGTTAACCGGGTTGGTCCATCTGGGCCAGAAGCCCATTTTCAGTGGAGACCTGAAGAGAAAAGCTCCAATTACATACAGGTAAAGTATACATAATAGTTTAACATGCAAAAAGTAAAGTGAACAATTTCAAAAACAAATCATTCAGTTGGGAAAAACATTACAAGTTTTCATTAAATTCAGGCATTTCAAAAGAAAAATATAAATATATTGTACTGGAGTGTGTACTACATAGTATAGTGGGGTTAGGTAGAGTCATGGCAACTACAGCTTTTTGTAACAGCCCCTGTAATGGGTGAATTAACAGGGAGGGCTCCAAATTCTGATTTGGGGACGCTTAATTCCCAGTTGTTTAAATTTGAAAAGCAAAAAAATATATAAATCTTTACAAAGGGACAATATCTTCCTGGAGCGCTCTATTGAGCTTAACCAAGTACCAAGAGGCCTTAGGGTTTACAAGATCCCTATGGGCATTGAAGCTAATTTGGAGGCCTATGGGAATATGTTGGAATTGTTTGACAGAACGGGTTTAGACCTGATGAGAATAATTATTAGAGACAACACTAGTAGGTTGGTAAACTTGAAGAATGACCTGGTTGCACTCAGAGTATTATCAATGACTTGTTGTTTGAGAACTATAAAAACAGGTATGAGAGGATGATGATAGATCTAGACAAGTTTGTAAAAACTAGTATGGAAAGGAAACAAAGAAAAATTCAAAGAGACACAAATGAATATAAAGAAAAAAAGGCTTATCCTAAGATGAATATTAAAGAAGGACAGTGGGATGTCGATAATAAAAGAAGGGACACTATGCAGACAGAAGTAGAGGATGATGGTGGAATACAAGATGATGTTGATGAGGGAGGGTTTTTTTTAGAAAACCGACCCCCACTAAGGCGATCCGATTGGTTAAGGAACCGGGGTCAATCACAGAAACACATGGAAGGAAGAACACCCCACTGGCAGACCCAACAAGGGAGAGGCAATTGGAGGGGTGGGAGGCAGAGGACAAACAACTCCAACAGGAAATGGCAGTACAGGGAGAACAACCATTACTGATAAAGAACACCAAGAATTATATTACCAGTATTAATGAATTGGTAGCCAATATTATTGACCATTCCGTTGATGTATCAATGAATAATGTGAACTATGATTTACCTGATATGCTTTCTAGCTCAGATATAAATTCTTACAACAATGAAGGTCCAATTATTGTAGGCGATGGGTCTTTTAATATTTATAACTACTCAGATTTGAATATTTCTAGTAACCACTTAAGTTTGTTGAAAAAAGGATTTTCATTTGTACCTAACTTTAAATATGATATAAGTAAGCTTATTATCAATCTTAAAATGTATACGAGACAACTTAATTTAAAGTTATACTTTATGAAACCCACCATTGAAAGAGAGAGGTGAATCAATACGGTTAAATGGAGTAGTCTATTTATTCCGCCACAAAATCCTTTGATACTAGCTTTTGAACGTTTATGTACCTGTCAGTTAAGAAGAATGGCTGAAACAAAATTGGGCACCTGTAAGAATTTGACATCTGCTGAAGAACTTTGTTTGAAGGAATTGTCAACAAGTGGACTATATAGTGTTATGAAGCCTGACAAGGGAGGGCGGGTAGTGATTATGTCAAACACAGATTATTCATGGAATATGCAGAATATATTGCAGGACACTGACACTTATGCTCTGGTTTCTAAATTTGAGGTTCAGAGGGCATAAATTAAGATTGATTGGCAAATTTATGATTTCCTTTGTGAGGGAATAATAAGTCAGGATGAATACAACTACCTGACAGTAGAACATCCAGTTATGTCCAGCATATTCGGTATTCCTAAGATACATAAAGACACTACCAACCCTCCCTTTAGACCTATAGTGGCAGCTAGAGGCTCAAAAATGGAACCCCTAGCATCATACATTGGCATCTTTTGTAAAAATACTCTTGACCACATACCACACATCATCAAGGACTCGTGGCACTGTTTAGATTGCTTTAGGACACTGTCAAGTTCAAAATTGGGTGAATTGTAGTTTGCCACTGTTGATATTGTCAAGTTATTCTCAGTAATACCTCAGGATATAGGTATGGAGTGGTTTTCCAAGAGCCTGGAAAAACATGATCGTATCCACCAAGTTAAAAGAAGTTTAATGGTGGAACTAATGCAAATTGTTTTGGAAAACAATTATATCGAATTTGAGGGCGAATAGTATAATCAATCCACGGGAGTTGCAATGGGGGCTAGATGTGCCCCAGTATTTGCCAGTTTGGTATTAGCTGAATGGGAGGATCAATATGTTCTGTCATCTACTTATGCATCCAAAATGATTATTTATTTAAGATTTTTGGATGACATATTATTTCTTTGGAAGGGCACTCGAGAAGAGTTAGATGAATATATAACATATTTGAACCAAACGACAACTTTCTTGAAATTCACCAGTAAGGTGGGTAAGAGTTCGATTGACTTTCTGGACTTACATCTGTATATAAGTAACGGGAAGATAGAATCAAGTTTATTTAGAAAAAAGACATATAGTAATACGTTCCTACATTATGAGAGTTGCCACCCACATTACATCAAGAAAAATGTAATAAAGGGGCAGATGATCAGGTCATCCCGTATAACAAGTGGCGATACTATATTTCTAAAAGAAGTGGACAAACTAATTGATTTGTTTACCGAAAGAGGTTACCCTATGGATTTACTAACATCTACCAAGAAAGACATTGTTCAAGGAAGGGGAACACACTTTAAACCCATTTTAATAGACAACCAAAGAGGCATGGAAAAAAGTGTTGAAAAACACCACAAGTACATTGATACTCAGGCAGGGATGGTGTTGCAGTACAACACCATGTCTGGTAAGGTGAAGAAAATTATTGAAATGGGATGGTATAGCATATTCTCCACAGATATACTAGAGGTTATAGGAGAAGGTCCAAAATTCATTAACAGTAGGGGCACAAACATTAAGGAATTCTTACAGAGAATCCCTAAACCTGTTGGACAAAGGCCTGCAAGGATGGCCAAATGTGGTAAATGCAAGGCATGTAAACATATCAACGATGGTCCATATGTACAAGTTGGTAATTATAAGAGATCCCTGGTGTGTCCAGGTTATTGTAATTGTAATACGAACATGGTGATATATGTGGCCACTTGTTTGTCATGCCCAGCGTTTTATGTGGGTATGACTACAAGGAGATTAAAACAAAGAATTCTGGAACACACCAGGGACATTAAAAATAAAAAGTCAACTAATTCCCTGTACATGCATAGTAAGGACTGTGTGAATTTCAAAAAATTTATATTTTTTGTCATTGACAGAATTTACACTAAAGACTTTGGGGGTGATTACAAAAATATACTTGAAGTCAGAGAGTGCCTATGGCAGATTAGACTAGATGCCAGCACAAGACCTGGCATCAATGACACTTTGTCTTTGGCTTGTATGCTAAAATATAAAGCTTCAGGTATTTAATTAATTCTGTTTACTATGGCTTTCTCTTAAAATGAAACACATAGATGGAATCTATGCAGAAAATGTGTTTGTTAACAAGTTACTGGTTAATATTTGGATTGAATGAAAAGCAGTGTGTGCGTTTTTTTGACTATTAAAATTGTACTGTAACTTAAAGAGTTAAACCTAGAGATCATTATAGCACATGTATTACACTTGATGTTCATTGGCTGAAAGATGTTTGAATTATGTTTATTTAGAGCTGTTTGAAATTTTGCTAACTGACTCTGAAGATGCCCTAATTGGGTGAAAGCACTAAGTCAGTTGTGTTTTGTGTTAGTCATTGGTCCTAATAAAGCTGATGGTGGTTTTGCCTTTGGTTTCACCAGTTATATCTACTTACAAGTTTATTGTTCTTTCATGAAGTATTCATTTGTAAAGATGTAGAAGAGGATATGCTCAATAAACTAATTACATATATTCTAACATTAAAATATGATGATATGAATAAATCATGTTGTATTACAAGTAGATGCCAATCAGAACTGTATAGGACCTGTGATCCTATAGTCACGAGTACTTAAAAATATAGCAAATGTATATATTCAAAGAAAGTTAGCAATAGTTTATACATATAAGAAATGTCATATTCATGCATTTTGTGAGGTTTCTCATTGAAACAAATTTGGGCAATTATGAATCATATTTAAAAATATTTTACAAGGCATCTCTGTGATTGCAGGGAATGTTACTTAATATATAAAGGTATGACCTGAAAGTGAAACACAAACCAAGCAACAAACCGTATGAAACAGATAAATAGATAAGGGAATATTTACCAGAGACATATGAAGAAATGTTAGAAGAAAGAAATAGAGATTTTTGAGTAAAACCACAATCATCAGTGACTGAAGAAAAAGTAAAGGGATGTTCTGATACTGTTTAGAAATGGGATTATATGAGATGCAAAAATCATTACTAAGGAAAGAAACCCAGTTTTATTTTGTTAGGGAAGAAATAATTTGTGTACAAGGCTGAACATTCAAACCCGTGAAAATAGCATTTCCAAATCCATTGAGAAAATAAATGTGAGGATGCATAAATCATATCTGGGAATATATTACTGATATAGAAGGAATAGGAGATTCTCCATCCTGAATCTGAAGTATTTGGTAAAGAAACCAGACCAAGATAATATATACTTGATGGGAAAGAAGATAATCCCCTATACAGTGTGTGGTAAAGTTGTAGAAAACAATCATAGAAATTTGCATAAGATAAATGCAAAGTTACAAGAATATGAGCAAACAATCATATCCATTCTTGCATGAAAATAGAGACTGTGAGAACAGTGCCTACTAAGGAGCTGCAGAGAGACTCCTTCATTCTATTTTTAAAAAAGGATGCCATGCAAGAAGAGTTCCAAATAGAAAATCAGATGTCAGTTGCAAGTATTATTGTTAAATTCTGTAAATATGGATGACTGTTGAATAAACAAGATATATATCATACATCATATCAAAGCTCTATCATTCCCACACTCAACCACTACCACTGTACTACTACTCACACCATCATGTCTCACCCTCACTCAGCTCCCCTCCCACCAACTCAAGAACCATCCCTATGCACTCCCCACATATTCTACCAACTGTATTACTCAAACATAAAGCATCCCTACAACTTAACATGGTAACCCTCCCACCATACCTATTACCCAAAGAGTACCAACTAACAACTATATTACTCAAACATAAAGCATCCCTACAACTTAACATAGTAACCCTCCCACCATACCTATTACCCAAAGAGCACAATCATAAAGTTTCCCTTATAAACAAACACATTAAAAAACAGAGAAAACTAATAACCTCATGCATATCAAAACTAGCCCTAAGTGGAGATATCCACCCCAACCCTGGCCCTACCATCTCCAACCCCAATCCTCATAATCAGACTAGAAACCACAACTTCTCCCATATTACAGCCAATAGAAAGCCAAATGACTTCCTTCTACTAAACCTAAATATTAGAAGTATATCCAACAAAGTCCATGAACTCCATGCCACCATAGACTTGTACTCCCCAGATATAGTCATCCTGACAGAAACCTGGCTAAAACCTCACATTACCAGTGAACAAATACTCCCTACAGGTTATGGCATACTAAGAGTAGACCGGCTAAGCAAGAAAGGAGGCGGTGTAGCTATAATATTTAAACAGCATTTAAACATCCAGATCTTAAAATCATCAGCTCTACAAATAGGCAATGAAGAAATAATATATACCAACCTCAAAATAAACCAAAACAAAACCATCAACATAATTGGATGCTACTTCTAACCTGGCCAAAACATCCCTCCACTAGAAAACCTCCTCAGCTGGTCTACCCACCATCTTACCCAAGAAACTATCATTTTAGGTGATTTCAATATTGACTGGCAATCCTGTTCCGGCAACCATCCAACCCATCATGTAAACCTTCATGGCTTCACCCAACTAGTCCAGTCGCCAACCAGCATAAATAAAAACTCCAGCAAGCACACTACCCTGGATTGGATACTAGTCAGTAAGAGCCCCCAGTTATATATAACAGGCTGCTTATCAGATAGCCTCAGTGATCACTCCCCAACATTCCTACTGAAAAAATACCTATACCAAGCTAAACCTGTCGTCTACCGTCAGATACGTAAAAAAATAAACTTTAACCCACTCACATTTATTTTTTTATCCCTCAAAGAATGTAACTGGCATCCTCTAAAGTACCTCAGTCTTGATGACGCAGTTGAATTTTTTAATACTACCTTCCTGAGCATCCTTAATTACCATGCCCCCATAAGACTTTCCAGAATCAAAGCGCAGAAAACCACTAAGTCAGAAATGAAAAACAGGGATAAAGTCTGGGAGCACTGGCGCAAAACCAAGACCCCCTCAACTAGACAGAAATTCCTAGAACTATGCAATAGAGTCAAAAAGCTAATAAAACAGGACAAATTCCAATACTACCAGTCTGCCCTAGACTCCTCCGAACACAGCCCCAAACAATTCTGGTCCTCCATAAACTCCATCCTCTACCCAGGTAAAGTCAGTACCCTTCCTCCTAACATCTCTCACTCCTCAGAAAATATTGCTACCTCATTCAACACACACTTCACACAAACCATACTATCACTAGCTAAACAACACAAATACCCTCCCCTCCAACCCACACCTTCAACTACTAATCTCCCCACTGCCTTCTCTTTTTCTCCTGTACCTACCTCCAACATAAAAAACTCTTAACTAAACTTAAACCCACCAAATTAGCAGCAGACAACCTCCCAAGTGAATACCTACAAATCACAGCTGATGCTCTGGATTACCCAGTATCCATCTTGATTAACCGATCTCTGTCAGAAAGTTATGTTCCCACACTGTGGAAAGTATCACATATAATTCCCCTCCACAAAGACGGACCCTCCACAGAACTAACCATTTACCGCCCCATAGCTATTCTCTCTCCAATCTCCAAAATACTAGAGAGATGCATACATTCTCAGGTCTCAGACTACCTCCTTACTAACAATCTCCTTTTCAATACTCAGCATGGTTTCTGACCAAACCATAGCACCACCACTGCCTTAATCTCCTTTACTAACACTATCCTTCAGCATAAAAACAATGGCTATCTCTCCTCTGCTACTTTCCTAGACCTATCTAAAGCATTTGACATGGTCCCACACAAACAATTTATCTCTGTCCTCAATAAGCTATCCTTCTCACAATCAGTCATCAACTGGTTTCAGAGTTACCTGTCTGACCACCAACAATCCGTTGTATGGCAGAATGACATATCACCCCAACTACCTGTCTCCATAGGGGTTCCCCAAGGATCCATCCTTGGACCCCTACTCTTCTCTGTTTTCACAAATAATCTAGCCTCTGCCACCACACATGGCACACTCATACAATACGCAGATGACTCGACCATCATCTGCTCAGCCCAGTCCCTACCCAAACTGCAAAAAGTCACACAGGAAGCCTTTTCCTCTGTTGAAACTTGGTTATCTGATGCCCAATTAACACTCAACCCAAACAAAACTAAACTAATCACCTTCCAACCCACCAAACATACTCAAAACAACTCTCACTTTAACATCACAGCAAAAGACAACACCACTATATACCCAACTGAACACACCAAATTGCTAGGAGTGGAAATAGACAATAAACTAAAATTTGACATTCACATATCCATGACCATAAAAAAGTCCACAAAAAACTAGGAGTGTTATACAGAAATAAGCATCTTCTCACCAAAGCAGCAAAAATTTCAATAGCAAATTCCCACCTTATCTCCACCCTACTTTATGCCTCTCCAATATATACCAACCTAAGGCAATGCAATCTAAACAAGCTAGAGACCTGCTACAACAAAATTGCCAAATTCACCAAAAACAGGAACACGAATCCCAACTTTCCACACACAGTTCTATTTAATTTTTGATTTTATTTTATTTCTTTAAGTGCGTTGAAATATCATACACTTTTCATCAAAGTCAAATGCATTAACTTCCTCAGAAACTCCAAACAGCATCATATTTTTAAATATTTTTAAATGTTTTTAATATTACAAACGAATAGTAGGGTAACAAACAAACAAATAATTAATTAATTAATTAATTAATTAATTAATTAATTAATTAATTAGGCAACCAGATCATTTTTTGTTAATTTTTTGTTACTTGGGGTGGACTTAAACATATAACGGTTCCACTGTATAAATTGCATTTTAAAGGATATGGGATCAATTAGTAGCCATAAGTACATATGCGTATATATACACAAGTTCATATTTAGTTTTATGTATACATTTTTTTATATATATATATATATATATATATATATATATATATATATATATATATATTTATTAAAATATTTATTAGGTATACGATATTAAAAGTTTTACATGATGTATAAATTGCATTAAAAGATTGTGTTATTTATAGGGAAAGATGCTTTTTAGTTTTTTTGGCATATGCTTTTAAGACACTAATTGGATAATGAATGTTAATTATGGCCACACTATAAAGGTGGCCAACTGATGCTGTTTGGAGTTTCTGAGGAAGTTAAGGCATTTGAATTTGACGAAAAGTGTATGATATTTCAACGCACTTAAAGAAATAAAATAAAATAAAAAATCAAATAGAACTGCGTGTGGAGAGTTGGGATTCGTGTTCCTGTTTTTGGTGAAATTCGTTATATCCTTTCTTGGTTTAAAATTGCCAAATTCGCCACAGGGGGCATCCTACCATAGTCACCACTGTCTCTCACTTGCTGAACTTGGCTGGCTTGAACTCCCTCACCTCATTCAATTGTACCAACTCTCACTCGCCCACAAACTAGTAAACCATCCACTAAATGTCCCATCCCTCCAGAATCTACTCCAAGCCTATCGCACCACCAGACCACTAAGATCCAGCAACAAAAATCACTTGCAGATTACTAAAGCCAATAACTCTGCTGGTGAAGCACTATACTCTTGCACTATAGCCAAATTATGGAACTCCTCCCACCCACAATTACCTCCGTACCATCATGCACCCACTTCAAAACTTTACTAAAAGTGCACCTAAAAAAATGCTGGCTATGCCCTTGCAACTCCCTCTCTAATATCAAACACTTCATCCAACCACTACCTTTCTTTCCACTCCACTAACTACCTTGATTATAGCAAGCTCAGATGCTCATAAGCCTAGTACTTATACAGCAGGAACTTCTTATTTTAACATTTGTTAATGTCTGTTATGTACTTCACAGATAAAGATTCTAGTTGTCTACTGATGTACTATCTCTTCATCTGTAAATATGTTGTAAGTAATTGCTATGTAAATTGTTAATCGCTATGTAATCCAATGTAACTAGTGTCTGTTTATTTTAACTGTGCAGCTTTTCTCACCGGGCCTCTGCTGAAAATGGACCTATGTCCAGTCGGACACTCCCGGTCAACAAATATAAACAAATAAATAAATAAATAAATAAATATGGATTGCTCCGGAAATTCTAATGGCTCTAAAGATTGAAAAATTTGATTCTGGAAATATACTTTAAAATACACAAATGTTTGATTTTGAAGTAAGTAGCCCATGGCATGGTTTTAAGTTTAATTTAGACTGAAATATAAAATAATGCATGCTACATCGCAAACATAATACAGATATATATTTATAACGTTTAATAAAATGCAATGTAAAATATAGGATGTATAGCTTTAAGGCTAATGAGCTGGTTAGACATATGTATGTTACATGCTACACAAACTGTAATGTCTATGCATTTCTATAAAAACTATATTAATAGGATTCATTATGGTCTCATACACTAAACAGCCATGACAGGAAGTTATATTAAGAACTACAGGAACATGACTTTCATGTCTTCTGACCTAGTCATTCCCGAAAGAAATGTATCAGCAGAAAACTTATGTGATTGCAGCACAGAATGTATATTTGCACATAACTGTGCTCATGGGACAAGGGAGGCTGTGTTGGCAGAGAGGTTTTGGTCCTGAGAATGTTCTAGATAACCTAGGATTGAATAGTTACCTGAACATAGAAGTATTCTAATAGAAAGGGGCTACAGTGACTGGATGATGCTAGTAAATTCATTTTGGGGTGAGTATGTTGATTAAGTCCAGTCACAAGAGTTCCACCTAGAGGAAGAGCAGGTACAGCAGCTGTTGCTGTTTGGAACTTAAGCCCAGCAGCCTGAGCATAACACTTTAGCTTGAAAACAGGCTATGTGTGAGAATAGACATGTCTACTGATTCCAGTATAGTAATTGCACTGAGCTATTTGTCCCAGGGAGGTATTAGAAACATACACAAAAACCTCAGAACTCCCACTGAATAATGACCTACATTCCTGGTTTTGCTTCCTTCACCCATTTTCATAGGATGCTAGAAATTGGGAAGAACAAATGGGTCTATAGGGGAGCAAATGGGTCTATAGGTGGTCGGGAGCTTAATGCTGACCAAAACAACATGGGGGCCTAACAAAAAAATACTGTGTCAGCAACAAATCATCTCAGGGTCTCTGATACAGCTAAGTGTATATCTGAACCATTGCCTAAAGCTGCATGTCTGTGACTATAGACATTATGCACACTTTTGTTATTCATGTTGTTTAACCTGGAAATCCATTGTTATGCTACTATAATACAATTTTCACAAGGTATTGTAAAACTATAACATTCTCAACATTTTTTGCTCTGGAACATGTTTAAGACTACATTGCAATGAATTAGTTACACTACAGATATCACAAGCACTTTCAAAGCATTTGTCACAGCATGGATACCTATTTCACATTAAACCTTCAATAGCATTGTTTCTACAGTAGGCCTGGTGAGTCCTTGCCCACATTTAAAACAAATTTAAGTAGGCATCAAACTCCAGCTGAACTTATAGTTGTTAGTGATATAGTTATGGATTCCTTATAGCACTGTCAGATATGCATATTGATAGGTCAGAGTGATCAAAAAAAAAAGCCACACCAAAACCATAGGTACACTGCATGAGACCTTTACAATGATAGTCTCTAGCTATATCACAAGAGCAACTGAATGACAGTCAGTAAGATTTATTTATATATTTATTTAAAATCTGACTGGGTAATAAAAACACATTTTTTAGCAGAGCACTGGGAGAAAAGCCCCAGGGAGTTAAACATCAAATAAAACATTAGAACAAATGTAATTAAAAAGGCCTATATACATATAGTTTGATAGTGGAATCCATCGAATACAATTTTAAAGATAAAAGGAAATAAACAAATGATTAGATATGACAATCAGTATATACAAAATTATTATAACTATAGTCTGCTATGCTAGGAAATGAAATTAAAAGCTTCCAGTCCACCCTAAGAGTGAGGAGAGGGCAAGTGTTGAAAGGCACAGATAATAGGATGAGAGGTTAGGTTAGGAAGAATGTAGGATTATATAGGTTAGGTGCAGGGACATACATTTATAATGACTATGTATATAATGCCTGTGTATGTACCTACACAATGTGTAGTAATGTCAGCCTGTTGCCATGATTTGTGATATGTTTTCCACAGCTAGAAAAGAAGCATTAATAGTACTTCATACTGCGGCATAAGGTTTGTAGAGACATGAAACATCACGACAGAAACAGAGACAGAGATGTGTTCCACTGAAGCTCTACTCTGAAGTAACTAAACTCCATCACATCAGTCGATAACTATTTTATTTCTAACTTCTCAAAGGTATGCTGCTATATGTACATAATGCTATACGTAACTGCCAAAAGGGCAGTAGGAATATTCTGAAGCATGTCTTTTGCTGAAGGTCCATTATGTCTGTTATAACCAGAATATTTCAGAGCTATCCAGACAACTCATCATCATCTGTTACATACTTCTATAAGGACAAAATGTAGAGATTAATGACCCTGGAAAGTATCCTTTTCCATGAAGGGCTCAACATTCTTTGACTACCACTAACTGTCTAATGTTCACTCTATGTGCATTGCATACTGCTGTGTGCAAAGAACACTTACAGAGGACAAAATGCAGCCTTGCAATATATTTCTTCAATTCTGTGACCATAGCATGCAATAATAGGCATGTACAGACATGGTTGTGACCATGTCACCTGCTGTTAGGTGAGTGAAGTGATTTCTACCTGCATAACAGTCACTGATCTTGATGTTTGGTCAGTACTTGTACTTATCTGGTCTACAGTTATAATCACTACTGCAATAATCAATGTTCACTATTTGTACAATGCATATGTTACTTGTTTAAGGCTGCACATGGTAACCATGTCCAAAAGTATTCACCCATCCTGAAAGAACACAAAATGTAATGATGCTACACTCATACAACTTCACTTTTTTCTTTGTAAATTTACAGATAGTATGTAACTGCTTTCATATACCTTGGTTACAGTATGGTCATGCCTTTAAACTCATCTATTGTCACGTCTTTATCATATCCTTATCATATGTGTTTGTCATATCCCTTTCATATAAGTCTGACGAATATATAGAACTGTGAGAATGATGATCTTTTTAGGTACATGATTCCTGTCTTTCTGATTTAAGGAAACTATTAATGTCTTGAACACTGAGTGCTGTACTGCTAATTAATCAGAAGTCACCTGGACTACTGTTTTGGCTACTATGTAGTGTTATTTATTTTTGTAATTCCATAGTTGTAGATGAGGGCAGTCATGACCCCGATTGTGTTAGTTATACACAGAAATATAGGATTTGCATCCTGTGGTCCTGTCTCCACCAAACATAGCTAACATTTTTCTCTGTTATTTATTTGCCATTCTGAAATACAGCTGCTGCATAAGACACGTTATTACCACATTGGGTTCTGCTGAGTTGCCTAGCTATAATGACAATCAGCATACAATAGCCCATGTCTACTTAACTCCTTATGTACATTACTGATGCCATGTGAATATTGTTTGTTTCAGACTGATGCATTTTGTGTCCTTAAGGTAAAAAAATGTTGTTTCCTTAACATACATTTCTGTTGCATGCTTCAGATATTGTTTTGTCTACATTGTGAAAAAATCAGTTTGCACAAATGCATTTTTGGCTGCTGCACATGTTTTAAATATTTTTTTTTGGTACAGGTCCCGCTATGACATCCAGCTGCTTCCGCATCAGAAGACATTGTAGCTTTCATCAACACTGGTGTTGGGTGATTTTTTTTTTTTTTTTTGTGTAAGCCTATTTTTCCTTTCTCCTGGTGGCCACCAGATTGTTAGATGTATAAAATGCCAGGTTTGGCATGAGCAGCATTTATTGTTGCTCTGCATTTCTGAACTACAATTCATTCACTACTTGACGGACCACATCCGAGCAGTTGCATGCTCTTGTGTTTTGCTTTCCACTATTTTCTGACCTGGGGTAGGTGACTTGATCTTGTTGCTTATTTTCATTCCATACTGGCTAACTCATCTAATACCCAGGCCTGCTATAAAACTGGGTGCTGTGGTGTACACAGTAAAGGCTGCATCCCTCTATATCACCCTGTTGGCTTTGGCTACTACATCTGTCACTCAACATCCTAAAGGCATGTGGCTTTTGTTACCTCTTCAACAGATGATTCCAGAGGTGTGAGCATGACTAACTGGCTGTTACGCTAGTCAGTTCCTACCCCACAGCCTCTCACATTAATTTGATGATAAAAAGGGTCTCCCATGAGAAACAAATGTTGGCTTTGGAAGTTCACAAGGAGATGAACCAGCAGATAGTCAGTTTACCCACCATAGACCATATTCTGTGTGTCTGACCATGGCAATAGCAGTGGGTAGGTGGCTGGCAGGAATGCTCAAAAAAAGGGTTATACAATTAGTAGATGTCAAAATATATGCTGGCTGTGAACTGGCATCCTGATGCGTTGGTGCACAGTAGTCTTGGATAGATAAAAGTTTAAATTGATGTGCTCAGTATCTCACATAATGAAGTATACATAGACTTGATAACTCAAACACTACCTGCAGCTATGTGTGTACTACATATCCCATCTGTTACTTGTACTTCATTTTTATTATTTATTATTTATTTATTTTACATTTGTTGACCAGGCTAGTCTAACTGGATATATGTCCATTTTTGGTAGAGGTCCGGGGAGATAAGCTCCAAGACAGAAACAAGAAAAACAACAAAAAAATGAATAATAGCAACAGTCTTGTATACAATGCATATTCCAGGTTAAAACAGAAAATTCAGCGAGGACAAAAAAATCCTAACAGTGCAAGAATGCATGTACAGTACAACATACAGGTACAATACATAAAAAAGAAGAAATAAAAACAAAGAAGACAGGTTAATTGTATTAAAATAAAGAAATTCCCTCAGTAAAAAGTATCCACAGAGGTTGGACATAGTGTAACTTTAGAGGGAGGATGTATTTATAGTCAGTAAGGAATGTATAACAGTTCATGAGTAGTATGGGATAGGCAGAGCTAAGTTTGAACAGATAGATAGATGCCTAGTCAGGTTTACTACAGGGGCATAACCAGTGTGTTCTAAGGAAAAGTTTCAGTCTGTTTTTGAAGAGTGATAAAGAGGGAAGTGAGGACAGGTCATTAGGGAGAAGATTCCAAGTTTTTCCAACAGCAGTGGAAAAGAGAGAATCCCCAGCCTTGTTGTTAGGTTTAGAAGTGTGTACAGGAAGTGTGAAGACCGTAAGGACTTCAGATTTGTATATGGGGTGATGAGGGTAGATAGAATAGAAGTACTGGAAGGTTTATAAAGAGTTTTATGGGCAATGGTTAGTTGGTGGAATTTAATCAGGTTTTGTAGTTCCAGCCATCCTAGCTGCTTTATATTATTGCAATGGTGGGTTCTAAAAGGGTTGCGTGTAGCAAATCTGGCAATATTATTGTAGGACATTTCCAATTTGCTGAGGTTATTTTTAGATAGCTTAGTAAAAATGGGTGAGGCATAGAGGAGTGTAGAGATTCGATGAATGTGAGCTATAGTTGTTCTAACTGTAGGTGAAAGGAAGGGTTTAATCCTATCGAGAGAGCCAAGTTTTTTGTTGGCAGTTTTTATAGTATTGTTGATATGGATGTCAAAGTTCAGATTGTTGTCAATGGTGATACCCAGTAGTTTGGTGGTTGGGTCTGGTGATATAATGGTACCATTGGTGGATGTAACTGAGAAATCAAAAGGAGAGGACTTGTGAGTAGGATTGAAGAGGAGAAGTTTAGTTTTTTTGGGGTTCAAAAAAAGGCAACGCTGTGTGAACCATTGTTCAACTGTGTTAAATACCTTCTGGGTAAGAGAGTGAAGTTCAGAAGTGGATTTGGCTGAGCATATAAGTGTGGAGTCATCATCATACTGTATGCATGTGGCTTGGGGGATGGCTAGATGAAGGTCATTAATAAATATGGAGAAGAGGAGAGGTCCGAGTATGGACCCTTGAGGGACACCTAGGGTAACGGTTTGGAGGGTAGATAGAGTCTTATGCCAAAGTACAGCCTGTTGTCTTTTATCTAGGTAGGACTGGAACCATTTTATGGAAGGTGCATCTAATGACAGGGATTTGGGTATGTTGATGAGAATCTGGTGATTTACCATGTCAAATGGTTTAGACAGGTCAATAAATAGTGCAGAGGAAAGATTATTAAGGTTGCGTTTTTTTGTTTATGCAATCAGTAAAGGAAAGGAGGGCAGTGGTAGTACTGTGTGAAGATCTGAAACCATGTTGACAGCTGGAAAGTAAGTTATTTTGGGTTAAGTGGTCAATCAATTGCCTGTGGATGCATTTCTCCATGATCTTTCCCAAAGGAGAAAGAAGAGCAATGGGGCGGTAGTTAGAGAGTTCAATGGAGTGTCCACCTTTATGGAGGGGGATAATATGAGAGACTTTCCATAAGCTAGGGATGTGACCTTTGGTAATAGTTCTATTGATCAGAATGGAAATGGGATATGCTATAGCTTTGGCTGATAGCTGTAGAAATTCAGCAGGTAGCTGGTCTGCTGAGGGAGAGCACGGTTTTAGTTTTTGTATAAGGGTTAAAATATATGTTGTTGGGACAGGTTGAAAATGAAAAGGAGGGGGTGAGGTTGAGTTATAGGAAGGTACACATTTAGGGATATAGTTTATCCTGGTTTTCAGCAAGAACAATGTCAGATTTTAGCTAGGAATTCTTTCATGGTGCTTTTGAAAGATGGGAGTGAGGGTATTGACCTGAAGGATAAAGGTAAGGAGTTCTAGGCCTTAGCAATCTTGTACGAGTACAGAAAATGTCTAGCAGATTTAATATGTTTGTGGACAGACGGGGGTTTTGGTCACTGGAACACAATGACCAACTGGAACATAGTTGTGTAGAATGTTTTTTAGTGCTGGACAGACAGATAGATGGTGGATAATTTTATAGGTGGTAAGAAGCTGTGTATATGTTAGTTGATGAGGCATTTCTAACAAATCTAGCCTTTTTAGTGCTATGCAGTAATGGATTCTGAAAGAGGTATTTTTGCTGCAAATTTACCAGCTTTGTTATAGTATTGTTCAAGGTTTGATTTATGCAATGCCTGAAGGTTAGTAAGGTTGGGAGCACCATAAAGAAGCGTGGGGAGGAGATAAGTAGTGACATGTAGTTTTAGTTGCATCAGTGAGAAAGCTTTTGCATTTGTAAAGCATCTGTAGTTATTGATGAGTTTTTCTTATGCTATTTCGTATATAGAGGTCGAATGTAAGCTTATCATCCACTATCACCCCTAATAATTTGCTATGAGAGGTGACTTCAATGGTTGTTTTATGAAGAGAGAAGACTTTAAATTTTGTTTTTTCACAAGAGAGGGATTTGGGAAAAATAGTAGTTTGGTCTTTTTGGGTTGATCATGAGGTGTGAGTTATGAAGCCATGTTTCAGTGGTTGTTAAAATTTTCTGAGTAATTTTTCAGAGATGTACCATGTTGTCAATTGTACAAATGAGAGTGGAATCATCTATGTATTGTATTTTGGTGGCCTGTTGTATAACGATATACAGGGTTTTGATGAAAGGGGACCAAGGATAGAGCTTTGTGGTACATTGGTGGTGACTGGTAGGTAAGTAGAGAGTGTGGAGTGCCATAAAATTATTTTATTGCAGATCAATAATCTCAAAGGGAAACACCAACTTGATGCAGTCATGTTAAAGAGTGTACAACAAAGAAATGAACATTATGTGATATTGGCTGCACAAATAAACCACCAGGCTAAAAAAAATTGAAGATAGTCAACAGCGTCCAAGAAAGACTACCTGGGTAATGATGTGGCTATAGAATAGGGGTTACAAAGACAAAGCAGAGGAGGTAAGTTTTTCAAAAATTGGAAGAGGTGACATAATGCGGTGCAGAAGGTAATATTGACACTGTGATGGAATAACTGAAGAGGGAAACCAGGGGAGAAGAAAGTAGCATTACCTTCAGTATGTAGGCACAGACATCAGCCTAAATATTGTAGATAACTTATTCCTAAGAAACAAGAGTGGATGCATGCAAAGGCTACCAGAAAAGCAGGCTCTAAGACAACAAGTGCATTTAAGAGCATTTGTAATAATTGCAGAAAAACTAAGAACAAAGGCACAAATGGGCAGGTACGGGAAGTTAGTTTCTCAAAAGATGGCAAGACAAACAAACAATCTTGTCTTTTTCTACCATCACCAGTACGTGAAGTGATGCAAATTGAAACAAGGCTGATAGTGTAATGAAAGAAAAACATTTGTGATATATAAAAAACAGGGGGTTCCCATTATCAGGTAAATTTAAATTCACAACCACCTATGATATGTTTCATGTCAAGCAAGGATAACATTTTAAATAGTAGTAAAAAAAACACCTAGCACTAAATGCCTCTAAAACCAAATTAATGGTATTTACTCCCTCTAAACACGTCTCTATCAATCCAAACTCTTTTTTAATCAATAGTAACAACAATACATCCTTGGAATTGCTGCCAGAGGCTAAGTTACTTGGGGTTCAAATTGATAGTCAGCTTAAATTCAACTCCCACATACAACTTAACATCAAAAAAACTCATCAAAAACTAGGCATGCTCTACCGACAAAATTGTTTCCTTACACCCTCTACTAAAATCACTCTCTTCCACATTCCTGATTCCCTCTCTTCTTTATGGAGCCCCACTCCTGACTAACCTATAATCTTTCCTCATGCTACAATAAAATAACCAAATTTGCTACTAGTCATAAAGCATCTACTCACCATTGTTCTTCTCTCCACAAACTAGAATGGCTAGAACTACCCAACCAACTTATCTATTCTCAACTTACTCTTGCTCATAAGCTCATTTTCAAACCCTTCCTTTGTCCATCTCTTTCCTCTGCCTTTAAAATGCACATCCCCAACAGAGTACTCAGAACTAATAACCAAAACCTAATTGAATTATACAAACCAATACGACCCACAGGTAAAAATCTCCTATCCTATAGTCTAGCACGTCTCTGGAACTCCCTTCCTCCAGCTATTCGTACCACTTTCAACCACTTTACATTAAAAAAATCCCTTTGCTCTCATCTACTAACCCAGTGGGAATGCTCTTGCACCCATCCTTCATAAATCAAGACTGCCTTTACCTCCTTCCTCCTCCTTACCAACAAGTTCCTTGTTTCTGCCTCTACTAAAGTATTACTTTGCATCCTTTAGCTAGCTACCTAACTCAAAATGGCTTTCAGTATCTCTGTTGAAATGTTTCCATTTTCTAGTCAGTTTCATCAGTAATGCCACCTAAATGTTATACTCTTACTATATAATTTTGTAAATACTGTAATATGAATTGCTTTTATAGTATGTACCATCTGTAATGTTCATCACCAGTATGATGCTTAACTATTTAATTTTGTAAATATTGTAATACATATCCAAAAACTATGTAACCTTGTTTCTGGAGCTTTTCTCTCCAGGACTCCATTGAAAATGGGTTCATCTTGGCCCAGTGGACTATCCTGGTAAACCAACTGCAAATAAATAAATAAATAAATAGTAGTATAAATGTGATAAAATTAACAGAATTGTGTAATATGGCTGTAGGAAGTAAATATAACTAACTGTTGAAAGTATTTCAACAAACCGTGGATAAATATTGCTACAAATATCCAATGAAATCTTCATTTGAAGAACTTGGAAGTATAAAGGTAGGCATTGCTAACTTGTTTACAGTGGCGTACTTTTCACTCATATATCATCATGTACACTTCCAGCCCTGAAATTAAATAAGTGTCTCAGTTCCTTGTTGTAACTGCTGAACACTGCTTACATTTGTGAGCTCTTCTTCTCAGGGTCCACTCATCCCACAATAATTATGGTTAGTAATGTATACATAAAATATATATACATTTGTCTATGCTAGCTTTTTTATATTCAGCCATCAGCCATTTGACCATTTCCCAAAGTTTGTCTTCAGTCTTCCATTGTAACTTGTTTGTCTTGCCTCTTCAGACTAAGCACCCCCCTTGAGGGGGAATGGGAGAGATCTTTTGAGTGTGTATGTATTGGGGGAAGGAAGACAGAGAGGAGATCATTGCATCCCACTAAAGTGCCATCCACACAGCAGTGCAGGGGATTTTTTTTTTCCATATCTAAGCAGAACTGCTGATGCCAACAGCATTACTGCAGTCAGCATCAGTTACCTCCTCTCCCACTTTATCATGGCAATCTGCTGTGCAATCACAGCTCTGTCCCCATCACCAGGGGAGTACCAAATTGCAGGCAGTAACTCCACACTCCTCTAGGAATGAGGGAGCTGACCACTATAATTCCTTTACACCTCCATGGCCCAATTCCTCCAGTACCTGAACTGCTAATTGAACTCTGGTTATCTGGATTACATTCAGGCCTCCATCCTTACAGCATGGAGCTGGCTTGCCTGTGCTTAATGTTGGCTCATTATAATGATCTGCAGCAGTACGGCAGAAGGGAGGAGGAAACACAAAGTCAGAGACAGAAACAGGGAGTTAATCAGAGACATGGGTACACAGAAATAGGAAGTAGTCCACACCATGGACCCATCCATCCATCACCCCTTTTTCCCATTTTTGCACATGGGTTCAGGGTGACACTTCAACAGTGACTATCATCTACACCCAAGATTTACACTGCTAGGTGGTTAGTCCTGCTGTGGTAGTTCTTGTACACCCTACCCTCGCATGGACACTTACGCCTATGGCCAATTTAGAGTATCCAGTCCACCTACTGAATGTCTTTGGAATGTGGGAGGATCCTGGATCACCTGAAGGAAACCCACAGAAACACAAAGAGGCCATGCAGACTCTGCACAGAAGGCACCCTAGCTGAGAATCAAACTGGCGGACCTCTTGCTGTGAGGTGACACTACCCACTGCACCACTGTGCTGCAAAATGGTACAGGGTAATAGTTTTCCTAGATCAAGGTCTTTATGAGGTTTGGATATGTCTCTCATGTTTACACAAAAATTAATTTGGCAAGAAATAGACTAGTTGGTGGAGCACTATAGCCAAAAGCTATTGTTATTTTCAGCATCAAGAATTTTGCACCTCTGTATCTCTTGACCTCTGCAGATTATTACACCCCCACAAAATTAACTTTTATGCCACTAACCGAATGTGTGTTTATTACCAGTTCATAATCACACTTCAATAAACCCAGTTCAGCACAGCTTTCTTTGTGTAAAAAATGCTTCCTTAAGTATCTCCTGTGTTACTTCCTTTCTTCAAATTGTGAACCTTGTCTCCCTGAGGAGACGTATGGGATGGGATAAGGAAAGTTTGAAGGGAGATAAATGATAGGAGGGGTAGAGAACACAAGACAATTGGAGGTGGCTAACTTCACGGCACCCATATCAATGGAAAATAGATGTATGACTGCTGAATCATATACCAATGCACTGTATGAACATGTACATAAATGCATGCAACTAGCCATACCCAACAGAACCAAGATGCTCTCCTCCAAAGAAGGAAGCCAATCTGGTGGTCCCCTACCATTAATAAGCTCTACAACAGAAGGAAGAAACTGTTACAGAAAAGGTGAAGTCCCAAGACTGGAAAAACTCCCTTATTAGCCTCAACAAAAAAGTTGAGATCCCTCATCAAAACCTCTAAAGCCAGCTATGAAGGCAGAATTGCAGTAGACACTAAAAACAACCACAGAGCCTTCTATAGTTATATCAAGAATCTTCATGGCAATACCCAGGTTTGCTCTGAGTTACTGCAACAATGGTACCTCCTATACTGAGTCAACAGATATTGCCAACATACTAGCCGACAGATTCAGTGCCAACTTTATCCCTCCCCCCAAAAGGACTAATCACAATACCGGAGGAATGCCAGGCACACAGCATTACTGTATCACAGGTTAAAGCTGCATTGTTCAAGGCCAAGAATACAGCTTCCATGGGACCCAACAATATCCCTGGATGTGTTCTACATGAACTACAAGGTGAACTGGCACCACATCTGTGTGCCCTGTTCAATCACAGCCTCATCTCAGGATGTTTTACCGAATGGTGCACTGCTACAGTCTTCCCTCTCCATAAAGGGGCAGCGACTACAGACCCTGGGAATTATCATCTCATTAGCCTGACAAGTCTGATATGTAAGGCTATGGAGTGCATCATCATGGACCTAATTAACAAGGATATAGGGAATCACCACACTCTAGATCCCACACAGTTTGGTTTTGTGAAAGATAGATCATGCCTGCTCAGCCTGGTTGACTTCTTTGAGTCAGTCACCAGAGCTGTGGATGAGGGCAAGGCAGTTCATACAGCCTGCCTTGATCTGGCCAAGGCCTTTCATACCATTCCCCACTTAGGAATTATTAATAAACTCACTAAACTAGGCATCATTCCCTATATCACTAGGTGGGTTGCAAAGTGGCTCACAGATAGGACCCACAGTGTGAAAGTAGCGGACTCCAAGTCAGACTGCTGACCAGTCATGAGTGGAGTCCCACAGAGATTGGTCCTGGGTCCTCTCCTGTTAGGCATCTAATTCTCAAAAGTCCAGGCCAACACAGAGGGACTCTGGCTGACCAGATTCTCAGATGACTGCAAGCTGGGAGCCATTATTAACTCTCCAAGTGATGAAGACATCCTACAGAAAGGCCTCACTGAGACCAGTGACTGGTGTCGAAACCATGGCCTTAAGTTTAATGCCAAAAAATGCGTTGTCATCCCCTTTGGGAAAAACTCAGTTCCCACTTATTACCACATTGATGCGAGGCCACTGAACACTGAAGGTGTTATAAGAGATCTGGGGACACAGGTTGTCAGCAACCTCTCCTTTGACCACCGCATTGCCTTAGTGGTTAGAAAGTCCTTCTATGTGGCACATCTCATTACCAAGGGTTTTGCATCCAGGAAGAAAGAGGTCATCATCTCTCTCTACTCTTCCCTCATTAGGCCATTCATCGAGTATAATGCCCCATTTGGCATGTACCTCACTAGACACATGCAATAGCTGGAAAGGCCACAAAATTACCTCACAAAGAGGATCCTTGGCCTTAAACACATGTCCTACATGGAGAGATTCAAAAAACTCTAGTTATTCTCTGTCTCATATCATCTACTAAGAGGCAATCTCTTCTTGACTTACAGAGCCATGTCTGACCCAGCTCTGTTAGAAATGCTACATCTAAATAAATTCCAATCCCTCCACACCACATGCTCCAGAGAACTCACCCTCATTACCACAATCAACAGAGCATGCTGGAGGGACAGGTTCATAACCCAGAGACTGCCCATGCTCTGGAACAGACTTCCCATACATGTCAAGCAGAGCACCTCACTGGCCGTCTTCAAGAGAAATCTTGATGAGTGGATGGGAAATAGAAAGTTCATCCCAGGGGTCACTCCAGTGGCTCTAGTTAATGGAGGCACTGGGAACTAACATTGAGCGGCATGATGCCAGGGCACTTCTATGGGCTATGCTTGTAAAGGCTTCAGGGCCATTAGCCTAGTACACACCTATGAACCTATGAACTTATGAACAATGATAGGGTAAAGTCCTAACTGATGTGAAATGGCAGATATAGGAACTACAGAAAAAGATGTGTAACTCAGAAGGAGACATGCAAGAATTTCCCAGCAAGTTACAAGTGATGAAATATTTATTTATTTAACATTTATTTACTGGGAATGTCCAACTTGGAACAAAGTTAATTTTCAGCGAAGGCCCAGGGAGAAATGCTCCAGATGCAAATATAAACAGGAACTGATGAAATGAAAGACAATACATTATATGAAAATATTTTGGTGTAATCAAGATGATAAACTATTAAAATGTCTGTCATGGATGTAAAAGAAAGCACAGAAAGGAGGTATAAAAGCAGCAGTGACCCTAAGACAAGGAGAGTTTCTCCCAATGCATAACTTAATCCAAGAAGAATATGCTTGTAGGACGTCCGGCAGTTAAATAAGAAAATTAGTCTGGCAGTTATCATGCAGAGTTAAGGCTATCAGCTGTTAACAAACCACCTCCTCTAGTCCAGAATTTAATTTTCTTAGCCTCCACTTGCTTGCTTTGTGACTCTGAGCAAGTTGTATAATTACACAGTACTCTTGCTCAACTGAAAAATTCAGCTAGGTTCCTCAGTGTTTTCCGGCCTGCATGCCTTGTAACTACATGTGGCCCAAGGAAAAGTTCAACAGGTCAAGGGTAGAGGACATAAAGCAAATGGACAGGACCTGTGGAGGTGTGAAAGGTTAGAGAGAGGAAGGGTAGCACTCTAATAGAAAGAGGTTCTAACAAATGTAGTTGGAAAAGTGCTAAAATGTTAAATGGAGTGTTAAAGAACACTTAAAGAAGATAGTCTTCCTAACGGATTTGTTTACGTAAGTGGAGAAGTACAATCAGTGTGTTTAGTAGGGATGTTTAACAGATACACTGAGCTGAGAAAACTTCCTAAATCTATGACTATAGAAAAGGTAATCCTGCTTCCAAAGGTAAAGGATATGATACAGCTCCTTGCAGTTTTAGCCTAGTGCCTTAGTTAAAGTGAGTACAGATATTCTAGCCAAACCACTGGCATCAAGGATCGAGAGGTGACTATGAAGATATGAGGAGTATGAGCCAATTGGCTTTGTAAAACGCCACTAGTTAATAGACTATTTGTGGATGTTATTGTCCATTTTAAGTAGGATAAAGATGCTGAACACTGCAGGAGCAGAAGTTGTCATTTTATACATCCAAAAGTGTATTTGGTTGAGTGGCCATTTCTATAGACACTGGTAGGGTACATTAGGGGAGGTGTTTTTTCTTCAGGTGGCTAAAGAAGCTATATGATTATCAATAGAATGTCCTACAGAGGTAACTTAAGCGTGATGAAGGTCATTTGAGATAAGAGGCAAGTCTATTTGATCTCTCTGGGACTGTTCAAAGAGGGTATAGCAATATTGCCTATGAATATTAGCAGAAATTGGAGAAATAGGAGACATCCAGAAGGAACAGATACTTTTCCCCTTGTTTGGAGACAATTGCTTTCTATTGTCAGATGATATTGATAGGGTCTTGTGAAATGCTAGGGAAAAATGTGCAACTTCCGGAACATATTGAGCTTAAAATGTAACGTGAAAAAAAGCCAATGATTGTTAGACAGAGAAATGAGGCAAAACAAGGAAGAATAAAGGGGATCCAAAATAGGTCTAGTGGTTTGGGGTACAGTGCAAGAAACCGTGAGCAAAAATTACATGAAAATGGGAATAGTATAGTTAGGCTGGCTAGAGAGTGTAAATGGAGTGCTATACCCTTGTAGTGAAAATACATTTAATGAGGATGCTTTACTCTAGGGTAAGGTACCTTTGTTATACATATACTGGGTATAAAAGGAAATGAATTACAAAGGATCCAATATATTTGCAATATATGTGCTTGCGGATAAGAAAATTCAGGATGAGAATGGAGCATAAACAAGATGGGCCAGCATGAAAAGGTTCACATTAATGTGCTGTATTCACCCCTGTCTTCTGGTAAGACAAGGAGTTAGACTGCAAAGGAGAGGAAGAAATAGAGTTAAATAAGGTTTTTCAGAAGGAATGGGGAAATAAGCTGATCCTTCATGGAGAAGTGGAAACAAATTTAGGGAGGGGTACAGATATTCTGAGTAGGATGACCTGGGGAAGGGGACAAGGAATAGAAATGAAGTAATTGACCATGACAGTGCCAAATGATCTAGAGAAGAAAGAAAACAGGTGGTGAGATAAAAGAGTTATGCAGGTAAAATAATTGCTGATTTTTTTTACCTTGGTCTTGTTATCTGGAGCTGAAATTAATAAGCATTGAACCACACAGTAAGGACTGGTCAGATTTGTAGAGTTAGCTGAAATTATTGACTTGTTTTGCAAGGCTTGATTAAAAGAAAAGTGTTAAGAGGTTGAATATATCTTCTGGCAAATGAAGGAATAGAAAATGGTGACTGAGATGGTAGGGAAAAATGCATATTGCCTCTCCAATGAACTAACAGTCACTGCTAATATATAGGTGACATCATACACCACCATTTAGATTGAGAATTCTAGGAAAGGGCCTAAGAGAACCATGTTGACATGTTTAGAAGAAAATACTGGAGGGTTGTACATGTAGCAATAAGTGAAAGGAAAGTAATCTTTAACATTAATGAAGAGCACAAGTAGAACCCATGTTTGTTTAACACAGAAAAGAAATAATACTAATACTATCCCACTAAGCAATTTATATTATCTAATACAGCAAAACCTTGATAAATTGAATGTATCACTGGTGGGTGATAGGAACACAAACATTTTTCAGAAAACTGATGAAAGAGAATAACGTAGCATTGAAAAGTGCAAGACTTTTGCTAAAATGCATAACAGCCCATTAGATGTCACAGCAGATAATTCTAGGATTGGTAGCCAGGTACATAAGAAGGCCTTTGTATGACAGTGCCGTGCATTTTATTAATAACTTACTTATTTAGGATTGATGACTGGGCTGGCTACTTGAAGCTTAGCTTGAAGTCTATTTTTAGGGGAGACATGAGGTGGTATTTGGGGAAATTTGGCTAGAATACTGTGGACATTGGACTACTGAAAAAAACATATTCTTTAGTGAAATGCAACTACTGTGATAATATTCAATTATTCTAGTAATGACAGTAAAATTACTCACTGTATTTGTCCATCTTTTTGGTACAAATGTTATACATATTGACAAAAGATTATGCTTTGCATTTATATAAATAGAATAAGCCAGAGTGGTATCTTGAAATTAAAGTCCTTTCTGTCCATCGTTGGTAAGAGTAAAATGCCACTGGACATAGAACAGTAGGAAAACAGTGGACATTCTAATAATTTAGGAAGAAATTACATTACTAGTTGAAGAACATCGCTCATCCTAATTTTTATTTTATTTTTCATTTGTTAACCAAGTTGGTAGACTGGTCCATGTACTGTTTTCAACCATAACCTGTACCATCTATCTATCTATCTATCTATCTATCTATGTAAATTGTGAGTAATTATTCTCAGAGATACATTGTAATACAACACTTATTTAAAGAATTGCACTATGGCATTATCTGTTTTAGGATTTTGGATTAGAAATGATAATTATATACTTAGCATACAATGCATTAATTATAAGGTCAGAAGATTAGCAAAAATATGCTATCATATTTACCAGTGTCCATGAATCAACCCTAAAAATAGACAGTGGTGCACAGCACATGTTAATATGATTAAAAATGAAATTAAGAAATACAACTCATTGTCTCAGCGAATACTTGAGAGAATCACAAACATGGTATGAAGCCTAAAGTAAACATCCCATATGGAAGGGAACAACTAATGCTTGGTTTGTCTCTTCTAGTCAAGAACTGTAAATATGTGGAAATTATGGGGGGAATTTAATAAAGCCTACATGGACTTATTTTCCATGTAGGGATAGTGGCACACTGCTTACATGAAAGTTAGCAGGTGTGCGATACAGTAAACAGAGCTGAGCAGTGAGCATGAGTGCACCAACACAGAAGTATCTGTAGCATGCCAATTACCTAATAAGCAGGTGAACTGCATGCAAACGAGGAAGGTAGAGGGATACAGGAAGCAGATAGGGAGTCCTGCAGATCCTGTGTTGGTGTCCATAGTGTACACAAAAATATTCCATGTACAGGATAAAGAAATAACAACAGGGGCTGTAAAAGGGCAGGTAGATGGGCAGAAATAGCATAGTGGAGACTAAAATATAAAAAAAACTATTCACCGTGTGTCCAAAACCATATGGAAATTAATGTAAAATAATTTTATTTTTTTTAATAATCTGGGTATGTTTGTGTGGCATGCCACAGTGCGCAAACAGGCTTTTATGAAAAAAAAATAGTGTAAAAACCAAAGTTATCAGTATGTAACAGTGATATCTTATAGGACCCTTTGTGGAGTATGTACAATGGTGGAATGGCTCTGTTGCTAAGGAAACAGTGCCTGGAACCATGTTGTTTCCAGGTTGTGTGCATGAATCCCTATGCAAATGAGCTGGGGTTACTGAATTGCACAAATGGTTGCCCATGTGTGCAGATACCATCTGTGTAGTCACAGAATCATGTTGGTGTCCACAGAAGAGGTAGCTGACATCAAAATGGGGGTGTCTGAGGACTTATAAGATCATTGTAGCTCAGCGGTGCCTGTTTGCGCAGCAGGCCACTCTGCTGAGCAGGGGGGTGTGTACACTGAATGCTACACTTTGTTTATCTTCAGGGTACATGTTTTATTGGATTTGAACTTGTTTGCATGGCACGCCACCATGCTGAGCATGACCTTTCATGGGGGTGCTGAGCACTGTTTGCCTTTGCAGTGCATGTTTGCATGGTGTGCTGCAGTCCTGAGTGCAGTCCGCCACCTGTCTGACCTGCACACAGGAAATCTGTAGACATGTCAACACTATCACCACACCTTCTAGATTGGCTCTGTATTGCCTTCTTATACACAATCATAACTGATGTCTGCCACCTGTCTGACCTGGACACAGGATATTTGTAAACATGTCAACACTATCACCATACCTTCTAGATTTGTATGTTCAGATAACCCAAGTGACATGTAGCAATGGTAGCAGACCCTATCACAAAGTATGAATGCATGTATAAGTGGACTGCCCCCATTGTCCCTGAGAGACTGCTCTACACATAGGTGACTAGGGATCCATGCACCTATACTGCCATACCTTGCTGACATCATAAGTCTGCTGAGCTGCCATGCCATCCTCTGCTGCTGTATTGCTGCCATGTATCCATAGTGCATCCCGTCAGACTCCTGGAACAGACAATATACACAAGTCCATGACACAGCTGTCATTCTGTAACACTACCACCAATCCAACATCATGCAACAAAGATACACAAACTGTGATGTGTAGTCGTGACACATACCAGCATAAAGTACCTGTTGTGGCCCACAATAGGTGGCATGGCAAAACAATACTGCACTACACAACTACATGTCAAGTAATATATACACCCTGTGCATCAGACAGCAGCATTTCCCTGCATTGATGACACAGATGGCAGGGATGTGGCACAGGTATCATCACATGCACAGAGTGTGGTGTTGGGGTGCCAGAGGCCTAGGCTGTGCCAAACAGTTGACAGCATGTGTGTGAGTCAGGGGTGGTGTGGGTTAGATGAGCCATGGAGAGGTGCCATGTGTGTCTGTAGGTGACCTGTATGTGACAGTGGTGGTTGAGTGTGTACGCATACACAATCAAGCCCAGTGTTAGCCCCACACATGTGTATGTTGGGCAGTTGTGAACTGTACATTGTAGAGTGGACAGTTCACTGCCTCCAGCCATGAACATGGGAACTGGCTCAGTCTGAAGTAGCACTGGCACCACCATTCCCAAGGCCAGATGTAGTGCTAGTACCTGATGGTGACTGCTGTCTACTGGGGCTTTGTCCCCCACGGGACCACTCAGGACCATGTTCCCATGACCTGCCATGTCATGGTGTGGACAGCACACTTCTCTCTGTAGTGCTGGAGGTACTGCCACTATGGGATTGTGACTGTGCATGGACACATGGACTATCAGCAGATGGTGTTGCTGACCTATGTCCACATGCCCAACACCCAGCTCAATAAAGATGTTCCAGCACAGACAATCTGCAGTCCAACACAGATGCTGTCTCAGCCCACCATCTGTCCAGTGTATCAGTGAACTGATTCAGGATGTCCCAATGCAATGGAGGCAGTCACAGATGTCAGACTGTGCTGCATCCATAACCCTAAGCATACGTCTGTCGAGCTCTGATATGCTAATTGCAACCAAAACAGCTGCATTGCACTATCATTAGCCAATCACATGCCACCACAGTGCAATATACAAGGCCTACATGTAGACCTGGGCTCCTTTCTTAGCTGTTCAGATGGACAGTACTGAGGTGTGTAGACTACAGCATTGCAGAGGGTAGGTATCATAACTGTCAACTGTAGAGATTTGTGCAGTATGTCCACAGTTTCACCTAATATGTTTGGCCAGTGTCCCATGACATTGTGGCCATCCATCAAATCACTGGCAAATTATTGTGGGTTGATGTCAGTAATGAAAGACGCACATTTGAGTGTCAGATAACATACCCATCAGAATATGAATGCCAATGCAATAGCTGTTATTTTATCACCTGACTATCTTTGTATGAGTGCAGTGTAAAACATGTCCCTAACTCTGAGCCTTTACCCCCATATTAAGCATGGCTGTATCCAGATTCCTTGTTGTAGGGGTTTGGGGTATGGTAGGTCTGTGTAGCAGCTACCTTTACATACAGCTGTGTATGCCACTGCTGTACGAAAAGGTAGCTGCTACATACAGCTGTGTATGTCACAGGTGGCAACTGCTGCTTCAGCCTAGAACACATAGGGGGAGTATGAACACTTTGGAGGACAGCAATCTGTATGTGTATGTGTGGTAGTTGTGTCAGGTCTGTCATTATGGCAGAGCTAGGGTAAGTGTACCCTTTACAGTCCAGTCGAGGCATGTGATTAAGTAATGTCTGTTATGTAACAGATCCAATACCAGAGTAGTAGGCAACATATAGTTAGACTATGCAGATATGTGCAGTGGGTACCTACCTCCAGGCCTTTGACTTGCAAAACTGGGTAGCAGTTCATTAATTAGCAGTGACCGAGAATGCATGACTCAGTCATTACTTGCTGTCATCACAATAATATAATTAAACTGTTGCACAAAAGTGGATTTGAACCCAGGACTGTGTGTGTGGCAAAAGGTACTGCAAGCAAGGCATACAACATACAAATCTACTGTGTTACTGCATGTGTGTTTGCATTTGCAAGATATATGTGTACATATGCAGGCTGTGTGAAATATTTCTACATCCCTGAGTATGTGCAAGGCATTATATGGTTGTATTTTTGCACCAGGGTCCCAGTTGTACATATACTTTGCCATTGATGCCTTAGCAGGTGCCTTTCCACAAGTTGCTGATAACAAGGCACATATACCTATCACAGGTCTCACTTACATCCATTAATATGTCTTTGGCTGTCCACTGGTATATTATTGGACCAGAGTCCAAGATACACTCCTATTTTTCCCATTAGTTTTTTTATTGCAGACACATGTTTAATGAATGCAGGTAGCAATCAGTATGTTTTGCTGGAAACACCTGTTTTGCTATTTTTTCTGTAAACAACTGTTTGACCTAAGACCTGTGTAGCATGGTGGGTTAATGCAGTGTGCTATAGTTGAGAAGGGGGCCTGGGTTCAAGACTTGGCAGAGGTGTTTCTTTTTGACTAATACTGCAATATACACATGCAATCATTAAAGCACATTAAAGCTCATTTAAACTAAGCTAAGTGAAGTGGTGCAGCGCACTAAAGATATAAAGAAAAGAAAAAGAGGGTGATAGGAAAGTGGTGAAATGGGGAAATCAAGAGAAAAACATATTGTAAAGCAGGTAGGAATGTGCAGGAAGGGTGTAAGAAAGAACCATAGCTATCCATTTCTTGTACAGCAACAGCTGAGCATTTTGACAGATTTTGTAGATGAATTTGGACTCTCAAACCCCAGAGAAAGGGAGTGTTAGGACAACATAAATGTGTTGTCAAGCCAATTGGATCAACTTAGTTGTGTCCAGTGGTCACGTGCAAAATGGGGAGATATTTTTTGTGGGACAGGTGCCTTTTTTTTTTATAAGGAGATAGTGGAATGTTGGAGTAGGGACATAGGTACATGTGGGGAGGTAAGTTTGGTAGAAGATAATGTGTTTCCAGACAGACAAGACAGACAAGACAGAAGACAGGGGAGATGTGTGACACATGAGGGGGTAAACACCTTGAATGAGGTGGTTGTTGTGGACTCCAAGATGCATGTGTCTCCAGATGACAGCAGCATGACTCGCATTCCCACCCATGGGACAGTCAACATTGCTCCTTCACTGCCTCGAAGGTGGCTGTGCTGGAGGCTGGGTGACAGGGCCAGCCTGCCCCACCGGTATGGTCAGTGTGCTCTCAATCTGGTGCAGATGACATTCATGGGTCTGACAAATGATCCTGCACACCATGACCAGCAGTTCCTCTTGGGTGACTGCAACCCCTCTGCCACTGCTCCCAGGGGAAACCAGGCCCCATCCCCTGAGGAGGTTCCTCCCAACGGTTCCACACAATGCCTCAGATGGTGCAGTGGAAGCAGAGGGGCACCACCAGCCTGGGTCCCAGAAATGCTAGGACCTGGTGCCATGGCCAGTTGAGGCAAGGTAGGCAGATCACCAGGAATTGGCCTACCTTGATATATTGTGGACATGGAGATATAGCAATAAGTATCGGTTAGTTATGAACAAAACATTTTTAGTAATAACAGCATGGCAGAACACTGGAAATATATCAAGTCATATTATGTGAAACACAACAATAACTGACAGAACAGTCAGTATGTTAACAGCATGCCAGTAACAGCTACAGTATAAGGCCAACAAAATAGGTAATTCAACAAGCTATGTTAATATGCAACCTTTATAATACATAACAATAACAATACTCGTGACCCAAAATGCAGTTAATTTAACAACATATGTTAATAGTAAACCATAACCAATGGATAAAAATAATAAATACATGAAGATAAGGGGTGAGGGAGAGAGAGAGAAAAACATCAATTAGTACCAGTATAGGCTATTTACTTGACAACAGTACTACTGTCTACTCTATGGGTCTGTCCTTTCTTCATGTGTACAAGTCCCCTATAGCTGCTGTAGCACATACATACCTTTCAAGCTGTTCTCATGGGACAGGATGGGCCAAGCAGTAACAACTGTGAATACACAACTACACAGAACACTTGCACATCAGGTGACCTATATAACTACCAAGATGTACTGTGGGGTCATGTAGTGATACTTTGCAATTTCGGTAATCATTTTGATGGTGATTCTGTGACAAACAGATTATACACTACTAATTACATTACGTGACAGTGTGACACTTGAGAGACATGTATATGTACAGTACAGAAACTAAGCAACTATCATACCTTTCTTGGCAGGCATGGGGATAGAACCCAATAGCAGTGACTGCAGAGGACATCTTCATGGAATGTATAAATTGGCTGCAGCAACTTTTAATATGCACTCCAGGCATACAGCCATACCAAGATTATTTCCTTTTATTTTATCATTATTTTATGCTGTATTTTCACATTCTTGCTAATGATTTTAACAATGTGTGACATCTAAACACACAATTATTTATTCATAATATGGGCTACCTCACCCATTTACCTGTAGTTCCTGCAGATAGAGAATCTGTAAACATTACGTGACTGATACTGTAATACTTAGTGCTACATAGCACAGGATTCAAACCCTGCTCTATGTGTGTGGCAAAATGCACTACATACAGAGCATTTAACAAACTGAGCTACTGAGTCACTGATGATTACTGACTGACTGATATTTGCCTAGAGCTCACCTGTTACCAAAATATGACCTGGTAGTAGTACTACAGTTTTATACTAGACGGCAGTGACAGTAGAACACACATGCATGAAATACAAGCATAAGAGAGATAGTAGGTAATCTATACATTGGTATATAGAATGCAGGTGTACACAACATATTGTTAAGTCAACAAACAATATCAACTCATGGAATTAGCTACTTCACCCATTACCTAGCTTACCTGCTGTTCATGGATGACAGAGCATTATGTGAACAATATTGGCTTAGGCACAGCTTTGAACGGTACTGTATGCATTAAGCAATACATTTGGCAGCCATTCTATTTGTATTCTACAGCTATTACAGTGTTATACTTGACTGCAACACCTTACCTTACAGCCTGGATGCATACAGTTGTACTGCAATGGTTAAAGCAAGACAATCCTGAGGTACACAATTTACCTTGGTGTTATTAGTATTGGTTCATGTGTTATTGCAGAACAGTTGGCATTATTAATTTCTTGAAAAACAGATCTAATTCCATACTTATTGCACTGCAAACTTTATTGTATATACTTTAATACAGTTTTTGGTCTTGTTTCGAGTTTTTATTGCACAACAGTTGTCATTATTCAGGTCTTGCAATACAGCTCTACTTCCACAGTTATTGCACTACAGAATCTAATATTATATATATATTTTAATGCAGTTCATGCTATTGTTTCATGTTTTTATTGCACTACAGGTGGCATTATTCATTTATTGCACTACAGCTCTAAGTCCACATTTATTGCAATACAAACTTTACTGTATATACTTTATTGCAGTTAATTCTTTACTCTTTCTTGCTTATTTAATTAGAATTAGCATAATACATCCATACTCACCACACTCACAGTGCAACCTGGGTAAGTGCCCAGCATGTGCCTCGATGTTGCAAGCCCTCTCCTCTGCAGCTGTTGGGAGAGAAGCACGCCATTATGCATACCAGTTTAGCAGACATTCAAATTAGATATTGGTGAAAAAGAGGTAAAATGACTTACATACTTGTGAAGCAGTCCCTACTTAAGCTACTTGGACCCAGGTGTCCAAGAGATTCCTCTTTCTTTTCTTCAGGTCATCATGGTGGTGATGACATTGCTCACCTGTGTCGGGGATACCAGTAACACTGGTGAGTTTCATTGCCAGCCAGTCCCAGACCTCCGCCTTTTACACTCTTAACCCTGGAAACCTCCCTGCAGCAGTGGGTCATCATGTTTTTTTACTAGGAGTCCAACCATGACTCTGGACTCCTGAATGCGCCAATGCTGCACCCAGAAGCAAAACCAATGCCTGCTATAGTACCCTTCAGAGACAGAACTCCAACAAATTCTGCTGTATCCCCACCTATTGGGCTTAATATAGACTGCTTTCCCACCCTTACATGCCATTGGGCAACATTTAAAAAAGTGCTGCATCATTTAGCAGCATAAATACCAGCACAGTTGAGCTGAGCAGTGAGAAAACCTGCAGAATCGTATGCTTATTAGTGCTCAGCAGTGCACAAACCAGCCAAGCAGAGTTGAGCAGTGCATAAACATTTTCAGCTGTTATCATGTTTATGCGGTGCTTAGCAGGTTTTAGCAGAGCTTAGCAGAGCACAGCAGGCCATGATTTAAAATGATTAGCATAACTTGTGTATTTCAAAACTGAGTACTTATTTTCCCTTCCATGTATTCAAACCCTGTACTGTACATGAGGCCATAACTCTAAAAATTTACCTACATGGACATGTGGAGTTCTGCTATATATTTACATATACTTCTGAACTACCTATAAGCAATGCTGAGTACCGTGCCAAACCTCGCAAACCTGCTCAGCTATGTTTAAATATGACATTTAAATAAATAATTAAAAGCATCCAGTTTCTATTTTTAGATGTCTGGCAGATGCCTCAGCACAACTTAGCCTTGCTGCACTCCTTGCCATGCAGTGCAAACATTCTTTTTAAAAAAGAATAAAAACGAAGATAAATTACATTGAAGTAAAACAATTGGACAGTGCAGGAAGTGCCTTACTCATCTGCGGACACAGTTAGCACTACACTCCCTACACTGATTTATTAACCATGTTCCTCAGCTCTCCCTCGGCAATGCACCATCATTAATATGCATGACACGCTGCCGAGGGGAAACTGTTTATACAGACATGGTAACATCCCATGTAGGCTGTACACTGTGCTTGCACAGAGTTTATTTAATTCTCAGGAATGACTAGAATGCTGACAAGAGGTTACTACTAAAACTGCAATGCAAAATGAAATATCTCCATTCCCAGGTTTTATGAGTAGTATCATTATATTTTATAGTAACTTCTCTGCTACATTATAAAACAAAAAAGTCCTAATCCACTGACAGAGAGATATACTAATGGACTGCATTTGGTAAAACAACTTGGATTGTTGTTGGAAATTTTGTCTTGACAGTAGGATTAGAAAATGAGAGACCAAATATCCTTCTTCTGAAGGAGGGTGACAGTGTCAGAGCTGCTGGGATAGTTCTGCTACTGGATACTAGAGGGACAGTGAAATGCCCTCAGAGGACCTCCACAATTTGGTAAGGGTGCATTTCTGCTCTGAAAAAAGGGACTAGCAGGAAAAAACAGGATAACATAACTGAAAATAACTGAGATAACCTTTGTGTCTCATATATGCAGGCTCACAGCCAATTTCTAAATCTAAGCCTACAGGAATATTAGGCTGGGGCAAACTCCACATATGTGCTGTATGATGCCATTTTTAATTTGTTTCCTGAGTTACTCCAGAAAACAATTAGTTGTGATTAGTGTGTCTTAGTCATTAAACACAAGATGAAAAAAGGGTTCTATATATTGTACTGAAATGCTTTTCATTGACTGATTTCATATATTGCCTCTTTCCACTGAGAACTGCTTCACTGAAGAGTGGGGTAAAGAACTTATTCAGTGTTGTGTGATGTTGCAGTTATTTATGATTGCAGGTCTCTAGGGTAACAGTGCTTTTGTTTGCCATGGACAAAGATTGTGTTTATTGTTTCCTCCATTATTTTGACCATGTTCATGCTTTTCTTACTACTGTGAAGTATATATCCCTGTAACTGGCAGAAAAAATTCTGGAGTCAATGACAAACTCTCCAAACATATAGTAAAGAATAATTTATTAAAACGTAAGCGCTTTCACGGCACCAACACGCTGCCTCTTCAGACAATTTGAAACTAAAAACATATGCTAATATATAGTAGAACAGCCTATCACAATAAATGACATCATCAATCAACTATTTAAAGTGCCACATTCAAAAATGAAAACCTAGCACTAATACTAACGATTAATGATAATAATAATGTAACAGTGTTTAAAAACAACTGGTGATGTAACTAGATATGAAGACAAATGTACAAATAAAAACATCAACAAATACATATAAACAAATACATAGACAATTGATTCCAGCTAACTAAAGAAGTCCATTACTTCAATCGTCTGGACTTTAATAATGGTCTGAGAGGGACACTTTCATTAAGCCCCATTACCTGGTGAGCCCCCAGCCTCAAGATCCATTCCAATTCTATCACTTCAGTGTGATTCACTAAATCACCCCCGCATATATTGGGATGCAGTAAATGAAGTACTTGAAATACAAAAGTGTGTGTGGGGTCTGTATTCAACACATGTTTGGCTAGGGCACTAAAATCATGCCCCTTATGGATACAATAGAGGTGATCTCTAATCCTCTCCTTGAGACTTATATTGGTCTTGCCTACATAGAAGTGAAAGCACAGCTGGTGGTGAGCAAGGTATACAACATGCCTGGTATTACAATTAGCACATGCTTTGATATGCCATTGATGGCCCATCACCGGATGTCTAAAGAATCTGGACTCATCTATATATTGACAATAGTTACAACTATTGCATTTAGAAGTGCCAACAGAACTGGGATGTTGAAGCATGTTGTACTTGGGATAACATAACCATTGCTTCAAATTCCTTCTATTCTTATACACAAACCTTGGACCATTCTTCAAAAACTCAGAGAACCTATTGTCTACTTGCAAAATGTGCCAATTGGTCCTAATGATATCTTTCATGTCCACTACCCAATCTGTAAATGACAAAACTATTGCAGGACACTCACTGATAATATGTGGTGAATCAGAAATGATGTGTTTGTCTGAAAAATATGGACAGGCCCTGCCTTCTCATTCATTAAGTACTTTAAGGCATGCTTGATCTGCCTCCTTGCCACAGTAACCTCTGGAAGTAAACTCATTCTTTAAATCTGACAGACTCTTATCAAGATCTACAGGGTCACTAGAAAGTCTGGAGACCCTCATCTCCTGTCCTTGAATGATGTTACCAAACACGTGATTAGGATGCATGCTCTGCCTATGTAGATAGGATGGTCTATAGCAGTTTTCCACTGCATTTTGGTCTGTATGCAATCACCCTCATTTCAAATGTTCACATCTAAAAAATCAATACTTTTGTTTGAGCAGGACATAGTATATTTCAAGAAATCACTACTGCCATTAAGACAATGGACAAAGTCATCCAGTTGCGATTTATCACCATTCCAGGCAATAAACATGTCATTAACAAAACATCGATAAATGACTATGTGGTGGCTCTATTTGTCCACCACATGAGTGCTCCCACTCAGACATGACCAAGTTGGTATAAGAATTAGCGCAACTGGTGCCAATGGCCACCCCAGATTGTTGCCAAAAACAATTGCCCTGAAGCACAAAAATATTGTGTTCAAGAACCATCTCTAAGGGGAAACATAGAAAATTTATATACCTGGTCTCATACAAACCACTTCTACATAGGGCAGCTCTTACCATACCTATCCCCTCCTGATTGGGGATGCATGTAAAAAGTGATATGACATCTAATGTTACTAATAGATGTACAGTGCATGCATTTATGATCTTAGACATTCTATGCAGGTCCCTCAAAAAATGTTCAGTGTCTTTAAGAATGACTTCACTTTTCTCAAGTACTAGCTTAAGCTGTTTATCCAAAAATATAGACATAGCCTCAGTTAGCCACCCACTACCCGCTACAATAGGTCGAAATACTGGTCGGGTTGGGTGTTTATGAATCTTGGGCAGGCCATGGACTTGGGGTATAAGTGGGTGTTCAGTAAGAAAATAATCCAAGAGATCTTTTGCAAGTATGGCTAATTTGAAGCATTCATACAAACCATTATCAATTTCAGTTTTCATGGAATGTACCACATCTACATTAACTCTCATATACACATGGGTGTCAGAAAGCATTTCATTCACCTTAGCATAATAATAGTCAGAGTCAAGTACCACAACAGGGCCACCTTTGTTGACCGGATGAATGACAATTCATTGATTTCTAGTCAAGTCATCTAGTGCTTGACATTCAAGTCTCGTTAAATTATAACTAGGATTAACATGAAATCTACTCATGGCCGTATACATTTGTCTCTCACATACTGATAAAAACACATTAAAAACAGGTGGAAAAGCTGGTATAAAAACACTAGATTTACAATATACATTAGGTTCAATCACTGAAGTCTTATTAGTAGAGTGCAAATCTTGAAAAAATACATGTAGAGACAAATTGCGCAGAAACAAATGCAGATTAACCATACAATCAATGAAATCTACCTTGGAAGTCGGTATGAACGATAGCCCTTTAGAAAGGACTGAATGTTCATATTGTGTCAATTTATGTTTAGATATGTTCCACACTAGGTCATTGCATCCATTCCCCACATTTTCTTCAATGACTGATTCTGTTGGGTGGATGGCGGTTCTTTGCATTTCTGCCCTTTTTGGATCTCTTGTCTGAATGAATGCTTCCTCCCTGTGCGAAAAGGGAGGGGTAGCCCTGGCAAATCATGCTTATTTTGTTCAGGTAGGATTTTCCTGCATACTACTGGTCCCGGGTCTGTAGGATTAGTCAATTCAAGTGATGTACTGGCCCCTGGAACATCTGTCACCAGTGTGGAATTTTCTGATCAACATGCAAGCAATAATGCCCAACAAGGTGTATGTTACTGTGTAAATAACACTCACCCATGGGTGTTATGAGGCCTGACACCACAGAAAGGCATTATTTACAAAGTAACAGACACACTGGAGGCATTATTGTGTTTAGAGAATGGGCTGTCTGTAAGATTGTTGTGTTTACTTGCCTACATATTATTTTTTTTATTACTATATATTTTATATATTTTTGATGTAAAATAGTTCCTCTGCCTAATGTTTCAAACTTGCTATAGTATATGTTAATGGTGTCGGAGGAAGCATTTTACATCCAAAATATAACATGTTAAAAATATCCAAATATTTACTTCATTTTTTTGGCCCCTTACTCCTAAAATCTGTGGTTTGCTGCCAGTCATTGGGTCTTGAAGTCAATAAATAATGACATATATTTGAGTTTCAGACTTTATTTCCTTCACACAATTCATGCTAAGACATATCCTGCTATTTAGCAACTTTCTGATTTTAAAAGAGCAATATGTTCCTATTTTTGAGCCTTTGTTTCCATTTATTTTAGGCTTTATCTAAATTTTTGGAGGTCAAGAGGTATACAAACCACTTTACTGCTGATGTTGCTGCCAGTGGTCAATTGATCTCACTCGCTCTCTCTCTCTCTCTCACACACACACACACACACACACACACACACACACACACACACACACACACACACACACACACATCTGTGCTTCAGAAAATGCATAACATAAATCCAATTATTACAGACACTTTCTGATTTTGTAAGAGCAATATTAAAAATGTGTCCCTATTTTAAGCCTTTGTTCCCACTTTTTTTAGGCTTTATTGCAATATGTCGAAGTACGAGATTGAGAGGTACCTCAACTGCTACTGCCAGTGCTTGATCATTCTAACTCTTCACACTCTCTCACACACACACACACACACACACACACACACACACACACACACACACACACACACACACACACTTCTGCTTTCATGCACGCAAGCACACATACACTCATGTACACAGACAGAAACATAAACAAACACACACATACACACACATTTTTAAGTTTCACTTACTTTTACCCTTGCTAAACTGCAAAAGCCCTGCTTAGTGTAAAATAATGGTTTGATCGATCTTGGTCTCACTCACATGTAAAGATACACTCACAAACAGATATAAACACAAACACACACTTTTTTTTTAATTTTCTTTCTTTTTTTTTTTTTTTTTATTTTATAGGTTCATAGGTTCATAGATAGGTACTAGGCTATTGGCCCAAGGGCCTACATAAGCCTAGCCAACAAGGTTCCCTGGCTTACGCCACCCAAGAAAGTTAATTTCCTGTGTCCATGTCAAGCAGAGCCACAGAAGTGATCGCCAGGTTGTATTTCTATTTCTCATCCACTCATCAAGATTTTTCTTGAAGAGTGCTAATGAGGAACTTTGCTTGACATAGATGGGAAGCTTGTTCCAGAGTATAGGGAGTCTCTGGGACATGAATCTATCCCTCCAGCATGTCCTGTTTATTGTGGTGAGAAGGTTTAGATCCCTAGAGCGTGTAGCTCGGATGGATTGGGATTTCTTTAGGTGTAGCATGTCCAAACGCTCTGGGTTTAACATAGCTTTATATGTTAGGCAGAGATCTCCTCAGAGTAGACAATATGCTACAGAGTAAAGCTGGAGTTTATGGAGACAGTCAGTGTAGGGCATCTGTTTGAGGACAGTAATCCTCTTTGTGAGGTACTTCTGTGGCCTTTCCAGCTGCTGCAGATGTCTTGTGAGGTCCATTCCAAAAGGAGAATTGTACTCTATAATGGGTCTAATGAGTGCCGAGTAGAGGGGAACAATGACCTCTTTTTCCTGGAAGATAACCCTTTTGTGATGAAGTGTGCCACATAGAAGGATTTCCTGACTACTGTGGCGATGTGATTATCAAAGGAGAGACTACTGTCCACCTGGGTCCCAAGTCTCTTATCACACATTCTGCATTAAGTAGACTGCCATTTATGTAGTAGTTCATGGATACAGAGTTTTTACCAAAGGGAATGACAATGCACTTTTTGGCATTGAGCTTGAGGCCATGCCTCTGACACCAGGATGTCCACATCATTTGGGGACTCAGCTGTGGTTCCTAGTTTGCAGTCATCTGTGAACTTCATTAGCCAGAGGCCTTCTGTGTTAGCCTGTACTTCAGAGAAGTAGATACCAAATGGGAGGGGTCCCAGGACTGAACCCTGTGGTACTCCACTTGTCACTGGTTTGAAGTCAGATTTGGAGTCTGCAACATTTACAGTGTGGGTTCTGTCAGTGAGCCAGTTGGCAACTCATCTTGTGACGTAGGGATTTATACCTAGTTTAGTGAATTTAGCTATAATTCACAAAGTATGTCAAACGACTGTTGAAATAATCCGTTTATTAGAAATCCAGTAAGATGAAGCTCTTTTCGTCTGAGAAATACACAAACTTCATCAGATAAAAGCACAAGTCAAATAATACAGTTTAAATAGTATAAACACTTAATCAGCTGATGCATCGGTATTAAACTTTAAAGCAATATGCCCCATATATTCCATTCATATTAAAAACTTTATCAAGTTTTTAAAGACTATTTGTATTCTTTGTGTTTCATATTAGCAGCAACTTAATCCCATATTGTATATTCAATATGTATTAATGTTTTGGAGAATTCATACATCTAAAAAGATACTTGTTTGTAAACCTATCTATGAAGGCTTTTGAGTTTTAAAACAGCCATAATGGAACACATATCATTGAGACCCGGCCAGTTATATGCATATAATCTAATCTGCCATAACAATTTCTGTCTTGCTAATTCTATTTCTATAGAAAGACAGGAATTGTTATGGCAGATTAGATTATATGCATATATGGGATTAGGTTGCTGCTAATATGAAACATAAAGAATACAAATAGGGCCAGATTCAGGAAGGCTTACACGGAGTTCAAGAGTAGTGTAAGCCTCCGTGTAAGCCTCCCGATTCAGGTACAGCCCAAATCTCCGTGTAAGAGACAGCTAACACGTCTCTTACACGGACTGGGCGTGGAAATGCTCAATACCTCATTTGCAGCTCCAAGATATGCAAATGAGGTATTTGAGCGATCCACGAAGCAGAAACCAGTCCGTGTAACGGACGTGTTAGCTGCAGAAATGTACTCAGCTGACAACTGAGTACATTTCTGCAAAATCAAAAATGGAGCTATGTCAGCTCCAAATAAAGGGTGCATATGTGTCATTAAGCATGCCAATGGCCAAATATGTGGCCATTGGCATGAAAAAGTGTTGCAAAAATAAGTTATTTAACTTTTTTTTTTTCACGGGATTTTTGTGTTTAACTGCAGCGCACACCAGCAAACGGGTGCGCTACCTAAAACTGAAAACCGAAGCTTATAAGCCCACAATTGTGGGATTTATGTATTACATGGAATGTCAATGGAGGAACTTGCAGACTAAAAACAATATGGCCTCCGTTTAGTGGTTGTCAAGGGGGGGAAGCTCCGTGTAAGATATGTAACTAAGCATTACTAGGCAATCCTATGTAAATGAGGGTTACAATACTGAATCACACTGCCACATAGGTAATGAGCACTTTCTGAGTAGTGTAAGAGTTAGAGAAGGGGGAGGAACAGAGTAAGAGGTAGGTGACATCATGGAGGGGAAGGATAGAAAGAAATGTCCCAGATTGGAGGGCAATGTAAGGTAACAGATGACAGACAGCCATCAGGGGGGGAGGTGTGTCCCAACAGAACACTAGAAAAGTCAAGAAATTGAGGGTATACGCTATCCCTACACTCCAAGTTTCTTGATATACGTGCATGTGCGCGTGTGCGCGCGTGTAAGCCAGGTTCAACATGTGGGAGCGTGTTGCAAACTGTTTACAACGGTTTGCGCGGGCGTGCATGTGTGTAAGGCAGTGTACGCGCATTTTAGCATGAATCAGCCTAGCTAACACCGTGTAAGGATGTGTGCGCGCGTGTAACACCGTGTAGGGATGTGTACGTGTGTTTAAGTGACTGTGAGCGTGTTTAAGCTGGTGTGCACATTGCTCCCCCTCAGGAAACAGAGAGGAAACAGGAAACAACCAAAATACAGGGAAACTGCCAGGGAATACTGCTGGAGTTAATTGGTGGAAACAATTACAAGCAGGCAATTACACAGGCAGACTAGAAGCCCAGCCCAGCACTTAAAACACAACAAAGAGCAGTGAAGGCTGTTTCTCACAAGAGATACTGCCAGAAGCTAAGCTATCAGAATTGAAAACTGAAATAAAGCTGAACTCAGAGCAGAAATGCTAGGGGCTAAGAGTGAGGAGAAGGAGAAGAGTATACAGGCCCAGGGTCACCTACCATGGGTTACATGAGCTGGAGATAGTAGAGTGCTATAGAGTGGACAGAGAGCTCCTGCAGCAGATTGTTGAGCTGTGCAGGCCACACCTCACACACAGAACCAACAGAGGGGAACCCATCCCAGTGGAAACCAAGGTATGTGTTGGCCTAAGAATACTAGCAACAGGTACCTTCCAGAGACCAACTGGTGATATGATGGGGATATCACAAGCATCAGCCTCCAGGGTACTGCACCAGTTCCTGGATGCCATGTCACCACATGTCAGTGATCATATATATGTCCCTAATGACCGTGAAGTTGTGGCCAGCAATATGCGTCTCTTCCAGCAAATAGCGGGATACCCTGAGGTGCTGGGTGCAATAGACTGCACGCATACGCATCAAAGCACCAGCCGGTGAGCGGGGTAGAGTCGACATTAACCGCAAGGGATACCCCTCCATCAACTGCCAGGTCGTGTGTGATGCCCAGGGCATAATAATGAATGTGTGTGCTGGCTGCCCTGGGAGCTACCACGATTCCCACATCTGGCATCTGACGCAGCTGTACCAATCATTTGCCAATGGGGACTTCCCACATGGACACCTAGTGGGGGATGCAGGTTATGCACTTGAGCCATGGCTGATGACACCCATCAGAAATGCACACACACCTGAACAGGAACGCCATAATGAGGCACACGCACAAACACGTAATATCATAGAGCGTGTGTTTGGGCTGCTCAAGTCACGGTTCCGGTGTCTGGACACATCTGGTGGAGCTTTGCAGTACACACCAACTACATGTACCCAAATGATCATGATATGTGCTATGCTACATAATATGATCCTGTGGAAACAGCTGCAGCAGGACCAGCACAGGGCTGGGCCAAACATCCCCCCACCATTGCCAAGGCCACCACAGGCAGGGGTGACTCGGAGGAGGAACAACCTGACCTTGTCCCAGTAGGCAGAAGGAGGCGTGCCCAGTATGCCCTGGCCTTGGCAAAGAGGCAACGATAGCACATCACGCTTGGTCAGTAGGAACACTGGGACTGATACCGCTCTGACTCACTCATACAGTAACAGGGATGCCTAACATGACACAACCTGCTTCCAAATGTACAGGGAGTGTAGTATGTGTATCCGACAGAGGTGGCCCTGCAGCACCACCTGAGGCATGAATGCCATGTGTTAAGTAATGTAATATCATGTACAATATGCACACCTGAGGACCCCAACTAACATCCATATCCACGCATATGACCCTGTGGAAACAGCTGCACGTCATACAGTGATGTACATGTGCAAAAACATGGAACAAGATACAAAATGAGGGTGTCTAGCAATAAATAGCATGGATAACCACACACCCATGTTTGTACCACAACAAGAAGCAACATGGAATAGACATGGTCAAAAAACAATGGCTAAAACCGACTACTACTATATAGCCTGCTGCAGACCACTATCCTAATAGCAGGAACTGCCCCAGGCCTATGTCCATAGGTTCATACTAGGCTATCTGCCCTAGGGCATTAATAAGCCTAGGCCAGAGTTTTGTGGCGTCTGCCACCCCTGCAAGTTGATGGATATGCCCATTATTTTGCTGTGCCTCTGTCAAGCAGTGATACTGAGGTTATCCCTGGGGTATACCTGTAATCTCCCATCCATTGGTCAAGATCTCACTTGAACAAAGCCAGTGAGGTGCTCAGCCCCACATGTACCAGGATGTTGTTCCACAGCATATGGACTCTCTGGGTGATGAATCTGTCCCGCCAGCACATCCTATTAATATCTGTGTTGAGGTTTAGGTCTCCTGCCCTTGTAGTTCTGATGGATGTAGAGGTCTTGAGGTGAAGCATGTTCATAAAGTCTGGGTTGGACATAGCCTTGTATGTCAGGCACAGATCACCTCTGAGCAGTCAGTAAGTGACTGAATACAGCTTGAATTCCTTCAGTCGGGCAGCATAAGAAATATGTTTGAGACCCTTTCACCTCCTGTAGAGGAATTTGTGGGCCCATCCAATCTGAATGGGGCAGTGTATGCAATCATTGGTGTGATGAGTACAGGGGAACGATGACCTCCCTTGATCTAGATGTGAATCACTGCATGATGAGGTGGCCAATGTAGAAGGCCTTCCAAACTACCCTGGCAATGTGAGTGTCAAGCAAAGGTCACTGTCAACCTGGGTGCCCAGGTCCCTGATAACCTACGTTGTGCTTAGAGGATTGCCACCTAGATGGGAAGTAGTGGTAACCTTGTTCTTCCTGAAGGGTATGGCTATGCATTGTTTAGTGTTTAATGTAAGGCCATGGCCGTGGCACCAGTTATCTGTGTCTATGAGACCCTTCTGAAGGATGTCTGTGTCAGATGGGTTTCCAGCTATGCTTCCCAGTTTGCAGTCATCTTCAAACTTTGTCAGCCATTATCCTCCTGTGTTTGCTCGTACTTCTGAAAAGTAGATACTGAACAAATGTGGGCCCAGGACTGAGCCCTGTGGGACACCACTTGTGACAGCTCTGGAGTGTGAACTGGCACCAGCAACTTTGACCCTGTGTGTTCCGTCACTTAGCCAATTTGCAACCCATGCTGTGATGTATGGGTTCACAATTAAGCTGGTGATGTTTTCAATGATACCTGAGTGGGGTATTGTGTTGAAAGCCTTTGCCAGGTCAAGGTAGGCTGTGTGGACTGCCTTGCCCACGTCAATGGCCTGGGTGAGTGTTTTGAAAAAGTCAACCAAGTTTAAAAGGCATGATCTGCCCTTGACAAAGCCAAACTGGATTGGATCCAATGTCTGCAAGTCCCCTATGTCTTCATTTAGAATTCCCATTATGATCCTCTCCATAGCTTAGCAGAACAGGCTTGTCAAGCTGATGGGATGGTAGTTTCTGGGGTTGGTGGAGGCACCTCCTTTGTGAAGTGGGTCCACCATTGCTGTATGCCACTCCTTGGGAACATATCCTGAGGTGAGGCTAAGATTAAACAGCTGCCCTAACTGCGGGTGTAATTACTCATTGAGTTCATGGAGCACACAACTGGGGACACCATCTGGTCCCATGGATAAAGTGTTTTCTGCCTTGGATTGAGCAGTTCCCACCCCAGCAGTGGAGATGTTTGGGGCTACAATCCTCTGGTGTACATACCCCCAGTTGGGGGAGGGAGAAATCTTCACTGAACCTGTCAGTCAGTATGTTGCCAATGTCTGTAGGTGCAGTGATATCAACATTATTCTGAACTAAGTCTGAGCATATCTGGGAGTTTCCTCCCAGGTTTCAAACATAGGTAAAAAGGCCTCATGATTGTCCCTGAGTCCTGAGTGGGTTTACTCTCAAAACATGCCTCGGATGATTGTATGGGGAACCCAGTGTTTTACTCACAATGAGCAGGGTGCCTTCCCCTACGGATTACGCTCTATCTTGCAGTAGCTCCTTCCTTGTGTTGTACAGCTTGTTTATGGCTAGGGTCCACCAGACTGGATGCTTGCCTGTGGTACAAAGAGTCATTATTATTTGGGATTGCCTGAACCATGCAGTCCTGGAGGTGCTGGTAGAAGGCATTTCTAAGTGATACAGTGGCTTGGGTAATGGTGTCTGCTGGCCTGGGGGCCTTGAAAGAGACCACACCAGTCCTCAGAAATGTGAAGTCGGCATTTGAGAAGGTCTTCACTGTTTCATTTCCCATCTGGGGTGTGGGTGGGATGTGGACTCCCACTGAGAATAGTCCATGATCTGATCTCACCAATGATGGGTATATGTCTGGTGTTGAACAGTGTGACCCCATGTTTGTGATGATGTGTTCTAGTATGTTGCCTCCACTTGAGGGATTGGGACCAGTTGTTCCATGGCATTTCAGTGTATGAACTCTTGGAACCTTTGTGTTAGAGTGTTGTGGCATGATTAGTGATCCCAGTCTATATGTGGATAGTTGGAATCACCCAGTAGGATGGTGTTTTGAGATACATTTATCCCCTTCAGTGTTTGCAGGATAGCTGTGTGAGGTACCTGAGTTTGAGCGGGTGGCATGTAACATGCTACAAACTGCAGAGCAGTCTTGCCTACGGTCACTGGCACCTGGATGGTCTCTGATGCATCGTGTGTTGCCACCAACCATGAGGTGAGGGTGTCCTTGATGAATATGGACACCCACCATCCTTCTTGGTGTTGTCGGGATGCTGGTGCCGGAATGCATGATATGAGGTAACACCCGATAGTGCCAGGGTGCTGTCAGAAGCTGTGAACCAGGTTTCAGGCACAGCACAGACATCAATGTGCTACATACTGAGAAGGGCATAGAGTGTGTGCAGCTTAAGGTTGAGACCATGGGCATTGAGCAGCATTACCCTTAGTGTCTTTCCTTTACTGTGTTCTAGGGTGGTAGGTGTAGAATCTGAGTCTTGCATAAAAAAGGCACAATGGGGGTGGCAAGAACATCATCTGAAATCCGGAAGCCCAGGGGTGACAGGTGCAAGATGTCCCTTGCAAATCACCGTGGCCTGTCCAGCATGTCATCCCAGGCAGACAGACATTGGACCCCCTTAGAATGACACCATAGTCTAAGCAAAATACTACAGCTGATCATCTTGTCTCTGTTTATGTGGCATCATACTTGGTGAAGGTAGGATACTGCCGAAGGTCAGGGTCATACCTGCCTGGCCTACATAATCAGAGGGATCCTCTATGTCTCTTTCCATGTAGTCCAGGGAGGTACATCTCAGGTCGTTCACACCAGCATGGATTATGACTGTGTCAGACCTGTACTTGCAGTTTAGTGACCTGAGTGCTTGCATTATGTGGTGGATTCCACTGCCCGATAGGCAGCTTACTGTGACCTCCTCTGTACCTGATCTGGTGAGTGGGACATCAGTGTGTCTGACTATGGAGTCACCTATGACAAGTGTGTCCGGCATTGTGTTTGGCCTTAAGGGCTGTGACTGTTTGGCACACCAACTCTGTGGTCAATGTGTTGCATGTGCTGTGCCCTGTGGAGGCAGTTGTGTGAGTGTCTGCTGTGGTGGCCACCGCCATTCTGGTAGACTTCTGATCAGAGCCTCCAAGAGTGTCTCTGTGTGTCTATGTGTATGATCTTAAGTTGTGACAGTGCCATGTGAGACTGGATTAAAGATGTGTGTGTGGTTACCTTCACCCTCTCTCTGGTCTTGCTAGTCCTATGTTGAGAGAGCTCAGCCTCCACTTTGGCTATATAGTTGCATCTCTCACATGTATGTGTGTTTTATGGCAGAAGGAGAGGGTTGTCAGTGTACATGAGGCAACTGTAACAGTGCCTCAATATTCCCAGGTTCACCAGCTGAGCAGGAGAGGACACTAGCAACTGATCCCTAGACATGCTAGAAGGAATAGACAAAACAATGTTGGAATACAGGGAGATATCAAGCCCCCAAGCCACATCATACTGTTTGATTGACAATAGCTACACATACACGGTGTTTCATAGTGTCATAGTGTACTACTAGGCTATCTGCCCTAGTGCATGTATAAGCCTAGCCATAGTGATGTGGCTATTGCCACCCCTTATAGTGGTAATAAGTGTACAGAATAGATTCTGAATATTGTGCCTCTGACTTAGTAGTGACACATTATGACCCCCTTACGTAATTGAATAACATGACTGTGTCTCTGTCTAGTCTGTGCCTCTGTCTCATATGCAGTTGTCCAGATGTCTCCTGAAGAGAGTCAGTGAGGGACTCTGTCAAACATGACCTGGGATACTCTGCTAGAGTGTGAGATGCCTCTGAGTTATGACTCTGTCCCTCCAGCATGTCCTATACATGTATGTGCTGAGGTTCAAATACTCAGCTCTCATGGCTCTGGTGGATTTGGATTGCTTGCAGTGGAGTATGTCCACCAAATCCTGATTGGACATGGTCTTGTATGTCAGGCATAGGTCACCTGTAAGTATGTGGTATGACACTGAACAAAGCTGGACTTCCTCTATTCTGGAAGCATATGACATGTGTTGAAGAACCCTGATCTTCATGGTAGGTACTTTTCGGGTGCAAAGGTGCAAAAGGCAGGATCTGCCCTGTACAAAGCTGAACTAGGTGGGAACAAGGGTCCGTAGGTCAGTAATGTGTCTGTTTAAGAGCTCCATGACTCCTCCCATATCTTTGCAGACAAGGCTGGTTAAGCCTGTGTGGTGGTAGTTGCCATGGTCTGTGGAGGCATCCCCCTTGTGGAGTGGGACCACTGTTGCCGTATGCCAGTGTTCAGGTACATATCCTGTAGCAAGACTAAGGTTAAATAGCAGTTGTATATATGGGTCCAGCCCCTTCTGGAGTTCACATAGCATGCAACTGGAGATACCACCAGGTCTCATGGATGCTGTGTACTTGTCTTTGCTGAGTGTGGCTCTCACATGGACATCCAAGATGACAGTGAGGTTACATACAGCAGTGATAACTATCTTGTTTTGGGGGTGAGGAAGGGGGTAAATCGCACTGAAGCTGTCCGCCGGAATGTTGCCAATATCTGTCAGGTCACTGGAATATATGTTGTTGTGTACCAACTCTGAGCATATCCGAGGGTTCACAACCAGGTGTCTGACATAACTGAAGAAAGCAGTGTTGTTACCTTCATTGTCTTTGGTGATTTATGTCCCCAAGTTGACCTTGCATGTCTTTATGAGATAATGTAGCTTTCTACTAGTGCTGATCACAGCTGTCTTCCCTTTTGGAGATGTAGCTCTGTCTTGCATTAGTAACCCTCATCTGTCATACAGTTTGTTTATGGCTGGGGTCCACCAGACAGGACACTTTCCCTTTGTGGAGAGGGTCCTGTTTTCAGTTGTGATTGTATGGTCCATGCTGTCTGACATCTAGCTAAGGGGAGGTCATTCTGGTTCTGCAGTTATCTTTCATCAGCATTAGAAATGACCACAACAGCCCCTGTGGGTGTACCTCATGCACACACATCCAGCACCTGTAAAGTCCACAACAGTACCTCACCAGGAGTATGACAGAGCTGGAACACATGTAATGTGTAGTCTGATTAAACAGAGTGCAGCTCCACACACTGCCATGCTGTCCACCCAGATGCAAGCTGTGCCTGATGTAGAAAGCCATGTCCAAGCTGGAATCAATGCACATGCTGCACCTTGTACAATCTGAATGGCAGGGAGCTATGCACATGAGGGACCTGAACCCCAGCACTGACATATATAGGACAGGCTGTACTGCATTATCCAAAACACAGAAGCCTCCTCCACACATGAGTAAACTACCAGTACAGGTTGTCCATAGAGACACTGGTTGAGTCCCCTCAACAGGAATCCTAATGAGTGGATGGGAGATGGGAGGTTTACCCTGGGTATCAATGTTATGTCACAGGTAGACAGAGGCACAGTATACTAAACAAGACATATGACATGTCGAACTACGCTTACAATGTGTTGATGGACAAACATTCTCCGACTAGCATTAGGTCAAGATAACTCTTGAACACAGCCAGCAAGGTGCTCTGCCTCAAATGGACCAGGATTGTATTCCACAGCATAGGGAGTCTCCGAGTGATAACTCCATCCCTCCAACATGTCCAACATACATCCCTGCTAAGGTGTGAGTCACCTGCACTAGTGGTTCAGGTGGATCTTCTGAGTCTGAGGTGGAGCATGCCCATTAATCTCTGTTTGGACATGGCCTCGCATGTCAGGCACATATCACCTCTAAGCAGACGGTATGTGAGTGAATAGAGTGTGAGTGTCGTCAATCTGGCAGCATATGACAGCTGTTGGGGTTCCTTGATCCTTTAGGTGGGGGACAGTCAGGGTGTCTCCAATTGCTGCAGATGTTGGGTGAGATACAGCCAGAATAGGGCATTCGACTCGATCACCGGTCTGATAAGTGAAGAGTACAGGGGAACAATGACCCACTAGATCTGGATGTGAATCCCAGCCTGATCAGGTGGGCAATGTAGAAGGTCTTCCTAGCCACTTTAGCAATGTGAGTCTCAGAAGAATGGCGACTGTTAACCTGGGTCCCCAGGTCCATGATAACCTCCTCTGTGCTTAGAGGATTGCCACCTATATGGTAGCTTGGGGTCACCTTGCTTTTCCTGAAGGGTATGTCTACACATGTTGTGCACTCTGACTTCAGGCCATGGCCCTGGCACCAGCTATCAGTTACTGTGAGTCCCTTCTGAAGGATATCTGTGTGTGATGCACTGTCCACTATGCTGCCCAGTGTGCAGTCATCTGCTAACATTGTCATCCAAAGTCCTCCCATGTTGGCCTGTACTTCTGGGAAGTACATGACAAATAATGGGGGCCAAGGACTGAGCCCTGTGTGACACCACCTGTGACCAGCCTGGAGTCTAACATAGTGCCAGCAACTCTAACCCTGTGAGTCCCGTCCTTAAGCCAGTTTGCAACCCATCTTGTGACATATGGGTTTACATTTCAGTTGTTAGGGTTTTCCACAATACCTGAGTGGGGTATTGTGTTGAAAGTGTTTGCAAGGCCAAGGTAGGCTGTATGGACTGCCTTTCCCCAACAATGGCCTAAGTGACCAATTTGAAGATGTCAACCCAGTACAAAAGGCATGATCTGCCCCTGACCAAGACAAAATGGGATGGGTACAATGTCTGCATGTTCCCTATATCTTTGTTTATGAGCTCAATTATGATCCTCTCCATAGATTTGCAGACTACACTTGTTAAGCTTATGGGGCAGCAATTAACAGGGTCTGTAGAGGCACTGCCTTTGTGCAGATGTGCACAACTGGACCCTAACCAGGCTGTTGTGCACACTATGGAAATGTAAAGCAGTGATAGGACTAAAGCCCAGGATACTGACCACCACAGTGAAAGTACTGAAACACTACACTAGACAGTGCTACAGTGTTAGGTCAGTATGACCGGATGTTGACAATTGTGTGCAAAGTATCCCATGCAAAACCTGCAGGCACAGTATACTCCCTGTTTTGTTCACACAAAAAGCATTCGGACAGTAAATACACAACATGGCACAGAACACACAACCATAAACTTCAGGTATTTGTTGAAGGTCACACTCATCCACAAATGTGATGGGCTGCAGAGTTCAACATATGTAAAGCCCACACTGGGCATGCTCACACACTTAGATAAATGAGACATCATTCACACAACATGCCACGGGAAGGCTGAACTGGGCATGCTCACACACTTGGTCCAAATGTTACCCCTAGCAAATGTGAAAACACACCAGAGGATGCTCATCCCCTTTCTAGACACTGATCATGTAAGCACCCTATAAGTATATTGGAGAAAAGGATTCTCTCAGTAATCTGAATAGCGCGCCGTGCTAATGCGTCCGTCTCTAGTGTCATAACATAGTTAGGTAGGGGTTTGAATCCAGCACGTGGCAAGTGTGTGTGAAGGGGGGTAAGTGTGTATAAAAGAAACATCCCTTTTGGCAACTGGGAAAACACACCACAGGATGATCATTCCACTTTCTAGACTCTGATGATGTCAGCACCCTATAAGTATATTGGAGAAAAGGACTCTCTCAGAAATCCGAATAGCGCGCTGTGCTAATGCGTCCGTCTCTAGTGTCATAACATAGTTAGGTAGGGGTTTGAATCCAGCAGGTGGCAAGTGTGTGTGAAGGGGGGTAAGTGTGTGTGTAAGTGCATATGAAAGAAACATCCCTTTTGGCAACTGGGAAAACACACCACAGGATGATCATTCCACTTTCTAGACTCTGATGATGTCAGCACCCTATAAGTATATTGGAGAAAAGGATTCTCTCAGTAATCCGAATAGCGCGCCGTGCTAATGCGTCCGTCTCTAGTGTCATAACATAGTTAGGTAGGGGTTTGAATCCAGCAGGTGGCAAGTGTGTGTGAAGGGGGGTAAGTGTGTATGAAAGAAACATCCCTTTTGGCAACTGGGAAAACACACCACAGGATGATCATTCCACTTTCTAAACTCTGATGATGTCAGCACCCTATAAGTATATCAGGGGAAAGGAAATTCACCAGTAATGCGAATAGCGCGCTGTGCTAATGCGTCCGTTTCTAGTGTCATAACATAGTTAGGTAGGGGTTTGAATCCAACCGGTGGCAAGTGTGAGGTAAGTGTGTATGAAAGAAACATCCCTTTTGGCAACTGGGAAAACACACCACAGGATGATCATTCCACTTTCTAAACTCTGATGATGTCAGCACCCTATAAGTATATCAGGGGAAAGGAAATTCCCCAGTAATGCGAATAGCGCGCTGTGCTAATGCGTCCGTCTCTAGTGTCATAACGTAGTTAGAAAGGGGTTTGAATCCAACCGGTGGCAAGTGTGTGTGAAGGGGGGTAAGTGTGTATGAAAGAAACATCTCTTTTGGCAACTGGGAAAACACACCACAGGATGATCATTCCACTTTCTAAACTCTGATGATGTCAGCACCCTATAAGTATATCAGGGGAAAGGAAATTTCCCAGTAATGCGAATAGCTCGCTGTGCTAATGCGTCCATCTGTAGTGTCTTAACATAGCTAGGTAGAGGTTTGAATCCAGCAGGTGTGAAGGGGGGTAAGTGTGTATGATTCATATATCCCTTTTGGCAACAGTGAAAACACACTACAGGATGCACATACCCCTTTCTAAACGATATCACAATTATGTATGGCTTTTGATTACAGACATGCCATGTGTGTTGTGCACACACAGAATGCCCATGTGTGTGGGTTGTCCCTCACAATAATGCATGACATTGATTACACCGGTTATGGCAATGAACACATGCTGTATGTGTGTGCCAAATACACATATGTACCTGTGACTTTCAATAGTTACCATGTGTGATGCCTGCCACATGTGAATACATGGTATTTGCACAGGGTAACATTATGACCGTGGTCCTCTGTGCAGATGCTGCATGTGGGATGTGTATATACAGTGTGAGATGTAGATGCTATCAGCCTAGTAGTGAGGGATGCACACCTGGTCTGGGGCATAAAGTCTACATGTTGTTAATGTACAGGAGCTGCATGTTCTCACCTGTTGTGGGAGTGGTAAGACAGTATTCCATAGCAATGCAGTGACTGCATGCTAAGAACCATTCAACTAGGGTGTTGTAGCTACACTTATTCATTAGCATTCATTAATTTGTCGGAATCCCTGGTGAGGGTCTGATGCCAACCAAGGTCAGGGTCTACCAGCCTGTGTCACTTGCTCAGTGATCCCTTCCATGTTCCCTATCACGTATCCCAGTGAGCGACATCCCACATCAGCTGTGGTGGCATGGACAATGACTGAGTCATGTGTCCATGCATCTGACTGACTTGTATGTTGTTGTTACAGTTTGGCCATGTGTTTCCATCTCATACATGTGATGTACATCAATGGGTAGGGGATAGGGTTGACTGTGTACATGTGGCAGCTGTGACATTACTACATGACACACATATTCCACAACTGTACCATAGAGGTGACTGACAACTGACCTTTGCACATGCTACCGGAGTATTGAGATTACATTGGTGATTCACAGCACACAGGGCCAATGGTGAAAAACAGACATAGGTCCATAGGTTCGTACAGGGATATCTGCCCAGGGCATGTATCCACCTAGCCAGAATGTGCGTGCCTTTCAACATGCATTGTGAATCTGTCTTGCTATGCCCTTTTCCAAGGTTAGTATACTGTGCCTCTTTCTCACAGTGACACATAAGTGATACCCAGGGTAACCCTACAATGTCACATCCAGTCATTAATATCGCTCTTGAAGATAGTCACTGAGTCAGTCTGCCTAACCTCTATTGGGATAATAATCAGGAATGAAGGGAGCCTCTGAGTTGTGAATGTGCCCCTCCACCATGTCCTATGTATATCACTCCTGAGGTTCAAGTATTTCCAGCGTGTATCCTGGTGGGATCTGGATATTCTGAGATGCAGCATGGCCATTACGTGAGGGTATGACCTGGCCTTCTATGTCAGGCACAGATTGCCTATGAAGAGGCAGTATGTCACTGAGTAGAGCTGCTGCTACTTTAACCAGTCAGTATGTGGCATCTGTTTGAGCACTTTGATCCCTTGTTGAGGTACATATGTGGTAGCCCCAGTTGCTGCAGGTGTCTGGTAAGGTGCATGCCGACAGGTTCATCATAGTCAATTATGGGCATGATGAGGGATGAGTAAAGGGCACAATGTCCTCCCCTGGCCTACATGTGGATCCCATGATGATGTGGCCCATATAACATGCTTACCTAACCACTTTGTCCATGTTGTTGTCAAATGGTAGAATGCTATCAACCTCGTACCCCAAGGTCCATAATTCCTTGGTCTGCACTTACTGGATTAACACATATGTGGTACATTGTGGTCACTTAGTGTTTGACAAAGGGGATGACTATACTCTTTCTGTCATTCACGTTGAGGCCATGGCTGTGGCACAAGTCGTGTGTTTGCAAGAGTCCCATTTGGAGGATGCGTGTGTTAGCTGTTGAGTTGATTATGGTGTTTGGTCTGCAGTCACCTGCGACTTGCTGAGCCACAGTACTTCCATGATGGCCTGTACCTATGACAAATATATAATGAACATGACAGCTCCTAGGGCTGTGCCTTGTGGGACACCGCTTGTACCAGGTTGGAGGCTGACATGGCTCCAGCAATTCTACCATGTGTGTTCTGCCCTTGAGCCACTGTGCAATACCCATAGTGACATAGGGGTTATTATGTACACTGGTGAGCTTCCCTAGAATGCACAAGTGGGGTACTGTATCCAAGGCTTATGCAAGGTCCAGGTAGGCTGTGTGGACCTCCTACCCCTTGACAGTGGCCTTGGTGACTGTTTCAAACAAAGCAAACAGGTTTGATAGGCAGGATTTGCCATTGACAAAGTCAAACTGTGTATGGTGACATGTCTGTAGGTCCACAATATCTAGATATGTGAGGTTCATGATGATCCTTGCCATAGCTTTGCAGACAAAGCTAGTCAGACATATGGGGAGTAGTGTCCAGGATCCGTGACAGCACCACCTGCATGTTGAGGGACCACTGTTGCTGTATGCCACTCTCTGGCCACATATCGTGTATTAAGGCTGGGATTGAACAGTGGTGTTATGTCTGGGTGTAGCTCTTCTTGTGGTTCATGTAGGACACAGCCTGGGACACTGTCTGGTCCCATTGATGCAGTGTTTATTGCTTTGGGAAGGGCATCTCTTACCTGAGCATCTGTGATGTCAGGGGGAAGCACTGTGCTGCGAGACATATGTTCCCTTTTGGTGTGGTGGGGAGAGAAGGCAGCATTGAACCTGTCCACTAGGATGATGGCAATGTCTGTGTGTTTTATATTTTGTGTGACATATTGTATTACCTCTGAGCATATCTGGGTAGTACCACTCAGGTTACTAACATAACTACAGGCAGCCTTGTGATTATCCTCAGTGGCTTGTGGAATCCTCTCTCAAAGATGGCCTTAGACAATCATATGGGTGCCTGTAGTTGTCATCCAATACTCATCAGTGGTACCTTCACATTTTGGGAGGTTGTTGTATCATGTAGTGGCGCCATCCTTCTATTGTATAGTGTGTTTATGGCTGGTGTCCGCCCAGGACATCTGACTTTGGAGAATTGGGTCATGCTTTCATATGTGGCTTCATGATCCATGCATTCCTGAATGTGTCCACAGAATGACTCTATACAGGTATCTGCAGTCTGGTCCATATTTTCAACAGGCCTTGGGCCTTTGAAGGTTTCCACATCATTTATGAGGGGTGTGCACTTGCTTGACATGAGCTGTTGACAGGCGTGCGCCTCCAGACAGAGCAAGGGAGGGTCACAGTCAGCTACCTGTTGGGACGTACCTCCCTGGACCACATGGAAAGAGACACAGAGGAGCTCTTACAGCACCCTCTCAAACTCAGGTCTCCCACACAGCCTTCATGCTGACACAGGAGAGTTTAGATTACTCTGCAAACACCATCATACTGGGTGATGCCAGCTACCCAAACATAGACTGTGAACATTACACAAGCCACAATACCCAAGCTCTAAGGTTCCCATTGATCGGACATTCTTTGGCTATGGAACAGGTAACCAACCTTCCCACAAGAGGGGCAGATATAGTAGAGCTGATCTTTACAAACATGAGTACAAACTGCTCACCACTGGGAGTATATCCCTCATTGTTGCAATCAAACCATATACTAATCACACTGGAGTTCTGGATCCCCACATATGCAAACCACCAACACATCGATGTGTGTGTGTGGGAAATGTCCCTATTAGCAACCGTGACAGTATGGTACAGGATGCAGATCCCCTTTGAAACAGTGATGATGTCAGGACTGTATAACTATATCACCTGTAGTAAAGTCCTCAAATAATTTGCATAGCGCGCTCTGCTAATGCGTCTTTCTTCAGTGTCATAACGTAGTTAGGTAGGGGTTTGAATCCTGCAAAGGGAATGTATGTGTGTTAGTATGAGTGTGGTTTATGTGTGTGCACTATGCTGGGAGGGTTAACTGCCTTTTGCCAACTGGGAGAACACACTACAGGGTGCACATCCCTCCTCCTACACACAGATGATGTCAGCACCCTCTAAGTACAGCATTAGTAAGGAGTCTTCCAACTACTGCAAATAGCACACTCTGCTAATGTGTCTGTTTCCACTGTCATTGCACAGTTAGGTATGGGTTTGAATCTTGCAAATGGAAAGTATGTGTTTTACTGTTGGTGGGGTTAGTGTGTGTGCACAATGATGGGGTGGGATGTGGCTTTTGCCACATGGGGCTATGCACTGCAGGGTGGTCATTACCCTTAACAAGCAGTGATGTTGATAGCACCCTATACAAACAAAACTACAAAACAGAAGGTGGTGGTACTGATAACACATGTAAGGTAACACTTCTTCAAGTAATGTCCACAAAACGGAGTACGATAATCAAACAATTCTTTTATTCTATACAGACAACATGACAACAGACAAGTAACTGCCAGTACTCAGTATAGTGTTACATGCTACTGTAACACGCACATGTACCCGAATATACCTAAATAGTATTCTGAAGCCTGAATGTGGCAAGTGTGTGGATGTGGGATGTGTCTGTGTGTGCATTTCCGTATGGGAAACATGTTTGCTGTGGCAATCAGGGTACTACAGTACCTGATGCACATTACATCTTCCAACTGATGAGGTTGCCTGAACCCTGTGAGTACAGGTAGAGAAGGGGATGCCAGTAGTAAACAACATAGTGCACTTCTGAAATGTGTACCTGTCATGTATCAACAGCTACTCATGTAGGGTGATAAATAATGGGAATGGCAGGTGAGTGTGTGCATCTGTGTGGGTAGCAGGGTGTGTATAGATGCATGTGTGACAGAACAGATACATGTAGCTGAATCTACATAACAGCACAAGATGCGCATTGCCATAGTCAATGTTAGCATGTGATGGTGTGCAGCTGGTACACTTTGTTAAGTAGTATGGGTGCAGATAACAATTGAGGACATTCATACAGTTACTGCAGCAGGACTGCTGAGATATACACACATTTATACTGCAACAGTCAACAGTTACCAACATGTTACTACTTATACACATCTATGTAGTCACATTGTGCATCAGCAACGTGTTTACCTTTACCTGCACCAATGTTGTAGTATGCAGGAGGTGGCACAGTGTCATCATATGCACAGGGTGTGGGTTAGGTATGCCCAAGCCGGCCACTGGTAACACCAATTGACATGTGTGTGTATGTGTGTTTGTGAGGGGCAGCAGTACAGGGTGGAAAGTTGTTGGTGCAGTGTGTGTGTGTATGTGTTTGCCCTAGGTGTTAGGTTTCCAGGTTTCTGCATGTGTGTAAGCATGCACACAGTCCCACATAATGGCTGCCATGTACAGGGTTTTGTGGACAGCCACAGACTGCACCTGTCAGGTCATCCAGATCAGTGTCTGTGGGCACGGACACGGTACCTGTGCCTGGCAGGGGTGCTACGGGCCGTATCCGGTACTAACCCAGACTGGGTACTGTCATCGGAAGCAGGGGTGTGTTGACTGGACACAGTTCCCTGTTGGGACTGTCCAGAGCCATGTGCACGTGGTCTCCTGGGGCGTCTGGATGACAGCACAGACCCAGCATTGCTGGGTCTGGTGCTGGCACTTGAGGCGCGAGTGGGCCCGTTGTCGTCCGCGGCCACTGCCAGCTGGTGCTCTTGCTGGCATACGGCCACGTCGACGCCGCAAATGCACACCATCGCCCTGGCCCATGGACATCTGGTTGTGGAGCAGCTGTTGTATGCCCCCACAACGTCTGTCAACGACATCTGTGAAGTTACGGATAGCATTCGCAACATCATGCATGCCGTCTGTCATGGCTATGCGACATGCTCTCAGCTCCCTCAGACCCTGTCTGGTGTACCTTTCCATACGTGCCTGTGCCTGCATGACAGTTCTAAACATAGTGGAGGCTGACATACCTCCTTGGGCACGTCGGCCAGAGGCAGTACGGCCACAGATGCCCCCACGAGAACCCATGGGCGACTGTCTGCATGGTACCATTGGAGGCCTCTGCACATGGCTGCCTTGTGAGGATGCATGTACCATAGGTACCACATTACCCTGATCTATGCCCACTGCTGACTGTCCATCACCTAGGGACAATGGTGATAAAGGATGTAACAGGATGACTGTGCGCATTGACGGGGTTGAAAGCTGTGTACTGTCAATTGGCTGACCGATGGCGGACCCAGACACACCTTCCTGCACCATTACAGACATTTCATCATCATCAGTACCTGGGGCACAAGATTCAGGTTCCCTGCTGCAGGTCACCAGAGCAGCACCAGAACCTATGGGAGGAAAACATGGAACACAGATTATAGTCTCAATACATATTTGAAAGAGATGCACTTCAATACTAATGCACACATTCAGAAATGGACACATGCACTCATGGACACTAACACACATGCACACTTGGGCACAGGCACAGTAGCACACATGCACACCCCACAGTAAACACACACATCAGTACCGTGTTACACTACTCAATTTACTACCTGTCAATTACAGTTATTGTGAGCACAGTCACCAGCATGTCTACTACAGAGTTACACTACTCTTCCTAGTTTTATAAATTGTTTTACAGATACTGTTAAAAAGACTCACCAGCATGTATGGCCTGCCTCGTTGGTACATGGGAGGGACCTGGAAGTGTGAAGAGAGTAATGTCAGTGGGCACATGTGTGCCATTTGTTTTGCACATGATACAGTACAGTAGTACACTAGTTCCCTTATACACATCAGCTGCACATCATGTCTGTATATATATCATGATGACTTTTCCTCACTTCCTTCTTGACTCCTGCCTCTTCCATATCATTGTATCTGTCATACTCCTTCTACTTCTCTACCCTTCTGAGCCCTAACTATTATGTATATGGCTTTTGCCTTATTGCATAACCATTATGCTTTAGGTAGGATTGCTTTGAAACCAACGGTACATTGTGTATGACTCTAAACTGTTTGACTTCCTTACATGTATGTTGATTTGATTAACAGGCTGGTGTACAATTCTGTTATGTTGGCTGTCTGTATTGACAACTTGTCTGTCTGCCTTTATTACGTTATGTGTGGAGCTTTTCTCCACAGGCCTCTACTGAAAATGAAGTTATATCCAGCTAGACTATCTGGGTCAACAAATGTAAAAGTAATAACAATAAATGAATATGGCATCTTACCTGCACGTTCGCTGTCTTGCTGCTGTGTGGACCCAACCTCCATCAGGATGCATGGTTGTTGCTGTTGTTCTGGGGCTGGTTCCACAACACTTAGCAGTAGCCCCTCCTGTCTGGTGAGGGGGGGATGTGTGGCCACCCCCCCACCTGTGGCAACCTGTTGCCTGCGGATATCTGCAGCACGCTGGCGGACATTTCTTATCAAATCACTGCAGTGATGTCTCACCTGCTCATATGTCCTATCATGCATGCCAACATCATTTATCCTGCTAACAAGGTTAAGCCACAGTGCAGACCTCTCCTGCTGATTCTGGGTGGTGCGTGAGAACAGGATGGCATAGTCACGCACCAGGCTCTGGTGGATCACGTCATCCTCTGCAGCAGAGTAGGCAGGATTCCTTTTAGGTGCCATGTCTATCTGGAAAGGTACACAAACAGGTTATCAGCACAGTATCTCAACAATACATGGTACACATTCTATACAGGAGTGTTAACTTCTACTTATTACTGATTGGTTAAAACCTGATTACAGTGTAGCTATCATTCTATGTCATTTGTACTAAGTACTTGGCCTTCAGACCGGTTGTTTTACATTAGGGCGGTTGGTGGCAAGCACTGTGGTGGCAGGACACATATCTTTCATCCATTGAAGTTGGGAACTGCTGATTGTGGGCCCAGTGTACAAATGTATTACTTCTGGTATGGGCAGTTGGCCTTCAGGCCAGTTATTTAACATTATCGAGGTTTGTGGTCTGCACTCATGTGTGACAATAGACTGTACTCTGCCATTCATAGCTGGGGACATCTGGTTTCAGGTTTATAGTGCCTGCATATCTGAGCTGTATCTTACTGACATTGCTACACCTTGTTTGTTGTAGCAAACACTACATCCAGGCCTCCTGGATCTACCTTTGTTTATATGCTTGTTATCTGTTAGCTTGTTATTTCACTGGTATGCTACTTCCACATAGTACACATCTTCTCAACACATCTGTGACTCACTACTGTTATCTGCATTGCTTACTGTACGTACTTCCATGTTACACATGACAGCAAGTGACTGCTTGTCATTGTTGCATTTACTTCATTGTGACACATTGCACTCAGGTTACCTGGCATTTGCTCACTGACACTTTTATATCAGTCAGCAGTTGTAGGTAATGTCAGTACACCCTCACTCCCCACTGGACCTTGTTTTCAATCATTAGTGATTACAGAGTTCACAATAGTATTCTAGCATGTCCAGAGGTCAGTTGTCAGTTCCCTCCCCAGTCCAGCTGGTGAGTGTGGTACTCCAGAGACAATGTTAGAACAGTTGTATGTACACAGACAACCCCTCCTCCTAACAACAATTTCAAACTCATGTGAGTGATGCAACCATATACCAGACTGGAGGCTAGGCTCTGTCTACTCAATACCGCCATAACCAGTCACGTGGCAAAGGGATCACTCACTACACTTCCAGTCTCACGTAGACCTACCACAACAGCAGACCTAACACATGATCACACATGATCATACTTGTAGGCTCAGACCACAGCTCTGCCTATGCAGCAGAGACCTCCTAAGCAGACATCCAGGCAACCACTACCACATAAACGAACATGTGCAACACATATCACACAAAGCCAATGTGCTGAACACTCACAGCCATTAACAGTTAACGACACACCTCATACACCTGTACTAGGTGCCTCTATCATCAGGCACACTCACATCATGTTCAACAGGCTTAACAAGGTGAGGGTCACGGTGTGCAGCCTGTCAGGCACTATGACCTGCCACATAACACAAACACTCAGGTAACCCCAAGGCAGGTACAGGTATGACTCAGTCAATGTCCATGCTGCTGTGAATGGCCTGACACATTCCTCCCTGGACTACATGACATGAGACATTACAGAGCTCTCTGAGCACGTAGCCTGAGACAGTTTGACCCTGACCTTTAGTAGCATCCTACCCTCACCTAGAACGATGCCACAATATCAAGGCGATGATCCCTTCCAAAAATTGACTGACATACTGGTGTCATTCACAGGTGTGCCAATGCCTGCCATCTTGGGGTGGTATGCTTTGCTAGGGACAGCTTGCACCTGTCACCACAGTCCTATTGACATTTGGCAGAGCCTCCTGCTACACCCATAGTGCCTGTATTAGGCAAGGCTCATAAGGCAAACCCACATCCATTTGTATCACAAAGGATGAGGAAATAAGAGTGATGCTACTCAAGACCCAAGGATGCACGCACACAAAACCCTACCTAGCATTCTGGACATCGATATCTGTGCAGTAACATGAACCTGTTTCAGGTTTCACAGGAGCACACCAGTACTACCACGTTATAGCTGTTACCATTCTTGTCGGCCCCAACACTTGAACAAGGGAGGGAGTATCAGTATTCAATGCAGATTCCCACGCCTCCACATTGGTGGCACAGTACAACACAGGTGTTAGGCCATTGAGTACAGGAGTCGTAGTTGGGGACCTGGGGAAAAACATGGTAGCGGTCTGTCATTTGTCTACCACATGGCAAGCGTGGATTGACAGACATGTTATATAGCCCAGCTAATCATGACTGATTCACATGTATGGCAGGGGAGGTCATTGTGCCTCTGTACTCATCCATCATCAGGCCTATAATTGCATACAATGCACCTTTTGGGATGTACCTAACCAGACACCTACAGCAACTGGTACAGGACAACAGTACATCATCAAGGGGATGCAATGGCTCACACAGATGTCATATTCTGCCCAGGTAAAGTGAATCCAGCTGGACTCAGTGGCATACTGCCTGTTCAGAGGCGATCTGTGCGTGCCATATACAGCCATGTCCTACCTAGCAGTAATGAACGTGATGCACCTCAGGCAATCAGAGTCCCATACAGCCACATGCTCAGAAGAGCTGTACCTCAGCACTGACATACATGGACATGCTGGAGGGCATATTCTAACCGAGAGGCTCCCTTCACTCTGTAATGAGCTCACACTACTGGTTAGGCAGAGTCCCTCATTGACTCTCTTCCATAGGAATCTGGATGAGTGGATGGAGATCATAGTTGTACCCCAGGTATCACTTCTATGTCGCTGTTAGACAGAGGCACAGTATACTAAAGTCGGACAAGGGCATAGCAGCATAACTTGTGATTGGGTGGCAAAGACAAACACATTCTACTAGGCTTACCAATGCCCTAGGGCAAATAGCCTAGTATGAACCTATGAACTGTTCATTCTCAACTGTTCGAGCTCATTACAGAGTGAAGGGAGCCTCTCGGTTAGGATTTGCCCTCCAGCATGTCCATGTATGTTCTATTCAGTCGCCACCGCTTGCTCAGAGGTGACCTTTGCCTAACATACAAGGCCATGTCAAACCCAGATTTGATGAATATGCTTCACCTCAAAATATCTAGCTCCATCAGAGCCACAAGGGCGGGAGACTTAAACCTCGACACGGCTATTAATAGGACATGCTGGAGGGATAGATTCATCACCCAAAGACTCCCTATGCTGTGGAACAAAATCACGGTATATGTGAGGCAGAGCACCTCGCTGGCCTTGTTCAAGAGAAATCTTGACCAATGGATGGGAGATCGCAGATATACCCCAGGGATTACCTCAGTGTCACTGCTCGACAGAGGCACAGCAAAATAATGGGTATGGTTCCCCATACTAAAGGGGTGGCGTAAGCCACAAAACGATGGGCTGGGCTTGTAAATGCCCTTGGGCAGATAGTCTAGTATGAACCTATGAACATGTGTGTACTGCTATAGTACTTCTGCCATATGTTGCATGTGTGTGTGTTGTGGGGGATGCACAGGTAATGGGCAGATACGTCTGCACAGGTGACACGTCTGACACATTCTGGGTGTTCATCCATACATACTGGATGTGTGCTGCCATCCAACCCTGTGATGTGGACACACATTACTCAGCCTGGATATACATATCCGAACAACACCACAAGCACAGTACACTACCTTGCTATGTATGCATGTTATTACACAGTTATTCAGTAGTTATGACAGTGATGCTATGCATGCAGACCACTGGGCCAGTGGAAGCCACAACACACACCGCCAGCACCTTTGCATATGCTCACCACAGACATCCCACATACTGCATGTACTGTGCACACAGTTATCTAACCCAGAACAACTGCACACCACTTATTAATCCTGTCCAGTGGACTACAGATACAGGCATATTGTATAACAATAGTAGGAGGCTACTGCAGCACAGGGCATATTCACATGACGGGAAGGCATCTGTTGTCTGCAGTGTTAAGTGGCTTCACATTCACCAAATGCACAGATATTGGCAACATTGTTGCAGACAGCTTAGGTGCAGGTACCCCCCCCCCCATTGTCCTACACACGTGTTATTAGTTATCCCAGATGACTGTAACCTCCCTATCCTCTCACATGTCCAGGTGAGAGCCACCCTCATCATTGCAGGACACATATCATCACTGTTACGAAATGGTATCCCTGGATGTGTGCTACATTCACCCCTGGAGGACACAGCACCACATGACAGACTGATATTAATCCCTGGCCATACTACAGGATATGTACCTGAAAAGTGCCATACATACACAGTGGTCCCACACCAATGAGGAGGAACCTCTACTGACCCTGGGAACTACTGCATCATGTGCACAACTGGCCTTGTGTTCTAAGCTATGGAAGTGTTAGTTATGGCCCACATGTACAACAATATTACATATGTTTATATTTCATGACTATCTACACACAACCTATCTCATGCACATACCTATAGATAGTGAACTATGATTAATTTGGAGGTGTCACAGTATACACAGGATTAACCTGCTACTTTGCATTACCTGTGTTTGTGGCAGCTGTTGCTGTGCCAGTGGTGCTGCTTGCTGCTTGCTCCTTGCTGCTTGCTGCTGATTTTGCTGCTGGCAGTCCTAATATTTGTTTTCTTTTTTGGTTGTTTTCTCTGTCTCTCTCTCTCTCTCTCTCTCTCTCTTTATCCGTAGTGTTTGTGCAATGAATGTATTGCGTGAGTGTAGTGTGGGAACTCAAAGCTTTTGTAGGTATCTGCATAGGTCCATGTGATGGCCTCTGCACCAATTGTAAGGCAGCATTTGCTAATTGCAAGCAGCTGGGTGTGTACTGATTGCATGTCTCACTGTGATTTCAGGACACTGCTATAAAAGGGTATGTGAGATAGGCGTTGCCCTTTCAGATTTTAGGGCGTGGACCATGCTGGTATGCTGTTGACAGTGTTCTGTGAGTGTGAAGGTTAGTACATCTCCCATGCTTCATGCTGTGTTGTAGATTCAGGTTGCTGCATTTATCTTGCCTGTTCCCTGTAGTGAGTGTGTATGCATACTGACACCTACAACTATATGTCATATGTATTGCTATATAAATATATATATATATCTGTGTACATATACATACTTTCATATATGTACATTAGCTGACATTATTGGGTACAAGCTAACAATTAGCAGGGCTGTTTCTGTTAACACTACACTAGTATGGGAACCCAGTAATTGTGACTATAAAAGTCTGCCTGACATGCTTTGGGTAGTAGACATACTATATTGCCTTTATCTTCATTCCTACTATTACATGTTCCACGTATTTAGCACTATATTCCTGTATGAGAGTCATGTCTTAGTGGTAGGTCATACAGACTAGTGTTACAATGGTCTTGTGGTAGGGCCTACCAGTATGCTCATATTCTGCTTTTAAGTTGAGTATAGGGCCTATCAATCACAGTGCTGGAGGCACCTTTAAGCAGTTAAAGGGCTTAGTAGGTCTCACAGGAGCCAGGCTGTGTTGCAGATTCTGGTTGCTGCATATATCTTCACTGTTTCTTGTAGTGAGTGTGTATGGCTACTGAGACCTACAACTATATTTCATATGTATTAATATATATTTATATATATGTATGTGTAGATATACATACCTTCACATATGTTCATTACCTTACATTATTATGTACAAGCTAACAGGTAGCAGGGCTGTTTCTGTTCACACTGAACTAGTATGGGAATCCAGTAATTTGGCCATTAAAACTCTACCTGACATGCTTTGGATAGTACATCTCCTATATTACCTTTATACTGATTCCTACTATTACATGTTATATTTATTTTAGCAGTGTGTTCTTTCAAAGCAGGCATGGCTTAGTGGTAGGTCAAACAGACTAATGTTACCTAGGTCCTGGGTTCGAGACTGACAGTGGGAATTTTTTTACTTTGTAAACTTTCCAACTGAGTACAGGACCTGTCAATCAAATAGCTGAGGCCACCTGTAAGCAGTTAGAAGGGTAAGTAGGTCACACAGGGGTCAGGCTGTGTTGCAGATTCAGGTTGCTGCAATTATGTTCACTTTTCCTGTAGTGAGTGTGTATGGCTACTGAGACCTACGATTATATTTCATATGTATTAATATATATTTATATATATGTATGTGTAGATATACATACCTTCACATATGTTCATTACCTTACATTATTATGTACAAGCTAACAGGTAGCAGGGCTGTTTCTGTTCACACTGAACTAGTATGGGAATCCAGTAATTTGGCCATTACAACTCTACCTGACATGCTTTGGATAGTACATCTCCTATATTGCCTTTATACTGATTCCTATTATTAAATGTTATATTTATTTTAGCAGTGTGTTCTTGTAAAGCAGGCATGGCTTAGTGGTAGGTCATACAGACTAATGTTACCAAGGTCCTGGGTTCGAGACTGACAGTGGGAATTTATTTTTCTTAGCAAACTTTCAAAGTGAGTACAGGACCTGTCAATCAAAGTGCCATAAAGGCACTTTTAAGCACTAAACCAGGTCTGCGCTTCGTTTGCACGGAGCTCACGCATGCGCACTGGCGGTGAGCTCCGCTAACACAAGCGCACACCAGCTAATTTCTTTGCAAGAAAAGAAATAGGGGTGACAGGAAAGTGGTGAAAAGGGGTCACAAAGAGGGTAAGACAGTAGGGAAACAAGCGTGGGATTTGCAGGAGGGATATAGGTAAGGCCCATAGATGCCCATGTCTTTGGCAGCAACAGCTGTATATTTCTATGTATTTTGGTGAGTCATTTGAAACCTTCCACCTCTGAGAGAGGTGTCAGGACAACATTAATATTTGTTGTACAGCCAATTGTAATTAACAGTTTAGATGTCCAGCGGACATGTGTGCGACATGGACAGCTATGTATGGGGCGTAATTTTTTGTGGGACAGAGTGCCCTTTTTTTTTTTTTTACAGGTGAGAGTGGTATACCAGGTGAAGGAATTGGGTTGGTTAACAGACAAGACAGACAAGACGCATACAGGGACGGTGTATGACACACGTGGGGGGGGTTACACAATTGACGGGGACGGAGGTTGGGATATCCGAGATGCACGAGCCCACAGATGACAACAGTGGAACTGATATCCCCACCCATAGGCAGTTGCCACTGTTCCTTCACAGCCCAGGATGGGGCTGTGCTGGGGGCTGTGTAGGCAGGGCAACGGCCGGGGCCGTTAGCTGTGCCACACGAGCCTCGAGCTGGCGTAGGGGCCCAAGAACAGAGTCTTGGATCTCCCTTCGCACCACCGACCGGACACCTTGGAGGGTGAGTGGACGAACCCCTCCGGCCACACTTGCAGAGGGGACGGGCACCATCCCCTGCAGCGCTTCCACCCGAAGGTGGCACAGGGCCACCGGAGGGGGGTCCGGCCTGGCCACTAGTGCCAGGTGCAGTCGCCAGCTGAGGTGGGAGAGGTGGGTCCGCTGGGACCTGCCTTCCCAAGCGTTCTAGGTTTGTGAGTAGTTATGTTAGTTTGGGTTGGTGGCATTTTATTACATTCAGATTAGTTGTAACAGCATGCATTGGTATTCCCATCAAACAAACACCCAGATATGAACACCATTGAACAAGGGGCATATCAATATCACATGCATTATTTGAACAGCAAAACACGGTCAAACAACATGCAGGGTTGATTAATGGCAACAGGCCATCAGATTTGCAGGTATGAACAGGGCACATGCACGAACAGACATGCATATATGTTTGAAACGGACAAATGTCCATGATTAATGAAATGTTCACATACCATTATTTAGTGGATGTTGTTATATGGAATTATAGGGTTGGGTGGGGATAGAAAGTGATGACACATTCATATGTTACACATTGATTCACATTTCTAATAGGTACACAATTAAGTTGAGGCTGATGTTTCAAAATAATCTTTATTTTACTGTCATGCTACACCTGTTACACATACATCACTATCCTACTTATTTTGAATTTGATCAGATACATCATCCTGCTACACTTTGATGACAGGACAGGGGACAACTATGGCTGTTTAGTCTGTCAGATAATCATTCATTCTATCTGCAAATTGTTTACTGTTATCACCATATACAGATTTTGAGCTAGACATTCCAGATTCAGACACACTGAAATCAGTTTGGGATGTTAATTTGTACTTCCCACATGCATTTAGTTCTGTAGAAACACACTGAGGCTTATATATTCAGGGGTTATTACTACTTTATGTATTCATACATGAGCCTTTCTGTCACTCTCACACATTCTGCAACTTCACAGTTCAGGTTGGTACTTCTAGGCTTTGTTCACATATTAGACCTGTGGTGATTCAAACACTTTCCAACAGCCTCACTTCTGTCATGATTCAGCATTTCAACAGGGGATATATCTCACATGTGACTACCTCAGATTCTGAAGCTGTACTCTTGAGACTACTGCAGGTTACAGTATATTTAATTAATGATGGGACATCTGTATTACAGCACTGTTTCATTCTATCAATTATATTTCCAGTTACACTTGCATACTGATGAACTTGTTGCAGCCATACCTGCAGACTTTCAATTCCTGCTTGCACATTATATTACTTTTAATCAATACACTGCACTGTTCTGATACATGGTACATAATAATATTTGTTTACAAGTACTGGGTGGGGTTACTAACCTGCATGGTGGCGCAGCCGCACCAGCCTCCTGGCGTGCATCTCACGATTCATAGAGCGGACACCTGCAGCTGTAATACAAAGGGAATAATATTGGACTACACATCTCCATGGTATCAGCTGGTTGAAATCCTTACATACATGAGTAAAATGTGACTTACTCAGTAGTGGGGCGTTGGGCATTTGCCGGGCCTCCTGGATCCAACGGTTCAATTGGTCCTGCTTGCGTCTCTTCAGGTCCGCATGGTGGTGACGGACCTGCTCACCAGTGCGTGGAATGCCAGTAGCACTGGTCAGATCACGAGCCAACTGGTCCCACGCCTCTGCCCTATATGCTCCCCATGAGACCTGGCCCTGCATGAGTTGGGCCTCGTGATTATGGACAAGGAGCCAGACCATGTATCTGGACTCCTCAACGCCCCAACGCTGTGCTCGAAAGCAACGTCCCTCACCTACTCCACTCATGCTGACTGCAAGTCTGTTCTACAATCAGTTATGCTGTGTATTCCCGCCTATGGGGCTTATATATGCCGCTTTTCCCGCACATTTCTCTGATTGGCCGTTTTGGAATTGTATCTACTTCACTGAAAATGCTTTCTCATGCTCCACTCTGGGTTTTATCCCATATATATGCTATTTCTGCATTTCTAGGTATTGCTGTCATGGCTTGGTGGTTTAGTTCCTTGACTCTAGTGCATGGTATCCTGGGTTCGAATCTGGCAACTGATTTTTCCTTTTCCTGACAGGAATGAGTTGGGACCTGTCAATCAAACATGCCAAAAGCACTTTTAAGCACTTTAAACCTGGTCTGCGCTCATTTGCGCGGAGGTAACGCATGCGCACTGGCAGTTAGCTTGTGGGAGCGCCGCGCAAACTGTGTGCGCTGGGATAAACCTTAATTGGCTAGTGACACACATGTTCAGCTAAGCACAGCTAGTTGCAAACAGTTTCACTCTGTTAAACCGATGCCTAGCAACGGGCACGCAGTTTGCAGCTTTTTAAACACTACTCAGCTACGGGCACTCCGTCTCACAGCAGCTTAGCTATCAGTACATTTCTGACTATTTTTGTTATTGTGTTACTTCAGAATATATGCTCCGTTTCATTCCATTTTACAAAAGGGAATACATTTACATGTGTACAATACTGTCAGGGGGCTTTTTAGTGCTTATTTACAAAAAAAAAAAAAAGGTTGTTGTGGGGGCTCGAACCCTGCCTGCCTACTCTTAGGCCAGCAACTCTACTGCTAAGCTATTACTTCTTGGCTTACTTTGCATATTTAATTCTTATATCCTTTTCCACTGATTGCCAACTGTGATTGCGCTTAGTAGCACACCAGCATTAACGGCGCACACAGTAGCAAACATTTACGGGTTTTAAAAAAAAAGGTTTTAATTTAATTTTATTACATCTCTTCACTTTATACAGTGATGGTCTATCGGGGCATGTGTTGTGTAGTGTGTTTATGCACATTTCCATGGCCTCTCGTGGCTGTTTACTTTCAGCCATTCTAGTCTTCTGGGGGCGTGTCCGCTTGCAGGGCTTAGCCTACAGACACGCCCCCTACTCTCTTACACGGACCGTGTAAGAGTTACTAGTGTGATTCAGCATGCCTTATGCACCTCATGCATATGCATGACATGCTGACATCACACAGTTTCACTGCAGCCTCCGTGTAAGAGTTATAACTCTTACACGGAGGCTTCCTGAATCTGGCCCATAGTCTTTAAAAACTTGGTAAAAAATTCTTTTGTTTGCTGCTGTTTGTTTTAAACTGTTTTTTCCAGTATTCATCTGAGTAGAATACTTTCAGTAATTTCAAATGAAATTATTACTTATTGTTTAATTATTTCTGATAAGATTAATTTGGTTTTATCAGGATATATCTTTTGAATGTTTTAAAACTTTTAGCATTAATAGAAAGTTTTTAATATGAATTGAATATATGGAGCATATTGTTTTAAAGTTTAATACTGATGCATCAGCTGATTAAGTGTTTATACTATTTAAACTGTATTATTTGACTTGTGTTTGTATCTGATGTAGTTCGTGTATTTCTCGGACGAAAAGCGCTTCAGCTTACTGGATTTGTAATAAACTGATTATTTCAACGGTCGTTTGACATACTTTGTGAGTTTTGAAAGTTTCCTGTGTCTTGTCCGTCTCTTCTTGCAGTTTAGCTATAATTCCAGAATGGGGGATGGTGTTGAAAGCCTTGGCGAGGTCAAGATAGGCTGTGTGAACCACCTTACCCTCGTCTACGGCTTTGGTGACTGCCTCAAAGAAGTCGATCAGGTTCAGAAGGCATGATCTGCCTTTCACAAACCCGAAGTGGGTGGGGTCCAGAGTTTGGAGGTTACCAATGTCTTTGTTTATGACTTCCATGATGATACATTCCATGGCCTTGCAGACCAGGCTCATCAGGCTAATAGGGCGATAGTTCCTAGGATTAGTGGTGGGTCCCCCTTTGTGGAGTGGGATAACTGTTGCTGTGTGCCATTCAGTGGGCACAAAGCCTGATGTGAGACTATGCTTGAACATGGTGCTTAGGTGGGGAGCCAGTTCATTTTGAAGTTTGTGTAAAATGCAGCCTGGGATGTTGTCCGGTCCCATGGATGCTGTGTTTTTGGTTTTAGAGAGTGCAGCTTTTACCTGCATAGATGTGATTACAGGGACTCTACATTCTTCCTGTATAGATATTGGCCCTTTATGGGGTGAGAGGGGGATAAAGTTAGCACTGAACCTATCTGCCAGGATGTTGGCAATATCAGTTTGCTCTGTAATTTTCATGCCATTGTGCTGTAACTCAGTTCAGATCTGGGTGTTGCCATTGAGATTCTTGGCATAGGTTATTAAACAACAAAAGCACTGCTTAGTGAGCCTAAAATAATGGAGTCTGTTAGGTTACTTTCAGCCCGATCTCCATGACAGCTTAATATACTGCCATGAAGCAGTGGACTCATTTTTCAGTGGACATTACCTGCAGATTAACATTCATTCTCCAATCAGTGTGCGCTGATGTACAGGTTTCCCATTCTCAAATTACATTTACTTTACAAAGTAAGATGGTAGAAATTGTATAAGAAAAATCAAATGTGGCATTTGACTTAATGATATGTCTAAATTCAAAATAATGATTTTAATGGGTCCACAAACTGAAAGTATGCTGCTCCTTGCCATAATTTGCACTGCTGGACTTGCTTCACATCTTGAATTTGGTTAAAGAATGGGTGATGTCCTGTTTACATCAAAGAAGCAGATTTGATGATCAATTAAAATAATTTTTGAGAGAGACAAAGCAGATTTGCATATTGTGGGTTTTGCCAAAATTGCTTTGTCCTTGGGGAACTGTTGAAAGCTACAAGACTGTGTGACAATGCAGAAGGGAAACATGGAAATACACACTTTAAGTTTTATATAGCAACTCCAAAAATACCTAGTCTATCAGCTGGCTGTAAACTGCACACAGTGTTCTGCCCATTTCTACCTCCACTTCTGTGCAGTAGTGAACACAGCATTTTTATAAAACTATAGTATGACTGTCACGCCAAATGCAGATGGTAGAGGACTGATTTGCTGGTCTGTGTGAGTATTCATCATAAAAAAAAATTATAGCCAGTCACCCAAGTAGATGGTCAATTGCAAGTACTGCAGTTTAAAAAAACATTTCTTTCCTCATATTGTGTGCACAGTTTTTTTATACACCTAAAACAATCTTGTAGTGCTTGCAGTGGTGTAATTATGCTCCAATATTTGCAAAAAAATAAACTTGTTAAGTGCTTTTCTAATACAAGAACCAATCATAATAGCACTTAGGGTGTACATAGCAATTGTTAAAACACCTAAGCACTGTTATGATTAGGTGTTGCACAAGACATTAACAATGGACAGTGCCGGCCAGCAAAGAACTGCAGCAAAAAGTAAAACAGTTTCTGCTTGTTGTCCCTGTTTATCTACTATCCCCAAGTTTTTTTCTCTGTTCCTCATATTTTTTTATTTTTATTTTTTATTTTATTCTTTTATTTGTTGGTAAACCACTGAAGAACACAGTCAAAACTGCCGAAATTATAGTTTCATACACCTTATTGTTCAGAAAATGCCATATCGATGCAAAACCTGCTGTTCTATTAACGTTTTAAATGAATAAGAGGAATATTTTAAAACTGACCCTAATTTTCAGCCTTTGTCCATCCAGCATTCTTAAGCAAATACAGTGAAGTGCATGCTACTGTCTGCTTGACAGCACTCGCTAAATGATTTACAGGTATTCAAAGCCAGTAAAACACTTTGCACTTTTTTTTCTGTAACTGATAGTACATTGAGCAGATAAAGCTCCATATACAGCAATGAAATATGGTAGGGTCTCCGATCTTAACCCAAAATAGACTAGTATATGCATTGGATTCACTCTAGAGGTGGATTTCCTGGCTTCCTTTTCTCAAAGATATAATAATATGGTTAGTATTAGAGACCCAGTCATAATTCTCCATGTTACACTCATTATCCTGGAAAACATAATGTCCTTTGTTTAAAAATGTATCCCTCCTCAGCACATTGCATTTTCTTCAAAGTACCAAATAGAATGATAGTAAAGGTAATCAATCTCCGAGTCTTTCATTTTTCTGGAAATGCTGCAAGTTGCAAAACTAAAGAGTGATGCTTCCTAAGCCTAAACTCCTATTTTCAACCACAAGACTGGATTATTTTTTAAAGATGAAAGACAGCTCAGCATTTGGTCTGGATTTAACTATGATATGAGCTGACTCCTCTTGCCATATCATCAGCTATCTGATTTTCTTGGTTTATTAATTAAGTATACTTTTCTGACCATTAGTTTCATTGTGTGTCAATGCTCCAAAAGCTCCAGGGTCAATGACACCTGTGCAGTCCTGTCAACTCAAGAGCTTTATTCTATCTTAAAAGAGAACAGACTGAATTAATTTCAATGGCTGTGCCAGTTCTCATGTTCCAGACTATCATCATATATAAACAGCAAGTATACTTAAATAATAGAATATGTATTCATTGTTGGACAACGTTATAGTTAAAATTGCTGATGTTAGGCCCTATCAAATGTGGACACCTGAACAAAAATATTCCTGCTTTGCAGCAGTGAGTGCTTCTATACAGACCCTGTCATCATTCTGTTTTCTTATATTATGCATGACCAATGAGTTCAAATGTGTATGGCTTGTCTTCAGGGATATTCCCCTCCACAAAGACGGATCCTCCACAGAACTAACCAATTACCACCCCATAGCTATTCTATCTCCACTCTCCAAAATACTAGAGAGATGCATACACTCTCAGGTCTCAGACTACCTCCTTACTAACAACCTCCTTTCCAATACTCAGCACGGTTTCCGACCAAACCATAGCACCACCACTGCCTTACTCTCCTTTACTAACACTATCCTTCTGCATAAAAACGATGGCTATCTCTCCTCTGCTACTTTCCTAGACCTATCTAAAGCATTTGACATGGTCCCACACAAACAACTTATCTCTGTCCTCAATAACCTATCCTTCTCACAATCGGTCACCAACTGGTTTCAGAGTTACCTGTCTGACCACCAACAATCCATTGTACGGCAGAATGACATATCTCCCCAACTACCTGTCTCCATAGGGGTTCCCCAAGGATCCATCCTTGGACCCCTACTCTTCTCTGTTTTCTCCAATAATCTAGCCTCTGCCACCAAACATGGCACACTCATACAATACGCAGATGACTCAACTATCATCTGCTCAGCCCAGTCCCTACCCAAACTGCAAAAAGTCACACAGGAAGCCTTTTCCTCTGTTGAAACCTGGTTATCCGATGCCCAATTAATACTCAATCCAAACAAAACTAAACTACTCATCTTCCAACCCACCAAACATACTCAAAACAACTCTCACTTTAACATCACAGCAAAAGACAGCACCACTATATTGCCAACTGAACACACCAAATTGCTAGGAGTGGAAATAGACAATAAACTAAAATATGACATTCACATATCCTTGACCATAAAAAAAGTCCACAATAAACTAGGAGCGCTATACAGAAATAAGCAACTTCTCACCAAAGCAGCAAAGATTTCAAAATCAAATTCCCACCTTATCTCCACCCTACTTAATGCCTGTCCAATATATACCAACCTAAGGCAATGCGATTTAAACAAGCTAGAGACCTGCTACAACAAAATCGCCAAATTTGCCACAGGGGCATCCTACCGTAGTCACCACTGTCTCTCACTTACTGAACTGGGCTGGCTTGAACTCCCTCACCTTCTTCAATGGTATCAACTCTCACTTGCCCACAAACTAGTAAATCATCCACTAAATGTCCCATCCCTCCAGAATCTACTCCAGCCCTATCGCACCACCAGACCACTAAGATCCAGCAACAAAAATCACTTGCAGATCACTAAAGCCAATAACTCTGCTGGTGAAACACTATTCTCTTGCACCATAGCCAAATTATAGAACTCCCTTCCACCCACAATTACCTCCATACCATCATGCACCCACTTCAAAACTTTACTAAAAGCGCACCTAAAAACATGCTGACTATGCCTTTGCAACTCCCACTCTAATATCACCCTCCCCATCAACCACTACCTTTCTTTCCACTCCACTAACTACCTTGATTATAGCAAGCTCAGATGCTCATAAGCCAGTACTTATTATACAGCAGGAACTTCTTATTGTAACATTTGTTAATGTCTGTTATGTACTTCACATATAAAGATTCTAGTTGTCTACTGATGTACTATGTTCGTCATCTGTAAATATGTTGTAAGTAATTGCTATGTAAATTGTTAATAGCTATGTAATCCAATGTAACTACTGTCTATTTTAACTGTGGAGCTTTTCTCCCCGGGCCTCCACTGAAAATGGACCTACGTCCAGTCGGACACTCCCAGTCAACAAATATAAATAAATAAATAAATAAATACATATGATTTGTGTGTTAACTATAAATATGTTATATAGAGTTACATTTTTCTAAGTGGTAGGAATGTTATGATAAGCAAGGGCACTGCATCCAAGACTAAGGAGTTTATAACTCCGTTGTACTCAACCCTGATCAGACCACTAATTACTCCCTTCTGTATGTATCTCACCAGATTCCTGCAGCAACTGGAGAGACCACAGAAGTTTCAAACCAAGAGAATCCAGGGCCTCCAAATGTGGCTTACATGAAAAGACTGAAAGTCCTGTCACTGTACTCTGTATTATATAGGCTGCTGAGAGGCGACCTGTGCCTGACCTACAGAGCAGTCCCTGACTCTGCCCTAATGAAAATGCTGTGCTTCCACAAATCAAATGGGAATAGAGTCACTCCCACCAGGGATCTCACTCATCCTGTAACATTAACAGAACATGCTGGAGAGACAGACATATCTCCCAGAGATTGTCACTCCTCTAGAGTAAGCTCTCACCCCATGTTAACCAAAGATCCTCAATGGCCTGATTTAAGTGCAACCTTTGACAAGTGGATGCATGACCATAAATTCACCCCAGGGGGTGGCACCTATGTCCCTCATGGACAGGGGTAGTCAGTGGCAATCATAGAATTGCTCTGCTAACAGTGACCATCCAACTATGGTCAGTTAGGGTACATGGGTTTTCTACATGGCTAGGATTGTAAAGACCCTAGGGCCATTAGCCTGGTAAAAGTAAATTAAGGCACCAAAGTTACACACTGGAAATCAGTCACTGTACTTTATTGCAGAAGACAAATGGTAAGCGCTTTCACAACTTAATGTTGCTTCATCAGACCACATCACTACAACTGATGCTTGGTTAAATACTAGGACAATTAGTATGACATCACAATTTAAAGAGATATTACTCCACTAACATAAGAACATATATCGATATCCATAAGAAAAATGCATAAAATATATAGAAAGGTGTGTATTTACACACAATAATATTTAAAAAAGGGGGAATGTCATCCCTGATGGTTATTAAAATATATATATATATATATATATATATATCTATATATATATATAGATATAGATATATATATATATATATATATATATATATATATATATATATATACATATACGCACACATTTTGTGCACATATAACCATAATAGTACAATAAAAAATATATAAAAAACTCATATTTAGTGTTTAAGGCGCCTTGCCTTAAGGTAAGGTTTGCTGTTGTTGTGTGTTTTGGGCACCTCAGTGTACCTGCAGCCGTTTGGTTTTTGCATCTTCCATTAGCCTGGTAACCTTCTGTGAACCTATGAACCTACGAGCAGGGGGCAGATTGGGCCAAATAATGTTCATGTTTGTAGTGATGTTCCGCTTAGCTCCATATATTGACTGAAACATTTTTAATTTCTGATTTGATTAATTTTTGACTGTTTAGTACTACTAATTAGGGACAATTTTTAGTGGATACCTGAATAGAATTTATATTGACTACTAATAATCCAGCCAGGGCACCAGAGAAGGTTTTGTACTCTGTCTGTGGTGGGTACGAGCAATCTATTGTCAAAGCAGAGTGATGACTGAAATGCCATGCTAACACTGAGGCTGAGTATGGCAGACAATGAAAGAGAGATGACTCACATATTGTCTTTTGAGGAAAAAATAATTTACTGAATAAAATTCTTACATGAGTTAGCAGAAAACAGACCAAAAAAAAGGTCTAGTGCGTTACATCTTAGTTTATATTTAGATAGAGGTTAAGATCCCACAGCATGCTGGGCTGCAGGCTGACATATTTATGTCTGCAGTAGCTGTTGGGAGTACAAGTGCATCACAATGAGAATTTGTCCTACTGGATCTAACAAAAAAGGCAGCATTCTAAAATAATGCTGATTACAGAAAATATGGAATAAGGAAGATGTTGCTACTGCTATAAGAAGCAGGGTGTCTCAAATGTGAAACAGGAGGTTTGCTTTCAACATATAAAGGAAAATGTGTTTGCAGCAATAGCTTCATAAGTGGTATTTGTTTATTTACTTATTTAACAATATTAAAGTCAGCCATGTTTACAGCCATCAGAAAAGCACATTAGCAAAGTGTAAGTCTGTCAATTGCTTTGAGCATATGCACACTAAGCATTGACTAAAATCCAGTTTTATACAATTAAGTTTATCATTGATGAGTGCTTATAAAATTCATAGGTTCATAGGCAAGTACTAGGCTGGCTGCCATCGTAGGCCACTTCAAGCCTAGTCAATTTTCCTTTCAGAGGTGAGAATCAAATACTATACCGTGTGTCTGTCTTAACCATTATACCAACCTTGTCATTAAGCAAGGTTGATATAATATACCGTATTACATAGTACATTTCTGAAGAATGGTACTCCACAGAACAAAACAAATTTAGTGAAAATAATGACAGGATGTGAAAACTCCTGTGTGCATTGCTACTTCTCACAATGTAAAAACATAAAATCACTTATCTAGCAACTAGGAAGCAGAAAATGCAATTAATGGACCGTGTTTTGTGAATGACTTTGGTGGAACACCCATATATCTCTAATAAATGTAGTATTTGTCAGATATGTTGACAAAAATATTTTTTCAGAAAGGAGGATAGGGAAGTAGTGGAAAGTAAAGGAACTTTTCCTTGTTTTTCCTTTGTAACTTATATGTCACTATGTGTGGTAAGGTACATTTTCAAAAACTGGTCATGAAACTAGCATTGTCATTTTATATGTTGTTCAGAGTTCGCTATATATGTAACTTAAATGCACTTGCAAAAAGTGGTGCATAGGTGAGACTGAAAAACAGGTTTAACATATGCTGCAGTAACATATATGAGATATATAGCATAAGCAGTTACAAGTACATTGGTGATGCCTGGACCATTTGAGGGATTTAATTTATTTTGCAGTTCTGCACCAGTATAATATAAATCTATGGGTGGACATACTTTAGTCTAAAAGAACTTTGTTCGTCTGTTTAGTTGAATGCATATGGTCAGCTAAGCACCTGGTCAGCAGTCATGTGAGACTGCACAGTTCTTGAAGTTGGAAAATATACCCTTTCTCCAATACTGTACAATCTTGAATTCATACATATAATTAGCAGGGAGTATGGAGGCAATGTTTTTTTTAATTTTAATTTAAAAATTGCAAGCGCTGAGGTTCTTTCTCTGTGCATGTATGGCAGTATGCCAATGTTTTGTTTCTCGACCTTTTAAGGTCATCATTTAGGAGGTTGACATATGGGTTACTCAACCAAAGTGAATATGCCTATATATATATATATATATATATATATATATATATATATATATATATATATCTATATGGGTTTGCTGTAAAAGACCGAAAATCCACTTGTTCGAAAATGAACAGTGGATTCTCGGTTACACGAAAGTGCACTTAAGCAAAAGTGCACTTACGCTAACATCGGCGAACCGATAAAGAACAGAAAAACATTGTTTTTGCAGGGAGGCAAGCCACCCTGCACCCCCCATGTGAGGGGCTGTTCCCCCCACACCCCCCTACTGAAATATAACAACTCTGAGATCGCACTACAGTGGGGAAACACGTAAATTTACTTTCCCCACTGCAGTGTGCTTCGGCACCTGCGTTCCTTAATGGTTCGTTGAACTGTAGTTCATGGAAGTACACTTTCACTTAAGTGCACTTTCGCGTAACTGAGTATCCACTGTTCGTTTTCGAACAAGTGGATTTGCGGTCTTTTACAGTAGACCCATATCTATATATATATATATATATATATATATATATTAAAAAAAAAAATATATATATATATATATATATATATATATATATATATATATATATATTTATATATGTAAAATATATATATATATATATATATGTGTGTGTGCGTGTGTGTGTGTATGTGTGCGTGTGTGTGTGTGTGTATGTGCATACATTGTGCTAGCAAAGCTGAAATTCTCATTGCATGTTTGTACAGCTTGTTTTTCATTGTTTTGTTATTGGATAATAGTCAGGAAATCTTCTATAAAAAGTGTTTGTTTCATTTTAGTCTGCTAGTATCTGACAATAAGGAATAGGGCAGGGCAGTGAGATTAAAATTAAGGAGCTGTTTTCCAAAGAAACAGATGCTTGCACACATTTTTTTTATTTTGCAGTAAAATAATTCTGTACTCTGTCTTCTTGTAAAAGTTATTGCACAGTATACATATTACAAAGTATAAGTATTGCACAGCATATTTATAATAGTATACATATTAAACAGTGCAGGTATTACACAGTATACATATTACACAGCATATGTTTTACACAGTATTACAGTATTCATATTACACAGTACAAGTATTACACAGCATACATATTACACAGTATAAGTATTACACAGTATGCATTTTACACAGTATTAAGTATTGCACAGTATATGCATTACTCAGTATAACACAGTATATATATTACACAGTATAAGTATTGCACAGTACAAGTATTACACAGCATACGTATTACACAGTATAAGACAGTATACATATTACACAGTATAAGTATTACACAGTATACATATTACACAGCATACATATTACACAACATACATATTACACAGTATAACACAGCATACATGTTACATAGTATAACAGTATACATATTATCCAGTATAAGTATTACACAATATACCTTTTACACAGTATAAGTATTACACAGTATACATATTAAACAGTATATATATTGCACAGTGTAACACAGTATATATATTGCACAGTATAAGTATTGCACAGTATACTTATTACACAACATACATATTACACAGTATAACACAGCATACATATTACACAGTATAACAGTATACATATTACAGAGTACAAGTATTACACAGTATACATATTAAACAGTATACGTACTGCGCAGTGTAAAGCAGTATATATATTACACAGTATGAGTATTGAACAGTATACGTATTACACCGCATACATATTACACAGTATAACACAGCATACATATTACACAGTATAGGAGTATACATATTACACAGTACAAGTACTAAACAGTATACATATTAAACAGTATAAGTATTGCACAGTACAAGTATTACACAGCATACGTATTACACAGTATAACACCATATACATATTACACAGTATAAGTATTATACAGTATACATATTAAACAGCATAAGTACACAGTACAATGAAAAAACTCTCAGAAACAGTGCCCAAAGTATAACTCAGTATACATATTAAACAGTGAAAGTATTACACATTATACATATTACACAGCATACATATTACAGAGTATAGCAGTTTACGGATCTAATTCATAACACTGAAATTTCATAACGTTGAATTTCATAACATTGAGACCATAACACTGAAATTTCAAACATTGAAAATGCAAAACACTGAAAACTCAGAACACTGAAAGTGTGCTTCATAACATTGAAAACTACATTGCACAAGTAAATAATATCACCTCCACCTAAAACAGTACCTAACTTACAAATGCACTTTCTACTATGTTTCTGCAGGGGGGCAAGCCCCCCTGCACCCCCCATGTGGAGGGCTCTGCCCCCTATATCCCCTGTAAATTAAATATACCAACTCCAAGATTGCACTACAATGGAAACAAGTTAATTTGGAAATTAACTTTGTTCCAGTGTAGTGTGATCTTGAAGTTGGTATATTTAATTCACGGGTCATGGGGGGGGGCAGAGGCCTTCACATGGAGGGGTGCAGAGGGGCTTGCCCCCCTGCAGAAATGTAGAAAAAAGTGTGTTAATTAGGTGTTGTTATAGGCGAGAGGATGTTATTTACATATGCATTATAGTTTTCAATGTTATGAAGCACAATTTCAATGTTCTGAGTTGTCAATATTTTGGGTTTCAATGTTTTGGGATTTAGATGTTTTGATCTCAATTTTATGAAATTTATCTTTATGAAATTTCAGTGTTATGAAGTAGATCCCAGTATATATATTACACAGAATAAGCATTACACAGCATACATATTGCACATTATAACACAGTATACGTATTACTCAGTATAAGTATTACAGAATATACATATTAAACATTATACATATTACACAGTATACATATTACACAGTATAACACAGTATAACACAGTATATATATATATATATATATATATATATATATATATATATATATATATATATATATTACACAGTATAAGTATTGCACAGGATACGTATTACACAGCATATGTATTATACAGTATAACACAGCATACGTATTACGCAGTATAAGTATTACACAGGATACATATTAAACAGTATAAGTGTTACACAGTATACATATCACACAACATACATATTGCACAGTATAACACAGTATACATATTACATAGTATAAGTATTACACAGTATACATATTAAACAATATAAGTATTACTCAGTTTACGCATTGCACAGTATAACACAGTATATATATATATATATATATATATATATATATATATATATTACACAGTATAAGTATGGCACAGGATACGTATTACACAGCATATGTATTACACAGTATAACACAGTATACATATTACACAGAATAAGTATTACACAGTATACATATTAAACAATATAAGTATTACACAGTGTACATATTGCACAGTATAACACATTATATATATTACACAGTAAAAGTATGACACAGGATATGTATTACACAGCATATGTATTACACAGTATAACACAGTATGCATATTACACAGAATAAGTATTATACTGTATACATATTAAACAGTATGTGTTACACAGTATACGTATTACACAACATATGTATTACACAGTATAACACAGTATACATATTACGCAGTATACATATTACACAGTATACATATTAAATAGTATAAGTATTGCACAGTATAACACAGTATACATATTACACAGTATAAGTATTACATAGTATACATATTACAGAGTATAACACAGTATACATATTACACAGTATAAAAACTGCAGTGGTGGTGCTGCGGTAGCATTGTCACCTCACAGTTAGACGTTGCCCGTTCGATTCTCAGTTAGAGCGTCTTCTGTGTGGTGACATGTGTGAATGGGCGTTCCTTTGATAAAGGTTGTGCATTAGGCCCAGCAAGCCAGTACGTAAAAATCTACTGCCAATCATTAGCGGACTGGAGTTCCGCTGTGGTGACACCTAACCGGGAAAAGCCGAAAGACACAAACATATTACACAGTGTATGTATTACACAGCATAAATATTGCACAATATAACACAGTATACTTATTACACAGTATAAATATTAAACAGTATAAGTATTACACAGCATACATATTACGCAGTATAACACAGTATAAATATTACACAGAATAAGTATTTCACAGTATATGTATTGCACAGTATAACACAGTGTACATATTACACAGTATAAGTATTACATAGTATACATATTACACAGTATAACATAGTATACATATTACACAGTATACGTATTACACAGTATACTTATTAAATAGTATAAGTATTACACAGTATATGTATTGCACAGTATAACACAGTATAGATATTACACAGTATACATATTACACTGCATAAATATTGCACAATATAACACAGTGTACTTATTACACAGTATAAATATTAAACAGTATAAGTATTACACAGCATACATATTACACAGTATAACACAGTATATGTATTACACAGTATAAGTATTACACAGTATACATTTTACACATCATATGCATTACATAGTATAACACAGTATACATATTACACAAAATAAGTATTATACATTTTACATATTACACAGCATAAGTGTTAGACAGTATACGTATTACACAAAATATGTATTACACAGTATAACACAGTATACATGTTAGACAGTATAAGTATTACATAGTATACATATTACACACTATAGCACAGTATACATATGACATAGTATACATATTACACAGCATAAATATTGCACAATATAACACAGTGTACTTATTACACAGTATAAATATTAAACAGTATAAGTATTACACAGCATACATATTCCACAGTAACACAGTATACATATTACACAGTATAATTATTACACAGTATACATATTAAACAGTATAAGTATTACACAGTATAACACCGTATATATATTACACAATATAAGTATTGCACAGGCTACGTATTACACAGCATATGTATTACACAGTATACATATTAAACAGTATAAATATTACACAGTGTACGTATTACACAGTATAACACAGTGTATATATTACACAGTATAAGTATTGCACAGGATAAGTATTTCACAGCATATGTATTGCACAGTATAACACAGTATACATATTACACAGAAAAAGTATTATACAATACATATATTAAACAGTATAAGTATTACACAGTATACGTACTACACAGTATACATATTACACAATATAAAACAGTATACATATTGCACAGTATACATATTACACAGTATACATATTAAATAGTATATGTATTACACAGTATATGTATTGCACAGAATAACACAGTATACATATTACACAGTATATGTATTACACAACATAAATATTGCACAATATAACACAGTATACTTACTACACAGCATGAATATTAAACAGTATAAGTATTACATAGCATACATATTACACAGTATAACACAGTATACATATCACACATTATAAGTATTACACAGTATCTCATTGCTAGAATGTAGTATTAGTTATGCAGTAATATATTTAACCAGAATATATGCTGCTAACTAACTGTAGTAATGTTATTCATGTATGAATCTAAAACTGAAATACTCTAAACCAATCAAAACCAGTGCTTTTATGTTTTTTTTTTTTTTACTGCAGGTAGATTAAAGTATGTGAATTTTGTAGTTTCTGATTTATTTGAATATTTGGTGGATGATTCTGAGAAAAGAAAGTACAGTTCATCTTGGAATAAATATTGTATGCATGTTTTCTGTCTGTTCATTGAAGGAATCTGTTTAAGCAAATTTGAAAACTGCTATTTTTACTTTTTCTTCAAAGGATAACACATTAGGACTTAATCCCTGGGATTCATGAAGCTCGGCGCAAGGCCGGCGTAAGGCTTGCACCGGCCGTGCGGCGTATATATGAAGTAGTCGCGCCATATGCATATTAATGAAGGTGCGCAACCGCCACAGCCACGTTCATAGGAAACGTGTGCGAGTGCAAGGGGCATATCGAAGTTGCGCAAGGAGGCGTGTCAATGTCAGCTGTTGAGGAGCAACCTAAACTGCTGAATATTATATTCCACCAGCAATAGTAATCGTACCTATCAGTGTCCGTGGATACTAAAATGTATGCAAAGCATGCAAGATAGTCCCTGCGAACAGAAAATGAAGAATCAAACACAAATGCACGGTAGGGAATAACGGGTCCCTACCCTTGAACAAATGACATTAAAACCGTGTGCCCGTAGTCCAACGTAGTGTTGATAGCTATACCATTTGGAAGTGAAATGTATCATATGTTAGCACGCTGCCAGTAGGTACGTCCAGTCCAACGGACAGGGTTACCAGCCGACCCATAATGTGAGGGAGGGAACATAGCTGTGCAGATGTGTCCATAACAAAATACACGAGGAGAAATGTATATATATGTAGTGACCGTATGTCTGAATCATATCCCACAAGTCATGTAATAGTCACATACAAAAGGTATGTCCGTATTTCACATACCAAATGTGATAGGAAATAGCATACGCATGTAAACGAAACAGAAGGAGCATATAAACAGCCATAACAATACGGACACATGTAGGCCGAAAGAAACAGTATGATCCATACCGTCGACCAAGATTACCACCTGTCCCACTTTGCGAGCGACAGTCCCTCTGTGGGCAAATGTGTCCTGACACAAACATGTAAAACTGGCAAATGTCCAGAGAATATAGGACATAATTCTTCCGTAGACGTCATGCAATAGTTGCATTAAACATATTTCACTGAATGTATATTACATAAATGTCATAACAAACAGAATAAGATACCGAAGTGCTACAAGAATAAGCTTAGATATAGGCAAGAATTGTAAGTTCTATCTGCCGAACTGACCGTGGGTATGTGTTGGCCTGTAAAATATGCTGTGTTCACCGCAAATGTCACAGTAGGGTTGCCACCTTTTCAAATGGCCAAAGTGGGACATGTTTGGTACAGACATCAGATTTTACATCCGACACATACCCACGGCCAGTACAAAGGACAGAACATAACTGTTTTGCCTACAGAAAAGCATATTTTTGTAGCATTTTAGTTGCTTATTCTGTTTCTTATAACATTTAGGTATTTCAGATACAGAATAACTGTTTAATGCAACTATCACATAAAATATAAGAAATAATTTTGTCCTAAAATCTCAGGACATTTGCCTTGTTTACAATTACATGTCAGGACACAACTGCCCAAAGAGGGCTGTCCCTCACAAAGTGGGACAGGTGGTAACCCTATGTCACATGTGGCCAATTGAAAAGGTGGAAACACAACCGTCGACTGTGGGGAGGCATTGTCCACAACAGTCGGACATGTGTAAGGAATGGCTTGGACATAGGAAAAGGTGCCATCCTACCAATGAGTACAACAGGCTGGCAAAATCCGGAAGGCAGCTGTATAATCCAAACGTGTATGTGACACAGTCGAACGAGTAGTACCCGGATACACCAACCAAGTAATGAAAGTGAAGTATGGGCGTGTACCTATGTGCGTGAGGTATAGCATGTGGAAAGCAAACATGGCAGGGTAGTCCACACAACCATAAAGGTACCCGACACATGTAGGTTAGTCAATGTGTAACTCTGACCATGTCATGGGCCAACAACCAAAGTAGTGCTATATGGGGTGTGAGGAATTTGCGTGTGAGGGGTGGGTGTTTAATGGTAAATTCCTCAAAGGCGATACTGTGTCATATGCAGAAAAGGTGAACCAGAGGTGTACGAGGGGGCAGCAGGTGAAGTGGAAAGAAACACAACCACATGTAGAAACAGCTGCAAGACAAGCAGACAGGCCATAGCGTAGAACACAATCCCACAAACATATGAATATGGAAATATGCGAGACAAATGTATAGATACGTCACCATCACATACCCACAGATGGGTCCTGATGGAACTGGCCATAACAAATGCAACACACCTGGATGCATAATAGCCTACCCAGCATACCCTCCACAACACACAACCTGCCACCATACCAGAACGTCTACCAAATCCAGCAGTACTTGATCCACTGGTTTGTTGCAGAAACAGCTACACACAGTGACCCCTACACATATGTAGTAGGTATTGTCACCCTAGGCAGTGTCAGGATTACAAACCATGTATCCCCTGCATGTAAAACCCCCTGCGCGTTTTCGTGAAGCCACAAAAATCTTTGTTATCTAACTTGTTTTGGTCTAGTCCAATTTTTGGGATATCCCTCATGGGATGACCAACTTGTGTAAATAGTAGAATGGGTATGACGACATGATGTCCAATCCAGTAGATATCTGGACACAAGTCAGAACATGCAGTGGAGGTCCATGACACTGTCCAGCCCTAAGTGGGCATGCATAACCTACCACCCAGGATAAAATACCTTCCCGTGATGCACGTGTCCAGACACGAATAGGAGGGAGAATATAATGCACACATTTGCAAAGTGGAAAACGGCATGAGGGTGAGGAAGACACTGACGTAAACAGGTCAACCCTGATCAAGTGTAAGGGACACTGACTGTGTGCAGTCATGACCGACCATACCTGTCAACCTGTGTGAGCAAGATATCTGGACAGAGCCGTGAATATAAGTGAGACAAAGGTCCAAAAATAGGGACAATCTGTAAAGATAGCTCTTAGAAACATAGACATTTGATAGAATAACAGTTTGCACATTGGCATTAATGTCTGGAGTATGAAGTCTGAAACCCAACTGTCTGTCAGCACGTTCCGACTGCAGTCTTTAATGCTGAGCTACTGCTGTGCCAGAACACAACAGCGTATTACAGAGGTCCGTGCCATACCACTCAACTGTCTGGATATTCGCAGAATGACCACCTGTCCCACTTTGCGAGTAACAGTCCCTCTGTAGGCAGTTGTGTCCTGTGAAAAAATCAAGACATAGCAAATGTCCTGAGAGTTTAGGACAAAGTTATTTCCTAATTTTCTTTAATAGTCGCATAAAACAGTTATCTTATATATGAAACTTCTATATGTTATGTGAAGTAGCATAAGCAATTCAAATGTTACTAGAATAAGCTATTATATGTACAAAAAAGGTTAAAGTTCTGTACTATGCATGGCTGTAGGTATGTTTTGTCCTGGAAAATCTGACATCTCTACAGAACATGTCCCACTTTGGGCATTTGAAAAGGTGGCAACCCTAAGAATGACCACAGGTTCGCCCCATAGTGTTGGTGTGTGCCTCCAACAATCTTCACCAGTGTGGTAAATAGCTGAGGATTGATGTCACTAAATAATGAGAAATATCCTGAGTTTAAGACTCCACAACCTGCAGAAAAGTCATGCTAATGCAAAACCTAGCATTCTATCAACATTCTAAGCTTGTAAGAGCAATTGTTAAAATGTGTCCCTAATTGTCCCCCCATCATGTAGGTTTTGCGCAGGTTTGGTGCTCTAAGAGGTTGAGAGGTATGGTCCGTACATATTTACAGTAACAACCCTTCATACTTGTGTAATGTACAACTGCATACCTGTAGTCACTTCATGTCCAAAATAATAATCCCCGTATGACTGTATACAGGTAATAGTCAAAAGTGAATGGGAGCACCCCTCACCATGAAGTATGGACTGTAACAACCCCACCCATAATAATATGTAATGCCAACAGAATAAGCTGCTGACAGTTGCCCAAACACCTGTGTTTATAAACACAGGTAAAACTTCAAAAGAGGGAGATAATCCCTGTCCATATACTTCGTCTGACATTTGAACTTGGCCAGGGAAGTTCCGTTCACCAGGTGGACAAGCCTAAACCCAGATTGCTACATGAACACCCTGACAATCAAAGATCTGTATGTGGCTGGACTATATGCCTTGGTGTTCTGCATATCCTCGGAGTGATTAACAATGCAGCCGGAGTCCACAGCAGTAGGCAATAGGGAATGTGTAATAAGTACAGGAGAATGGATGCCTGTGTTGTAGGTGAAGCGGTGAGGCGTATGTTGATGTAGTTAAGTACTATGGGTATGCATATCAATGAGGGAGAACACCAATAGAATAGTGTTTCTGGCATCCGGCCAATGTGAATGCAGTCCCAGTTGACATACGACCACTGCACATATAACTTGAAAGTGTAATGAATGCGTTCGTGCTGTACACACATTTAAATATGTAAAGGTGAATGTGTGTTTCGCAGCAGTCCATAAACTGGAATACAGATATGTAACTGTTACGGTTAGAATTATGAAAGTTCACGTAAGCACAATTATCTATGAAACATATGTAACCCACAATAAGGATATGCAAGTGCACCTGCGCGTGTGTAATCCGCTCACAGAATAGAAAATGAATGGTGTTTTCCCCACGTTCTATGTACATGGCTCATACCTGTTAACCCTGTAAAGTACGAAACCGGACAAAGCCATGACAACAAATGGTACAAATAGGGACAATCCCCAGATATTGCCCTAACAAACATAGAAAGTGGATAGAATAACAGGTGTGTCACTAGCATGGATTCTCTGAAGGGTATGAAGTCGTAACCTGAAATGTTTGTCATTGTTTACCAATGTCAGTCTTTAATGATATGCCACTAACTTGCCAGATAGACACAAGGTTATGAAATATGGACCAAAGATAAGAGGCAAACAGCTGTACATGCAGCGGAAATCTGTACAGTTGAAAGGTATGATATGGAGATATATATACACATATATCCACAGACATAAACCAAAGCAAATTATGAGATGAGGAATGTACAGACATATGTATATATGTACATATATATATCTATACACACACGATACATGAATAGATATATACACAACAAACATATGTCCCTGTACATATAACACATGTACATAAATAGGTCACGGTATAGCTATTATGGATAGACAGACATGCATGAAAGGAGAATACACCGATGCTTTCCAAACCATTGCCTGGAAAGTACCAGTGTGACAGGGCCTGCAAGTTCTACACATTAAACATGAATATAGGTGTCCATTGCAAGACCCCAAAAATTGATCCTGTATGAAGTGCGAACCATCATTGATGCAAAAGAAGTCACACCTGCAACTACGATATAGGTGTACATGCAACAGTAGCAGGTGCAAGGGTAATAACACATGGGTCGATAGAATGTATGACGTACGACCTGATATCCACAGAGTGGGGAGTGCTCGGAAGTGTCCTCACACTTTATTATCGCTCACATTAAACATGTTTAATGGGTACTGTGGAGAGGTGTCAGGTATGGGAATCATGGGTATGCAGAAATGGGCCAAGGTGTTGGTTGGCACAGATCTATTAGGTACGCCCCATGGGAGTGATCAATATACCTATGTGGGTATAGCACATGCCTATATTCTCCAAAAAGGTGCAACCCATCTACTGAATATTGTGTAAACCATTGGGGGAAGACGTAGGGACCTATATCAGTGTCATGTAGGCGATTATCATGGATGGACATGCGTACGACCAAGATGGTAACCATACCTGCCAAAATGTCAGAATAAGACAGCTGGACTAAGGCATAGTACACGAAAGACAAATAGGGACTATATTAAATATACCCTAGACAAAGTCAGAATGTTGATAGAATAATTGCGTAGTCAGGAATATGAATGTTATGAGAGTTAGTAGTCATGAAATAGAAATGTCAGTCATGATTACCTAACCGCACAGTCTGTCATGCCTTGCCAGCAATCTACCAGAAAGGCACATTATCATGACAAATGTAACAGAATCATAGGTCAAACCTCAGGGCGTATGCCCATAATGTGTACAGGTGAGAGGTATGAAGGTAACCCATCCTAATTAAATGTACAGAACTAGTGATACTGGGTGGACAGGTGAGAAGAAAGACGTCAGGACAAATGACAAAACATGGACAAGTCAAAAGCATGTATTTCCGCAAATGTGAATGACAACGTATGCCCTGTGAAAGTCAATGTGGAAGGTTAATAGACTCAAAAGACATGTGTCCCTCAGGGTGTCATGCAGTGTCACCAATACAGTGTCCAGTCCCCCATACTCGTACGTGAGCTCTGCCACTGATGGAAAGTGCAAATACCGCATACATAAGGTACATGATAGAATAATTAGTGTGGATAAGCACCTGTTGGCCTGTGTGAGGAATATAACCCTCTGGGTGGGTGTGTCCTGCAATAGGAATGTAATGGCAACTGGCCTGTGATGGCACCATGTATTGTGTGTATTGGTGTAAGAAAATTGATTTCCAGTATCAGAAACATACCTCGCAACTGTACGAATGTGCAGATGTATGCCTCATATGTGTGGTGTGTTCCTCTTACAATCTCTACCTGTCTGCCAAACACCTGAGAACTAACATCATTAAATAATGATAAACATATGAGTTTAAGACCCCAAATCCCTCAGAAAGGTCATACTAATGCAAAACCTATAATACTGTCAACTATCTACGTTTGTAAGAGCAATATGTAGAATCTTCCCCTATTTGTCCCCCCATCATGTTAGGCTTTGTACAGATGTTTTGCTCTAGGAGGTTGATAGGTATGATCAGAAACAGATACATGTCTGAGGAAACAGCATTATTGACTGCAAGATAACTCAGAAGGTATGAAAAGCGCTGCAGTAGGAAGTTCAGTATTGGCCACAGGTATGTACTGACATGTCAAATGACACAGCAGTCTACATGAAGTACCTATAGGACGTCACCTTTACCAATGATGACGGAGGGGCATACCCACAGCCATGCATACACCACAAATAGACATAGCACACAGCAAAGCCTAGACCATGATACACAAAGCCTCCGGTGTGTATGGATTGAGTGAGAGTACAGCAAGGAAAGATGACTGCCAGGCTATTCAGCAAACACCCGTAGGGGCGTGCAAGACCGCCCGTAACACGAACATTGCACGGACAATTTTGGGATTTGCAACATAGTCCATTTGTATGTGTAAGCTATGCAAATGATGTAATTATGCGATACATGAAACAGTAAGCTGTCCGTGCAAGAGCAGAGTTATGTGCAGAAATGTACCCGGATGTTATGCGACTAACGTTTTGCACGTTGCTAAACGGAGCAATGACAGCTGCAAATACAGTATGAATACAGTCAAAGAAGCATGCCAATGTCCAAGTCCAAGGCCAGTGGCGGCTTTGTCCATTAGATATCAATAAACCAGTAGTCGTCCTCCCCCGATCCCTGGTGTGGAAGTGTAGAGCAGTGCCACGAGAACGCACTGCACTTCAAAACAAGACATATGGATAATATACATATAAAATGTAGGTTTAGTTAGATGTTAGTACGCCATGCAGATGAATGGCAAGCTGGAGACAACATGGGTACTGCGTACTGGTACTTATGTGTGGAAGCGCTCTGTCAGAGATGTAACGAAGCATTTGTAGGCAATGTGAGGCAAGTGAGGCTGAGGATAGTGAATCACAACATGTCATGCCATATGGGCCAAGCCTCTACAGTGTAGTGTAGGTTAAGGGGACTATTAGAGTAGAAGATAGGTGACAACATGAGTGTGTATGTATAAAACACTGTAACCTCACCGGAGCAGTGTCACATGTGTGCTGTCAGTACTCAGTGAAAGAGGCGTGATATGAGCTATCCTAGGGAACGTCAGGAGACTGACGGTGTACGCCATGGATACCACCGATGTGACCTGCAAACCTGCCCACAGTGTGTCTGCGCCCGTGCATGCCAGTAAGCCCGAGTAAGCATGTGTGCGCGCGTGTTAGCCCGTGTGTACGTGTGGAGTGTGGAAGAACGAGTAAGCTAGTGTATGAATGGTGAAGCCCGTGTAATGTCGTGTATGCGTTTGTAAGCCTGTATACATGTGTACTACACACATCACACACGTACTGCACACACAGACACACATGCTGCCAATACTACACACATCAGTGAAATGGCACATGGATGGAGAATACATCATCAGAAGTAACAGTGCTGTAAACTATGCTACAGTGATGGTCATAGCTGCAATGCATCATGCCTGCTGATATACACCTGGAAGTAACACACTGTGTGTTAACAGCATGCTAATATCAATACAGTGGAATAAAGCCACCGTGTGCAGCAGCACCAGGTTAGTCAGATCCTGCATCAATGTTACACATCACAGGTGGTGGCACAGGTGAAATCATATGCACAGGGTGTGGTGTTAACATTTCCAGAGCTGTCATTGAGCCATCCAATGTACACATAGGTGTGTGTGTGAGGGACAATGGTTATTGCATGGCCCAATGGTGGTGCAATGGGTGTGTGTATGTGATAGCCGTAGCTGTTTGTGGTAAGTGTGTGTGTCTGCATATACACAGGTACAGCATGTGTCAGCCAGATACAGGAGGTTGTGGGACAGTCACAGACCGTACCTGCCAGGCTGTGGAGATCCCCATTACTGGCCATGGACACCCCTCCATGCATCCAACACAACCCAGTCCTGCACCTGTCAATGTCTACACATACAGTCCTGGGATCTGTACCACAACCTGTGGGTAAGCATGAGTCTGTAATGTTAACCTGAGGTGCATAGAATTGTCTGTTACTACAGACGGATATGAGCCATACTCACACTCCAGTGTAATAACCACTGCTGACTGTTGCCGAGATCTGCATACGACCAGTCAAATGTGCTGCACTAACATTGTTTCCAATGCCCGTGTAATACCCAGCAACACAATAACCGGTCACTACACATGTATAACCCACGATCACTACAGCACACAGTATGTGCACTATCACAGAGCCAAAGCAGATGTACATACATCCAAGGTGCTCACGTACAGAGAATGCAGCACATTCAAGAGTGATAATCCCAACATACATATCTATATACAATATACATTATATATATATATATATATATATATATATATATATATATATATAGCTATATACATACATATATATATATATATATATATATATATATATATATGTGTAGATAGATACATACACACACGCACACACACACACACACACACACACACACACACACACACACACACACACACACACACACACACACACACACACACACACGTGGCAGGTTTGGGAGCACAACACAAACGTAAGCACTGTACCACATGACAGCATTACGCAGTTAAAGAACGTGCTACCGTGATCAGTGGATCACATGATTCACACAGGCACACGTCTAGCCTGCAGACAGCAGCATCAAAGGCAAAGACGCCGCACGGATGTTATGGAGAGTGAATACTGTAAAAGCAATGTACTGTTGTCATGCAGCTGGAAACACACACACACACACACACACACACACACCTGGCAGGGCTGGGAGTCGAACATACACCTAACTACCCTAACACACTACAGCATGACGTATTTACAGAATGCGCTAACAAGATTACTAAGCACAGCAGTCCCAGAGGCAGACATCTAGGTGCATGTCATCATCCGCAAAGGCAAAGACATTGGTAGGAGACTGCTGTGGTGTGAGGCATCTAAAAGCAAGACTGAGTCCCCAGGCGGATGGGAGCATGTGCGCAAACACACACACACACACACACACACACACACACACACACACACACACACACACACTTGGCAGGGCTGGGAGTCGAACATACACCTAACTACCCTAACACACTACAGCATGACGCATTTACAGAACATGCTACCAAGATTACTAAGCACAGCAGTCCCAGAGGCAGACATCTAGGTGCGTGTCATCATCCGCAAAGGCAAAGACATCAGTAGGAAACTGCTGTGGTGTGAGGCGTCTAAGAGCAAGACTGAGTCGCCAGACAGATGGGAGCATGCACGCAAACACACACACACACACACACACACACACACACACACACACACACACACACACACTTGGCAGGGCTGGGAGTCGAACATACACCTAACTACCCTAACACACTACAGCATGACGCATTTACAGAATGCGCTAACGAGATTACTAAGCACAGCAGTCCCAGAGGCCGACATCTAGGTGTGTGTCATCATCCGCAAAGGCAAAGACGTCAGTAGGAAACTGCTGTGGTGTGAGGCATCTAAAAGCAAGACTGAGTCCCCAGGCAGATGGGAGCTTGCACGCAAACACACACACACACACACACACACACACACACACACACACACACACACACACACTTGGCAGGGCTGGGAGTTGAACATACACCTAACTACCATAACACACTACAGCATGACGCATTTACAGAACGTGCTACCGAGGTTACTAAACACAGCTGTCCCAGAGGCTTACTTCTAGGTGTGTGTCATCATCCGCACTGACAAGGATGCCGACAGGGATTGTATAGAGAGTGATCAGTCTGAAAGCATACAGACATATTACTGTCCCACGGTACATGTAGACAAACAGACGGCAGGGGTGTGATCGTGGCAACATAACATTTACGGTGCACCATGACAACATGACATAATCACGGGACACCCCACAGGCAGTACACCCTTCAAGATAGTTGACCAGTGTGTACTCAGTAGGCATCCATCGTGACGTTGAAAATGGCCGTCTTGCATGCAGACGGAGTCTCAACTCGCAAGGGCTCAGTTGGGACTGTCATGTGTGTCCATCTACACAACAGCGTACTGGGCATGCTCACACACTTAGCAGTTGCAAAGGGCCGTCTTGCATGCGGACGTAGTCTCAACTCGCAAGGGCTCAGTTGGGACTGTCATGGGTGTCCATCTACACAACAGTGTACTGGGTATGCTCACACACTTAGCAGTTGCAAAGGGCTGTCTTGCATGCAGACGGAGTCTAGACACGGAAGGGTACAGTAAGGTATAACTGTCCCCACGCACAGAGTGGTCACACACATGCAGTGACCAGTACACGCTCAGCTGCCATCACAGCTGTCACAGGTGCAGATCCCAGATGTACACACTGCAGTCTACACTGTAGCCCCCGAGACATCACCATGTCATTGCTGCAGCAGTACACAGCCATACATAACCACAACACCGTGTGACACATGACCAGTGGACTGTACAGAGGTCTACAGCAACTGTGCAGGGTACACATGTACTGAGAGGGTTCCAACAGGTGTTATGCATTGCAAGTATACCACTATACATGACCAGGTCAGCTGAAGACATACCAGGGGCCCCAGGTCTTACACAGCTGTGACAAATGAGTGTTCCTGTACACCAACGAACACACATGTTTGGATATGTCAAACATGTGATTGTAGTGCATGTGTGCATGGACCACACACACAACACATATGTACATAGCTAAGCCTTTGCTGTCCCCCATGCAGAACAGTGGCCTAAGCAATCATACGCACGCAAATGGAAGGTGGGTCCATGTCTGTTGAATGCTCACAGTACTGGAGGTAGCAATGTTGACGGAGGACACATTCCCCTGTAATAGTCGCCCATGACACCCGTGATATCATACCGCAGTCCATGTGTCATGTATGTCAACACACATGTCCACCAATAGCAATGCATACAAACATGGCTACAGGAGACACATGTAGGACTAACGCACATGTACAATCTGTACTGTGCATGCAGCAACCATGCATGTGCAGTGGCCGATGTCCGTAACACAGCTGTGCCTAACTACAACATGCAGTCGCAATGCAGCCCCATCATTGACATCTGTATATGGTGACATACAGACAGTACAGTTGGTTGTACATCACGTATGGAGGGATCTGTGTACATAACGTGGTGATCCACCTGTGTAGATGTATGTGTGCCGGGGATGGCTTGCTGGTGTGTCACACGCCACCCTACCATGCCATGTGCAAACAGTACGCTATGTCACTGTTATTTGATGGTGATGACAACGCATACACAGTGGTCAGGTGTATCCAACTGTATGTCACATGACACCTGTATCACTGATGTCCTCCCGTGTACACATAGCCACACAATTGCCAGACATAGCATTGGTACACATACTGCGGACAGTACCGCTGCATGTCTATCAAATGGATCATCATATGGCAGTTGTATCATTCCCAGCACTGCCATGTGTGTCCGCTTGTGTGACCACACATGCCACATATGGTGGGGACTACGTCCCAGATGTAACACATCCCTGTACACCGTTGTAGAGATTTGTACATACAGCAGTGTGGAAAGCATGAGGTCGGCAGGTGCAGTGCATCACACACATCGGCTATCCATACACACATATCTAGTCACCACAGTGTGTGTGTGTATTTATGTATGTATGGCTGTCTGGTGCTTGGTGTGAGGGTGTATGCTACCATACTGTGGAAACAGAATCACTAACCCCTCATGGTGATGCAGTCTACTACCCTGTTGATGCCATTGGTCCCAGCCATACTGGCTACCTGTGCATGTCCCTTCTCTGTGCCACGTCGTGTGGGTGCAAAGTACTGCGAGGGTGATGACCACATAGGCAAGGGTCCACACATGAACTCTATGGGGTGTGTTATAGTGCTGTAGACCCCATGAATGTGGCCATGTACCTGTACTGTGACAGGGTATTACTGCTACACAGTGTGGCCTCATGCTATCAGGTGGCCTCTAACGTCATCCTTGGCCTGACTGCTGTGTACAACCCCTGCACCATGTCAACATACCTGTAATGTTTCCCGGTATGTATGTCACATCTCTGTCCACTGTAGCCTGTTCAACTGATCACATGCTTCAGGTGCAGTATATGTGCGGACATCTGTGTCATGTTCGGACATCTGTGTCATGTTCGACTGTCCAACAGTCAGGTTGAGGGTATGTTTAGCATGCTGATATTGCCATACGTGCCTGTGAGTACTCCACAGTTACACATGGGGGACTGCAAACACTGCTACCTGTAGGCAAATGCCAGTACACCATAGGAGGGAACCAGGGCATTATCAACATGCTGTTACTGTTGTAACCGAGACACATACTGTGAACATATCACAATGTATGCTGCACCTGGACTACATGGTATGACTGGTGCATGTTGACAGTACATCACTGATGTCACATACACATCTCTCAGTATTCACACACATCCAATGCAACATACACATCCCTCAATATGCATACACAAGTAATGTTAGATACACCTCTCACATCTCAGTATTCACACATGACCAATACAACATACACATCCCGCAATATGCATACACAAGTAATGTTAGATACATCTCTCACTATTCTCTTCACCCTGTGCATCAGACCATATGAGCATATCCCTGCACCGATGGTGTGGATGACAGGGATGCAGCACAGGCTTCATCATATGCACAGGGTGATACTGTTTGCCAGGGGCATAGGCTGCTCCAATGGATGACATCATGTGTACGGGTAAGGGCCAGTGATTTGAATGGACATGTCTGTTCCGTATGCATGTAGGTGTTGTGAAGCCCTACAGTTGTGTTTGCTGTGTGCGTGCATGTGTGCACACAGTTCTGTCATTTGTGAAGCCTACACAAGGGTATTATGGACAGCTCCAGATTGTACAGACCAGGTTGTACAGCTCACTGTGACCGGACACGGCCATGTGTCCTGTGCCTGCCAGGGGTTGTACGGGCACTACCAGGCAGAGGTACAGAATGGCTACTGTCCGACGACACTTGGCCACTGGAACCGTGTCCCCGCCGTGAACGTCCAGGGCCATGTCCACGTGGCCTGCTGTGACCTGGTGTTGACATCGCAGCACCAGCTGCACTGCTACTGCTACCGGCACTATGGGAGCGGCCATGTGTGGTGACATGCTCACGTTGACCTGCACTAGGTGGTGTAGCTGGCCTATGTCCATGTGTCCTATGCCTCACCCCTACCAGATGTTCCAGCACAGACAGCTCACACTCACGGATTGCCATGCCACGGTCGAGGATTCTGACCATGTCACCCAATCGCCTGTCCAGAACATCAGCAAGCTATTGTTGAGCACCTGCCAATGCCTGGATGCTGTTGTTTAGGGTACTGATAGCAGCCCTCTGCAGCCTCTGCCCTTCTCTGTTCTGCCATTCGGCACATGCCTGTGCTGCCATTACAGTCTGAAACATGCGTCTGGTGATCCCAGCTGCTGAGCTATGTCCTGCAGGTGCATGTCTGCCAGAGGTCCTCCTACAAGCAGCACCAGCCACATGCCTGTGTGGCACATCTGCAGTCAGTATGCTGCCACCATGGTGTGGAGACACACCTTCTGTAGCCACCACATGTTCCTGTTCAACACTAACAAACGCTGACTGTCCTTCCTCTATGGCCACTGTAGATGTGGTATGTGTTGGCAGCTGAACTGTGTGCGGGGAAGAGGGGGACATAGCTAGGATGGCAACCGTTGTCACAGATTCTGCCCCTGACATCCCTACCTGTACCTCGTGCATATGTTCATCACTGCTAGCATCTGTGGGGACACTATCAGATGGACCGCAGGAGGGTAACGCACCTACATCACCTGTGAATTCAAAGAAATACTCTACATTACAATAGACACGCACACACTGACACACACACACACACTGACACATGGACACACACACACTGACACACTGACACACCAACACACACACACTGACACACCATGCATGTGAGATGACAGATGGCATGCAGCATGCTTGTGATACATCTGACAGCATGCAGCTCAGACATCAATAGTGTTTGTAAGCATACCCCCTGGAATGCACACTACAGCAGGCAGGTGTCATATCATTATCCATGCAATTCACACAATCATGGTAGTATGCATGCATCCCCATGATACACCATGTGGACCAGAACAGGATAACAGTACACATGGCTGACGTGACCTTGACATGTAATCTGCTGACATGTTTATTAACATGCATGCATGCCTGACACAATGGTGTCGTGACACATGTACAGCATCGTACTGGGTATCACATTGCGGTGTTGTCCATATGCTCTACAGATAGAATGCATGTTGAGCAAATGTGCATGGGCATGGTAGGGGACTGGGCCGTCTACATTGCTGTACAGTGTGATGTACAGACACTGTGCCATTGCATGGCATCATGAGGCATCTATATTGCTAAACAGTGTATGTTATGTACACATTGCATATCCAGAACTGCATGCATACCCATGACATACCTGTGGATTGTGACCTACGATGCTGAGGTGTATACACACCCAACCATACTGTGTCATGTGACAGGTCACTGGAGGACATACAGATGACACCCCTGCACGATGACTACAGAGTGTTAGCTGCCTGGCAACCATGTTCACACATAGCGGACCTGTCACGTCACCATTTCACACATGACATTGATGTACCACGCACACATGGTGCACAGCTAACAGTGATGTCCTACAGCAGGGGAGGAAAGTACAGTTTCTGTGGCCTGGTGTCACTGTCAGTGGAATCTGTGAAGGTGGCTACCGTCATGCTATGACACAGACATCATGTTCAACACATCTTATGAGATACATGTCACTGACATCTCCACTAGCTGTGCACAGGCATTTATGATGTGCAGCGTACCACATCACCTGTACAATCAGTCTAGTATGGCTGTACTTGGACCATGTGTGGACAAAGTGGGACAGGGTGTATCACATTCCATCTTCTGTGTGGCTACATGTCTCTGGCCATCCCCCATGGCCATGTGTGCACATGTGTTGGTCATGTATGTGATGGCCATCTATCACACATGTCTGTGTTGTCCCATATGACATACACCCATAGATGTTGGTTATGTCACCATCCACAGGGCTATGCAGACAACAGGTGTATGTGTGGTATGTGGGGTATGGGTTATGGGAAATTGTGACAATATTGCAACCAAAACGCTACATTTCTCAGACATGTCGGATGGAACATCACAGTGTGTGAAACCATTGCAGGGACATATAACACAATGGTGACACCTGTGGTCTGCCCATATCACTGCTCACTGTGCGGTACTGGTTTGTGTACCACACATTTTGTTCCACTGTATAGTACATATGCAGCCATTGTAGAACACCTCCACCATTGTATGCACAGCTGGACACACATGTAGCAATGACAAATACTGTAGTTTCATGTCTGTGTATCATTTCAGTTGTATATATTGCACATGGGTGGCCTGTGTGGATGATGGGTTATGTGACCTGTATATCCATGTATTAACTGGCTACATGGCGAATAGATCTATGCTTTGACATGCCTGATACTGATGATAGACTCACCTGCAACGGACTCTTGTCTGTGCGGCATGCCAGAGGTACCTGTATAGGGTGACACAGCAGTATGAACATTATCCATGACTGTATGACAGCCACAGGGTGCACAGTGCAGGCTAACACATTCGCCTGTACAATAGCATATAGTCAGCACATGTGTGCATACCATACCTCTCAACCTGTTAGAACAATAAATGTGGACGAAGCCTACTATGATGGGAGACATATAGGGACAACTGTGACATATTGCTCTTACTAACCTGGATATTTGATAGACCAATAGGTTTGCATGCACATGGGTTTGCAATGGAATGTGTAGTCATAGACACAACTGTATGTCATCATTTAATGACTCCATTCCTCAGCTATTTGCCAGAAAGGGGCAGATATTAAGGGGAACACACCGACAATATGAGGCAGACATCTGGACATCCTGCAAATACCCGTACAGTTTAGAGGTATGGTGCATACACAGGGTAGCATAAAGCATGTGTTTCCACATACCTTGCATATGTTGTTACATTACATGATGTACACTGACACATGCACATACATGGGATATACTGGCCATATGTTCAGTACTGACTTACCAGGCAACTCCAGGCTCATTGCTTGGGAGACACCCACCTCCATGATGGCAGCTACTGTTTGTGGGGGCTGTTCAGAGGGTGTTCCCAGACAGGCCAGTAGCTCCTCTGTGTGTGTGAGTGGAGGCTGGGTTGGTGGCCCATCACCCGTACCACCTTGTTCTCTGGCGATTGCAGTGGCATGCTGTTTTGCATGATGTATGAGGTCCGTGCAGTGTCTGTGCACCTGCTGGTAGGTGCAATTGTGGCCGCCCACTTCATTGACCCTCCTGCGAAGATCCTGCCACAGGTCATCCCGCTGCTGGTCATGCTGTGGCACGTGGCTAAATAACACTTTGTAGTTCTCATGGAGGTACGGTATTATGACATCATCCTCCTGTCGGCTATAATGCTGGTAGGCATGTACGCGGCATTATCTGTAAGACATGATGAAGGTGACAGGTCACATTTACAGACATGTACAGTGATACTACTGCACATACATTCTAGTACATTCACACAGTTATCTTTGCAAATCAACATGACACTAACACAACTGGCATGTATGTGTCCCACACATGTGACACCCAGTATGCATTGGATATCATCCCCATATATGTGTGTCACCTCATTAGTGTTCCTACTGCATGTGACGTCAGTCTCCATGTGGACATGTCTGTTTGCATGCACTGGTGTTCTTACCTATCTACCCATGCCTGATGTATCCATGGTTATGCTGTTGACCTAGATGCTGTGGATATGTCACATATCAACACAGACACAACCTTACTGGACTTGGGCAGTGACAATGCACCAAGTACACATGGAAGGCTGTACATGCATCTGTTTTTCCATAGACATCTACACTGCACAGCTGTTCAACATCCTGCCACGGATCACCTGTGTTGCACATGTAATAGACATGGGACAATGGCTAGTCGGACGTCATTCGCAGGTAAGGTTATCGGCTATAGCATGTACGGGCTGGGTTTCCTAGCTGTATCCGACACCCATTACACCACCACGAGGGGCATCAGTGACACATTACTGATCCAGATAGATGATACTACATCTACCATACGGCCATCACACCATGTATGGCAGGGATGATATGTGCAGCTATGTGGACAGGGCTGCATGGTATGGTGGGAGTATGTCACAGGTATGGCACAGGGATCTGTCCAGCATGTGGCCATCCTAGTCATAGGACGGTGGTTGTCCATGACGTATATCTTTCAGATCAGGCTATGGACTTGTAGCATGTCTAACAGCATAGTGTGGCATATGTCTGTATGCAAGGTGGATAGCATGCTGCATACTGGAGGTGAGTATTGTGGAGGCTGGTATCGGCCATCCACACATGGGCCCTACCCCTGAAGGGTGAGGTGTATTCCAATATTGGTCACACGGGTGCTGTGTATGCCTTTCCAATGATCTCCGTGCTCATGGATACCACCCTGTCATGTCATGGGTACCTTGGATGACTACCTAAAGGGCCAGGGAGATGTCTCCAGCTCAGGGAGGTGTACTACACTACACCATCCCTAACACAGTGTCCATACTGTTGACCACAGCCTAGGTGTTTCTTAATGGGTATGGGGGTGTTCCCCTAGTGGTGTCATTGCTGATATCATCCACCAGAATGTGCACATATGTCACACACATCACACACACAGCCCATTCTGTATGTTGTTCACAACACTGTGACAACAATTGCCCATAGGTCATGACCATTCACATCATCACATACACAGATGGCTGACATTTGTCTGTGTGGTATGGGCTACAATGCGGATGGGGTACAACACATTAAACCTGGTTTACTGTAGCTGACACCGTGTGATATGCACATGTCACTGTAGCACCTTTGGTAGTTGTGAGTCTATCAACAGGCCACTAGTAGAACACTCCTATGACATACACAGGCATCTGTTAGCCAAACATCCATACTGTCTTGTACATATGTACTGCTAACATCTACATTGATAATGGTTCATGGACCTGCAGACCATACCCGGCAGTGTTCTGATGCGGTGCCACCAATCATGACTGTTGTCAACACTTGTGGGTTGATAGTATACAACACCCTACCTGTAATTTATAGGCATGCTCAGCACTTGTTCAGAGCTTCTTGGCACGTTATGAGCTACTGCTTAGTTTAGCACCCATTTCACAGCAGTCCTCACAGGTACACTGTCTGTCCATACATTTCCAGCTTGATAACTGTACAACAGCTGTCGTACACACATCACTCACATACCTTGTGAGACATGGTGGTTTCTACAGCCTGTCCACCTGCCACGTACCACTTATATACAGGCATGTCCAACTGGCACGTACCAGTGCTATTGCCTGTCACTATGATGACTATGTTGTACATGTGGCAATAGAGCTATTCTCATGTCCACAGTCAATGCACACCTCCCAACATACAACAGTACAGCCTGTGGGGGATGCACATATGCAGCCCTGCTGGGGGTTATACTGTCACCAACCCTGACTGCACCTGACAGTCATGTGGGGTTGTGCAACATTGGCAACGCACCCCACACATCACATGGTCCCACATGAACCCCACCACAGGCCACACATACGGAGACACCTTGTACAGTACCCCTCCATACTCTGTGTGGGCACCGATGACAGTCCACATCGCCAAACACAACCACACCAACCTATAGCCCACAGACATGTGTGCCCATCACATACAGCCAATAGGGTGTCATAACATAAACAACACACCTGTCTTAGGTGACTGTTGGCAGTCACACTGCTGTTCCACTCAGCAGGCTACACAAGGTGATAGTCACTTACATCCTGCTGTCCAGTAACTGGTTCTGCAGCATAACCTATGCACACATGCCACAAGTCAGCAGGTACAATGTGACTCCCCTTCCATGTTTGTGTGACTGAAGTTGTCACTTAGGGCACAGACTACGTGTGCAGGAACATGCAATAGCCCACCAGTGTTGTCGCCGTGATGGTGTGGTCCACGCCCTGGGAAGCATTTTGCGGTCATCCGGACCTGTTACCACTGTACTACGAACAACTGTGTCACTCCCAGCAGTTTTCCATGCTTCTGCTGTCATTCCACAGGCATCTAGTATACGTCCACTTTGGCAGACCCGGCCAAACAACATGATGCTGTGGCATGGTTGACCTGCACCTGTCAGCCCTGGGAGTACGGATAACATGTTGGACTCTTGCTGCTTTTACACTGCCTGTCTTGCACAGTGCTCAATAACAGTCACCACCAGAATGGGAACTGGCTAGCAAAGCATGTGGTCATGTCACACAATGCTTGATATCATCCTCTGTGATGCACGCAGGCAAGGCACACCTGATACTGCACCACTGCAATATCTCTGCAGTGACTGGGACCTGCCTCTTGGCTCTGCAGAGGACACCTGCAATGACTGGGTATAGACAGACCGTACCTCTCAGGCACGTACCTGGACTGGCACACCCACAGCTGAGGTGTCCCCATATTCCATTATGTTGTACACACATCCCGGCTGGTTACTTCGCACAATGCATCACAGGTGCTCCACGTGCATATAACTGTGTCTGGAACTACTGCTGCTACTAATGTGAGACTGACAGTAACCCACACTTAACTGTGATAGCCGCACATGTACTGACACATTAGGCATACACTGTGCATTAGTCATAACCTCCGCTCAGCTGGTTCGACCCATTCACCACCTCCAAGACCAACAGTATCCTTGACATGGACACTACCAACATGTGACTGCTGTTCCACACCTGCGGTTATCCCCTCATTGGTGGAATCCGAACATCTGCTACCCACCCTTGTTAGCCACATACTGGCACCACAAACTTCACAGCATACACAGTAGATGAGTACTACAACACCAACTACAGATGTCGTATGACATTCAAACACTGAGACATACCCCAGGGCACTTCAATAGCACGTACACGACAATGTGGTTCATGCTATTCCACACAGAGCCATGCTGGTACACCCCAGAATACAGACAACACTCTGGGGGTGCAGTCCCATGGAAACACTTTACAACAACAGGTGGGGGCTGTTACACAGTGGTGTACATTCCCATGGGCGGGGTGACTCACTGGTCAGCCTTGGTAGGGCCACAGGCTCCCACATCACATACACCATAACTAGCTATGTACACATTACTGCGACACATTCTGAGATGTACCACAAGGCATTATGGTGGTATGTCAGTAGTCGTATGCAATACCCACATCTGCTCACACATACAACTGTCACTCTGGAACATGACAGCAACAGATGATGTTGGCAACATGCTGTCTGATGGCTTCATTGCTAACATTACACCCTCTCACTCCCTGCAGGGCCACATTCCCTGCAGGTACATTGCGGTGTACCTGCAGTCACACCTACACAGTTCTGACCTGCACTCTATATGTCCTAGGACACAGGCCCCTTGGCACCCTGCAATATCCCAGGCTGTGATGTCACAGAACTCTGAACAGCATGTCTCCCCACTGGGACACCATATTCAGTAATAGCCTTGTACCAGACATTGTGGCCCCTGACTGGCACACAGCAGCAGTAACACTCCTCACAGGTGGTGCCACACTGCACGACTGGGACTATTGCCCTACACACCTCACTGGACTGTTATGCATGGCTATAGGGCACATCATCATGGACATAATTCGTCGAGTCTTTGTTGTGCTCCAGTCCTTTGATGCCAGCTGGGTTGGTCTTGTTGGGGCCACAGCATGCCTCCAACACCTGTTGAACACCTTTCCTACAGTCGCCAGAGTAGTTGATGATGACACAGGTGTCCACACAGCCTGCATTGTCCTCTCGCTGCCATTCAGCAGCATTCTCCATTCTGGTATTGATTACTTACACATCCACCTGCACATCACAACATATGTCTCTGGATGTTATGCAATGTGGCTAATGGACGGGACACACACACTGAGGGTGGCATACCATATCACATACTGCAATCCAGTTACACTTGGCTTACCACAGTCCTCAGTCATGAGGCCCTCATGTTCGGTATATGCTTCCCTGAGGGACAGGCTACCACTGAGGGGACTTCCCTGCCTAGCTTTACAGAACACTGCATACCCAGCACCATTGTTGCTCCACCAGCTGATACAGACCCCATCCATATGGGTGTCACTGTGACAGATACCGATATGAACATCATGGCCTCTACCTGCATGACACTTGGTGTGAACATCACCTTTGCAGTACACCATCCTCCCACTGGTTATCACATAGGTGTTAGTCCCCTACATACATGTTGCATTGTACATGTTTGTAAGACACGTGTATGTCGCACACACTCCTGTGATTACCACATTGCCACTGTGGCATGGATATCCTTCTACGTGTTCACACATGTCTGTACTGGATGTGTAGCTGGTACATAGGCACCCATTGTACCTCTGAACACTGGACGTATACACACATCCATGGGTACAACACCCCGCATAGGGTGTACCTTACACAACAGCTTTACATAACCCAACATTAAAACGCCATGATGTTTATTGAGCTGCAACTGTTAATGTATGCGGCTTATGTACAGACACCACATCTGTACACATTTGCAGACTACATACTCAGGGGTGACTTCTGCTGCAAAGACAGGGCCCATGTCTGCAAATATGTTTATGGATATACTCCACATACACGACATACACAATAGCCACTATGACCATGATGCTCATGGATATGTGCACACATGCGACTGTGTGTGGCATGTGCTTGGGGGTTGCATTCCCAGACTGGACACTCACCATGCTTTGGGACATGAATCCTATGTACATCATGCATGGACAGTCAGTAGCAATGTTCATGTGATACCTCGCTTGCTGGATGGTGGACACATGTATGCCAGGGATCACTGCATTGGCTGTACTGTGCAGTGATGCAGGTTACACATGGCTCTTCTGTTCACAGGACACTACCCTGGAGAGGTGCCACTGGTGTGCACACTGTAGTTGTTGTTACACATTGACTTGCCAGACTGCATGGTACCCCACTATGAACCTCTGCAGCTATCACATGTCCTTTGTGCGTGGTTACTGGTATAGCCCTTCCAGTTAGATTGGCTGTCACGCTATTACAATGTCCCGTGACTATGGGCCATATGTATACTGTTATTGTACACACCAATCATGTTCATGTTTGTCTGTCACATCTCTTCTGCTATTCTAGTATGGGAGTAATGTTTGAGTCCTTTGCAAATGCACAGAGTGGAGTACATAGTTAATTCATCATAACTGTTTATACATATCTTAATTACATACTACTCACATCACTATATGATACCTTTGTTATGCATCATATGCATGTTCTCCTATGTAACATATCTGACATCTACTGTACTATATATTACACATGTTTTACATGGTATCCCATAATTCAACCATTACTTGCACAGAGGGTCCACCTTAGACATGTCAATGATGTTATATGCCCATACACATGCGTACTGTTACAGTATATCAACATATACTATCCCCTGCTATGGCACGTACTTATTGGACATACCCTGCCACTGACGGCGGGTTGTATGACATTGTTCTGTTTAACACCATAATGTTGCATCCCTTGTGGTGTCTATGCTTTTTACCGTGTGGCCCACTGCTGGACGCACATCTTCTACAAGCATTAGTACGATCAGCGAGACATCACTACATAAATACCATTCCCCACTTTATGCATGGCGGAAACTGTTAATTACTGCAAACCAGGCTATGCATACACTGACATTACGTAATACAGAACATACTATACATACAGTTAGTGTTATACATACCTTGATATCGTTCTGGTGTTTCGTCTCTATCGCGCTCTTCTGTATCACTCTTTCAACTGTTATACGGTATGAGCATACAGTTTGCATATCTGGCAAGTCATCCTTATATACGTCTATACCTGCAACATGTGGTTCACTGCTGCCAATTGGTGGTCCGGTGTGACTAATTACATGCACTTCAGCTGTGCAGCTACTCCATTCACCAATTACATGGCAGCAGTGGGGTATAATTGAATTATCCACCTGGGCGTTGGTCATTTGCCCTGCCTTCGGGGAGACGGCCTGTATTGTGTTTTGTTGTGTGTAATTGCAACTGCTTTGTGTAGAGCCAAGTCGATTTTGGGGTCATGTCCCCCATGGATTGTGTTTGACGGCTTGAGTATGTGGTTCTACCTGTGACTGTACCTGTCATCCCACCCGTCTGATAAAGGACTATTGCAAACACCTGTAACATCACCATTTGTTCCGTTAAATGACGGATACAATTTTCATGGCGCCTTTAAATGTCTCTCACAAGGTATGTCAATGGTTCAGCAGATGTAATTGACTAACTAGATGTTTGGGCTGTGGTTACGGTCTGTATTGCTATTGTTTACAGTGTGGGGGATGTAGGCGGGTGTACGTAGCATATACGGTTTTGTGGGGCTTGCATTTCTACGTAGTCCATATATATATATGTGTGTGGGCCCCTTCCCTAATTACAGTGCTATCACTTAATAGACTTCTATTACGGGAATTTACTTTGGGCCATTGTTAATTCATTTCTATATGGTATGCAGGTGCGGTTGATACTTCCATACCTCAGGATGTATGGCGATATGTGTAGGGATATTTGTAAATGAAAACGCTATCCCATGTATGTCTGTCCCAGATATTTGCAGTCACTGCAGTGGTGTTGGTGTCAGACCCTCTGTCTCATGGCTTGCCACCTTTTCATATGGCCATAGTTGGACACTTGCGGGTCACACAGTGGTGTTTACAGTCTGACATATGGCCACGGTCAGTACACAGGATAGCACATACTTTTATCCTCATTACATACCTATTGTTCTTGGTCCTTCACTACTTATCGGTTTGCATGTAACATTTCCGTTTCTTACATACAGGCATGAGTATTTCCTGCAACTATTGCATATTATGTGGGACATACTAATGTCTTACACTCACGGACAGTTGCCCTTTCTAATGTTTCATGTCAGGACACACCTGCCCAGGGGAGGCTGTCCCTCCCAATGTGGGACAGGTGTTTACCGCATGCCTATGGATAGCTATACCCGCACCTACCATAATCATCTACCTCCAAGTTGCCACCTACAGACACACTATGCGGACACACACACACAATTTAGTCACACGGGAACACACATGGCACCCTCATCACACACATACACAGGCTACATCACTCACAACCACAGTTGTACACGGTACCTAAGTGGACCGCACCGCGGACAGCGGTGACTACATGTCCTTACTATCATCCTATTGCTCGCGGTTCTACTGTTCCAGTACTGTGTTCTTTCTGTCTTTCATCCTCCTGGTTACGTGTGTCGGTGTGTGACACGTTCCATAGTTGGTGGTATCCTGTTTATTTGTACCTCAAAGGTGTTTAGAATGTCGTCGACCTATCTATATCTTTGCAGATGCCAGTGACCCCTTGTATATTGACATATATCACACTATCGCCCTTTCTATCTGTATTATATATGTGTAGATATATATATATATATATATATATATATATAGATATATGTATGTATATTTGTATATATATATATATATATATATATATAGATAGATATATGTATGTATATATATATATATATATATATATATATATATATATATATATATATATATAGATAGATAGATATATGTATGTATATATATATATATATATATATATATATATATATATATATATATATATATATATATATATATATATATATATATATATACACACATATATACATATCTCGGACAGGGGTGGTGACAGGCACGCTATGCCTTTCATTGTGTGTTTGTCAGTGTATATTGTGTTTCCTGGACTCCGCACGTTTGTGTCTGAACCTGTCACATTACACACCTGCCATAGGTTAAGATTACCTCCCATCCCACTTTGCGAGGGACAATCCCTCTTTGTGCAGTTGTGTCCTGCGAAATATTTGTGAACATAGCAAATGTCCTGCAACTTTGGGACAAACATATTCCCTATAGTTTATGTCATAGTTGCATGACTTGTTCTGTATCTGACCCACCTACATGTTACAGGACATGGAACACGTACCTGCGACCATTACTAGACTATAAGCATTTTATCTATGCAAAACACTGTCTTTCTGGTTTTCATCCTGGCCAGGTGTGTGCTGTCCTGCTGACATCTGGCGTATGTCCCACATTGGTCATTTGAACTGTGGCAACCCTACTGTACGTACATCTTGCCTAGCAATAGTGTTGGGTGATTGTGTACATGACTGCCTGTTCCACTCCTGGCAGTGGTCGTTTTACCCTTCAGAGCTGGCGCTATTTGTTCAGGGGTGACTAATGCTGGTGTCACCTGTTCTGTACATCATTGACCGTGATCTGTGCAGTGGTCGGTGACACTTAGCCCTGTTTCGCGCATATCTGTATAGTCGTATTTAAACATCGCTTATCAGCTGTGGGCAACGCTTATTCCCGCTAATGTGTGCTACACATATTCTGATGACCTGCATCCGGAATGCATTACCCATGCCGTCGGGATTATGTTACATCCCTTGCGGACGTGGGACCGGGAACATGCACGACAGTCACTGCATGTACCACTTGGACATCTGGGGGTTGTACACGGATTATGTCAATTTGTATGTGCAGTACACTACAGCAGTTACTCCACACTACACTCACATGGATGACTCCGTTAGTTTACAATTTGATGGGTCCAGTTAATGGTATGTCCATGTGATGTTTACTGGCTGTACTCCAGCACTGGGTATGTATATCACAATTAGGTACACCCAATAATTTGCTACACCTTCATACGATCGTGGATGCAGCATGCCGGGGTGACTAATGCCTGTCATGGGGACATCCCCTGCCTTGACACTACATCCATGATTACATTTTGTGGAGCCCCTCAGTAACTCGGCGGGTAATCCGTGATGACTGTGTGTAGGACAGTGCTTACACACATGTGCTCCCGCGATTGCCTCTGCTCCAGTACGCGACAGTTGCTTACTCAGGTGTCACTGTTTGCCCCGTTTGGTGTTTTGCCTCTGACAATCGGGCGTGTACCTACCGATGTACCTGGGAACCTATACATACAACACTGACAGATGCTGATGGGGACATCTACTGTTTAGGTGTTGACAGTTCCGTGTTCCCATGGCTGTTGCATGTACAATGTTTGAGGGCTGCCTATGTAGGATTCCACAGTGGGCCACCTATACATCACAATTTACAGGTAGTCGTGTTTGTGTGCCATCCATGTTACTGTGTGCAGGTGGGGAGGGGTGTCAGTCTGTGGGAGCCTACACTGTCAAGGTATGTGCTATACATTCCCTCTTTGCCAAGGCATAGGCATATTGGGCACGCCTCTGTCTGCCTACTAGGGCTGGCACAGTGTGTCTGTGGTCTGGATCCCTCTGTGCCTGTGTTGGCCTTGGCACTTACGGTGGGCTGTGAGGCCCTCCCCCATTATGACCCTGCTGCAGCTGATTCCGCAGGATCATATTATGTAGCATGGCACATACTATGAAGATGTGGGCACAAGTGCCTGAAGAGTACTGCAAGGCTCCACCAGATGTGTCCAAGCACCGTAACTGTGATTTCAGCATCCCGAACAAATGCTCTATGATGATTCTGGTTTGTGCATGTGCCTCATTATGGTGTTCTTGCATTGGTGTGTATGCATTTCTGATGGGGGTCATCATCCATGGCTCCAGTGCATAGCCAGCATCCCCCATAAGGTGACCTTGTGGGATGTTCCCCCTGACAAATACCTGATACAGCTGTGAGGCATGCCAGATATGGGAGTCGTGGTAGCTTCCAGGGCTGCCAGCACACACATCCATGATAATGCCCTGTGCATAGCACACAACCTGACAGTTGATGGAGTGGAATCCCTTGCGGTTTATGTAGCGCCTACCATACTCACCGGGTGGTGCAGTCTATCGCACCAAGTGCCTCTGGGTAGTTTGCCACATGGTGAAGTAACGCATATTACTGGCCAACTCCTCCTGAGTTCGGGGGAAGTGTATATGCTCATTGGCATGTGGTAACATGGCATCCAGGAATTGGTGTAGTACCCTGGATGCCGATGCCTGTGAGATCCCCATTATATCTCCAGTTGGCCTTTGAAAGATACCTGTGGCTAGTATTCGCAAGCTTACACATACCTTCGTGTCCACTGGGATGGGTTCCCTTCTGTTGTTTCTGGTTCTCAGGCGTGGCCGGCACAGCTCTACTATTTGCTGTAAGATGTCCCTGTCCACCCTGTAATGCTCTACTATCTCCAGATCATGTAGCCCCTGGTAGGTTACCCTTGGTCTGAACACTCTTCTCCTCCTCCGAGGCCTGCGGTGGTTGTCGGCATCATCCTCCACAACACCGTCGGTCTGTAACACATGCTGATGAATCACAGCTATGGCAGCTCCCAACATGTACATTTTAAAAGTTCCCCATCTGTTTACACCTATGGTGTGGTGTTTGGGAATACACAGGTGTTTGTTGGGTGCTTTCACACTTTATACTGTTCTGCTGTGAACACTGATGATGTCATAGGGTGTGTATGTACGATCGTGGCTACAGGGTATCTTCTGTGTTTTATTTACGAAACCGCTATTGTGCTGCCTTTGGTGTTGCATTACATTTGGATGCCGTGAATTACCTCCTGCCCTTCCATTTACATTTGTGTACGTTACACCTACCATTTGCTGGCATGCATCCAGCTGCCTGCTTTCATTTGTACTTTCCTAGACCTAGCTTATCTTGCGTAATGTGTGCTATTGCTGATCTACTGTGGGTTTGCTTTGCTCTGCTATGACAGTTCTCCTATCTTTGCATTCCAGGTCCTCCACACCTTTCTTTGCAATCCTATGCCTCCCCTATCCTGTTTTGCAGGTTTCTGCATGCAGGCTTGTCTACTGCCGTCGATTGGCCACCGTTTGTTGATTGGTGTTAATTGCTCATTAGTACACCAATTACCCTGCTTCGGCATTTCCTTCTTTTCTTCCCCTGACCTTCCTGTTTGTGCTATTGTTCGCGGCACGTGTATCCGCTTACCGGGTTTCGGGCATGAGTTCATCCCCGTACACATGCGCTTTCGGGCACCATGTGTGCTCTCAGCTAAACGGTTCTATACCCTCCTCCCCACCCCTGTCCTTCAGCTTTGCTTAGCAACGGCCAGGCCAGATTTGCATTGCTCCAATGTGCTTACTGATATGGTGGCACACCCCTCTGCTGATGTCATGTATCACCTTTGATACACTCCTCGGGGTTATAGCGCTGCACCATCAGGTACATCCTTAATCCGGTGGGACGTTTGCGATTCAGTCTTACCTGCCTCATTTGCATGGCATTGACTACTAATTCATAGTTACAGCACCGAACACTGTCGCGGGCCCCTGGCAACCCTTGCGCCTTGCTTGTGGTGTGCCATGCCTACCATTGCATATTATGGTGCAATCCTAATTTGTCTTTCATTGCAATTTTCTGCCATTTTTTATATTTCCTTTGTATTCCTGTTTGCACACACATGCCCTGCGGTTGTACTGTGCGTTACTGTGGACATGACATTAAATGTTTTTTTTTAGGTGTTGTGCATCTTTTCTTGTGCCATTGACTGTGTATTTGTCCATTGGCATATGTTAACTTTGTAATACATGCATGTGGTCCGCTTCCATAACTCCATTGTTCTGTTTGGGAAAATGTAAACCGTGTTTTTTGGTTTACATTTCCATGGGCTTGCGCTACGCCTGCACTGCTTCGTGAATCACTGTATGCCTTCATTAGCATGGTGCGACACTGTGCATGGGGTAATTTGCATACCTATGCCGATGGCTGCGTAGCTCTGGCGTACGCCGGTAGTGCACATGAGATCGGTTCGTACCTGAATCGCTCGGCAGACATATTTGGCATTATGCCGCCTACGCTACGCCTGTGCCTGGCGCAAGCTTCATGAATCCAGGGGAATGTCTATTCCATTTCCATTTTGGACTTTTAGGTAGCCATAGCCTTTCAAAATGCTTAAACCTGAGTGGTCAAATCTCAAAAAGATCAGTTCATTAGTTCTGCATAAAGCCCCTTGATAAACAAAGAATGGACAATAAAGACTCCTTACAGACTAAAAGTATGACAATGTAAAACATTTTGCTATAGACATAAATTTTATTAGTAAATTGCTATAGTTTGACAGCTATTTTGGCATGGAAGTTAGAGGGCTGCATTTTTAGCACTAAATGTGGAAAGTATAAAAAGTTATGTGAGGTCATAGGCAGTTATTTGAATCACTACAGAAACAAATGATGAATATGTTTTGTTTAGTTATAAGGAATCTATGTAGCTATCAGACAGAAATAGAGAGAGGGAGGGAGAGAGAAAGAAAGAAAGAGAGAGATACTTCAATTGAAATGAAGAGAAATTCCTGGGATTCAGAAAGAATCCAATCACTGGTGCGGCTAAAAGGCTCTGTTTCTGCAGTGATATAAAATGTGATTTGGAGACATGTTTGATGCAATGAGGAAAGACCTCATTATTGGCTAATTTAAATGTCTGAAATGCATGGTGTTACTGCTAGTGCCAATTGACGCTTTCCTGTGGTACTCACCTCTGACAGCACATGCATTATGTTACCACAGGCACCCCCATTTGTTCTCCCTCATACACACACACACACACACACACACACACACACACACACACACACACACACACACAACATACTTTTTCCCTGCAGCTGAGTTGACAGAATGCCCTGATATAGCTTCTTATTTTCCCTTTCCCTCATAAATCATGGATGACTGACATCAGTCAATAATGCCAAATATTACAATTTCCATCTTCTTACTGTTATTAATGTGCATTGTGATGCTATGTTATACCTGTGTCTTTAAGTTTTTTTCAGGTGCCATCTGGAGGCATTGTGTAGAAGTTTTGAGTACAGCCATTAAGGGGTATGGCAGCACCCTTCCTATACAGACACACACCCATATCCGTCTGATGTCTGTTATTTTACAGAACATCCCTGATTTTGCCTATACTTGCTATGTCTGTTATAATTGATGGGCCATTATAATCTGTCAATAATACCAGACATTAAATTTTCATACTTCTTATTGTTTAGAAACAGTCTATAGTGCAGAGGGCTAAAGTACAGTTAATTAAATGTATAGGATTTAAAGCTTTTTTCTCATTTTTAAGAGACTTTGAGTAGCATTTAAAGAGTATTCCCCCATGTCAACTGTTAGTACAGAGGATTGAAGCTCTGCCTTGTTAACAACTGTCTCCCTGTACCAAAGGTGCAGGGTTTGAAGATTTTTTACCTAGTATTTCTTTTCTTAATAAATTTGCATACTTGGCATATCCCCCAGGTATCTAGTATCTAGCGTTAGTGCAGCAGACTAAAGCAGTGCTTTCTGTGTGAGATCACTAGGTCAGGAGCCTGTTTTCCCTCTTCTTCTATTAACATTTTAAGCGATATATCTCTGTTCTCTAGTGACTACCCGCTAGACTCTGCTGCTTAGTTTCTGTGAAAGTAAGAGAGGAGGGACATGAGCTTTAATTTGTTTCACATGTTTTCCTTTTCTCTGAGTTTGTGCAAACTCCAAGTTAGTGTATATAGCCCCTGAGTATGGTAGGCAAACCCTCAACATCAGGGATAAAGGGAATTTCCTTCTCCAAAAATATTATGCAATATATGGCTATCTTCTATGATGTTAGATGTGTGATTAAACTTGTGTTACATGTGTTAGGTGCAATTATTTGCATCTCACCTAGTTGAGATTTTGCAGTAAATCCAGGAATTTTGCCATCAGTATATGACTTTTAGAAAAATACAGTGTTGCTAAATAGCTGTTATCCTTATATAGAATAAATTACCTGAATATGCTGAATGGAAAAAAGAAAGCAATGTTATAGTTGCTTGGATTAGTACAGTATATGTTATCTGAACATGCTCACTGGAAAAAAAAGTTATATCATTGTTCTAATTGCCTGATAAGAGTTTATTTTCCCTCCTACATTCTTCCCCTCCTGACCTTCACCATCTCTATTATTCTTAAACTTTAATAAAACTATTAAAAAAGAAAAATAAATTAGTTGAAGCTGGACCTAGTTATATAAACATCTGCCTGTTGCTTTATTAATGAATGCAAAAAGCGGGGAGTTAAGGCGTGTGAATGGGAAAGTTGTAGACAGAAAAATGATTAGAATTTGTAACAGATTACTATAATGTAAGGTTACAGACACACACACACACACACACACACACACACACACACACACACACACACACACACACACACACACACACACACACATGTAACCTGATGCAGAAAAGTATTGCAATGAACTAGATGTTACAGATTTTTACACCTTTATTTCTGAGATCAGTGATATTGAAGACTATCATGTCACCTGGGAAAAAATAACATAAATTATGGTTGCAAACTGAGAAGTCAAATCATAAAAAAATAACACAATCACAAAATACCTCATGGTGGAGAATACTTTAAACTCTGATTAATACATGTGTACAGGACTCAGAACAGCATGTTCTGTAGCAATCTAAATTTAAAAGACATCTCTGTTCACTCTAGGGAGACTATTACATTAGGGATTGTGCAAACATTGAAACATACAACCGGTTGAGAGGCATTGGTAACATGAACCAACAACAGATTATTAGAAATAAATAGGTATATCCAATACACACAGCTAATACGGAAGATGGAAGAAAAACTGATATTATAGAAAAATACAAAATCAGCATTGATTGTCGACCGTTACTACACTCATCACCTAAGCATCTCACAAACTGAAAGATATTTCTATTTATTTTATTTTTTTACCTATCTGTCCACTTGCTAAGACCACTGGACAAAGTGCCCCTTTTTAGGAGTGATCCAAAAGGACTACCTGGTTAAGTGCCTTGTTCAGAGTCACACAGCAGGCAAATGAAGGTGAAAGAAATCAAACCCTATACTCTGAGCACAGTAAATGGCTTATTAATAGCGTACACGTTTAGTCCACTGTGCTAATTGCCAGATATAAAGTTATAAAATATTAAGACATGCAAGCAGAAACTAGGTCAATATGGAATAAGGACATCCAGATAGTCCCAGTGGCAGAAGGGGCAACTGGAATATTAAACAAAGAATTTCCTAGCATATTTAAAGATGCTACCAATACAGGTAACTGCCATATGACCTACAAAAAAGGAGTAATTCTGGGGAAATTGTGGGTGCTGACAGAGCACTCTTAGCAAACATCAAAGAATGAAGCAAAATTGGTTTCGTGAACTTTAATTATGCCCTGATTTAGGAATGGCTACCATTCTTGTCATGGTATTAAAAAAGAAGTAGTTGTACAGAAAATGAATAAAAAAACAATAGCAATTATAATGGCTGCATACTGAGAGACATAAAGTTATCAAATAAAGGATATTCAAGCAGAAAATAGAATAATATGGAATTGTGACACTGCCTCTGCTACATATGACAATAAAGTTGAATTGAATTGAAGTCACCTAGATAATTCTAATATAGTTGCATATCTTTGTAAGAGCAAAAGGCATGTGGGAATTTATAGAAATGGGACAAAGATGTTGGAGAAACACCAGTATTTGTGCAGTAGCACTTAATATCTCTAAGTGCCACTACTGTCCACCCAGTAGTGTCACATAGTAGCAGGAAGCATGAGTGAAAATGGTACTTGGCAGAGTGTCATCTAATACCAGATGATACATCAGCAGATGAAAGACTGGTTTTGAGTGGACAGATCTATTATGTGAGGATTAGCTAAAATGTATTGCCTATAAACAGGACCAGGAGGAATGTGTGGACTTCATGTTCTGGTGGTCAGTGTAACACCTACTGTATTAATGACACAAACTTTCCAGAAAAAAACAATGGATACACTGGGTATATCACATGTCATCCTGAAGACTACTTTACTTCTGCATGTGCATTAGCATATCTGTTTCCTCAACACAACATGGGATGCATCCACCATCACTGGTGGGTTCTATGACATCATCTGCCTCTTCATAGCATGGGGTGCTATATATTGCACACGGGTACCAGTCAAGCCTTACCTGGTATCTTTGGACTTTCTTATATCAGCAGGAATGGCTATTATTCTGTCAAGTTCCAGGTAGTGTACAACATACAGGGTTGATAACCCACATGTCTGATCAGCACCCCGGCAGTGCCCACAATTCCCACATCTAGCATATAAGTCACCTATATTCTTGATTCCAGAATGTGACTTGCCCATCATGTTGGTAAGTGCAGATGCTGTACTAATCACAAATATGCAGAGCAACTGGCAGTTTGAATAAATGCCTCACCCTCCATTATGTTCGCACTGTGCTCCTGGAGGTGCCAGATACTCACTGGGGCCCTGGCTGGTGATGCTGGTATGGAACTCACAGTATGGCAATATAACACCAACTGCACGCAAACCAAAAACATTGTGCAGTGCATGCTCTGCCTGCTGAAGTCCCAGTTCTGCTTCTTTGATATATCAAGATGATACTAAAGTATGTCCCTCCCTTAGTCTGCAAGAAATTTACGGTATATTACATGCTGCTTAATATGACTGTTAGGAAGTGTGCAGACCAGCCATCCTGGGAACCTCTGTACTTGCTACAGCAGCCCAGTCACAGGCAACAAGCTAAATTCATCCAGCATTGATAAGAAGGCCAAGAGATAGGAATGAACAGCAACACAGTTGCTCTGTAGACAGTGATGTGCACACTTCATGTCAGTGCATGAAAAGCAGTAGCTCTTACACGAACTCTGGAAGCCCATGATGAACATGCAGTAATAGTGTGGGCTCAAAAAAAAAAACACAATGCACACAATGTAGTTAAAGGCTATGCAGAGGACTACAATGGTTGAGTCATACTGTCAATCAAATATTGCTACGTACACCAAACAAGGGGGAGGGTAGAGTGGTGGGTCACGGCTGTCATCATTTACAATGGCGACAAGGGACACAATGATATGTGGCTAAAATTAAAATGTGACTATCTGGCCATGTTATTTCTATGTAGATTTAGAGTTATTGTGCCTATGTGTACTCAGATTTCTATGCACAGTGTCCTCATGTGACACAGATGCAATGGCACTATGGGACCATAGAAAAGGGCAAGGAGTACTATGTCATGAACAATGGTATCCAGTGACAGGAAGGAGGTGGTACTACAGGGCTATGACTGGGAATGGGTACCACTACACAAGCCTAATCTGAAGTTGCTGCTATGCTTTAATGTGGTAGGAATACAAGCCTTCATAACAAGGATGTTGCACTAGTATGGAACTGAGGCATGTATATAGTCTGCTGGTGTAGTGTCCTACTCTTGCAGGTTGGTAGGAGTCTCTGCCCAGGATATGAGGTGAGGGAGTGATATACTCCCAGATCTGGGTACTCTGCGATGAGTTCCCAATATGAACACCCCATGTATGTACCCTTATTAAGCATGGCAAACGGAGATGCACAGGAAAACTTGGTAACACTTGCTATCCTCCACACAGATGTTTTATGGGAGAGACGTGTGCTACCATAGCCCTCATGAGACATGGCATGTCATTGTCATTAGATTCCATGACCTCACCAAGGCAATGGCAGTGCTGAGTAATATCCGAAAGGAATCTCTGCACCACACCAAGCATTCACATGTCTGCATTGGTAGCAACAGACTGTGTCTGGGTGACAGTCTTTCACATCTATTGAATGAGCCATATCACTGTTTGCATATTATGGGCTGAATATGATGTGTAATGTTAGTGAAAAGTAGATGGCCATAGGGTGAGTATGTCTTTAGTGGACCCAGTGTTCTCCTCTGCTTCTGCTGTTGCTTTTAAAAGGGGAGCAGTGCTGATGGTCTCTGTAATTGACAAACCCTCCCAATGTGGATGGTAAAATGCTCATGCTGTACATCCTGTACTTCAGACGTGGGTGAAACAGTTTCTTCACCCTGAACAATAGGTAGGCGATTACCCAGGTGGGTGTATCCAGGCATCATTGTTAGACCCTGCATGGGGACATTGTTGCAGTGATTTAGCTTATCAATATACAAAACTGGACAGAGCAGAGTGAAGCTTAATGCCAGTGTTTCATATGAGGCCCTGTGTTGTGCATGCAGTCTGTGTACAGAGCAGACACATACCTGCACTACCATTCCTGTGTGTCTGCACACCTGATATAGATATGAGAAATATATGCAACGGTATATCAGGTCCTCCTATACCCTGTACACCCTGGAAGTTACACTGCTACTGTATACACATTCAATATGGTTACTAGCCTGATGTACCACACTACGAGCACGTAAGGCCTTACCAGTCATCCGGTTATGAAATGTATGCCTTAATGATTTTTATGCAGATATTCTAGACATATCTTCATCAGTTAGGCTTGTAGTGGGATGTGGTCTCCCACCGGTGTGCTGTGTGCTGTCTTGCAGGACCATTAGATCATGTCAGTGACATGGTTTTGACATTGATGTGTTGTGCAATTCCTGATTAGCACATCTTATTTATTTATTTATTTGACATTTGTTTACTGGGAAAGTCTGACTGGGTATGAACCCATTTTCAGCTGAGGCCCGGGAAGAAAAGCTCCACAGTACACGTAAAGAGAATTAAACTGAACAATGGTTACAAATATTGAGACAATAAAGCAGTACAATATGTGAAATACAAAATAAGCAAATTATAAAGGCAAGCAATAAAGTTGACCATACATTATATACAAGGTAGGAAGAGAGTTACTGAGATAATCCATTTGCATTGCTATTCTTATGACTTGACCTCAGTTTGGCCATAAATTTTAAGGGTTGTAGGTATAAAGATTGGGTGAAGATAGATGAAGGCTGCCAGCCTAGCCAGATAGAATTTTGGAGATAATTCTGTCATCTGTAAATATTAATGTAAACCACAGGCTTGTTGTCTTAAATGGTAAAAAATAGTGTTACACATGGAACTGAAGAAAATGTAACAACAGTGCACTCTGCTGTAAGCAAGCTAAGTTAAGCATTTTATGACTGTCTTTGATCTTTAAAGAAGGCTCCGGCCAGTCTAGATGAAGAAATTCTTGCTATTGTTGTAAGGCCAGAGTTAATGGTCAGAATTAGCATGCATAAATGTCCTTAATGGCTTTGCTTCCTGACCTGGTGTGAGCTTACTAAAGAATGTAGCCTGTTAGCCTGGGACCCCAGGAAAGTGTGAAGAATGATATAATGTGAAACAGGAATGTGATTTTAAAAACAGAGAGAATCAGGGAGCATTAAGCATTTATGTCTTGACCATCCAACTCATCAGCACTCTGCCTGTGTTCTATATGTAAGTTTATCTTAGACTTGTGTTTTCTCTTAGAAATAGCTAGAAACTAGAAAGATTAGCCTAAGTGTTTTTCTGTGATGTCAGAACTGTACTACTGAATTATTTTAAGTATTTTTCTGTGATCTCTGATCTCTTGACTAGCACTGTATAGTAAAAAGTATTGTCTTGTGTTTTTATTATTTATTATTAAATATTTTAAAACCTTTCAACTGTGGCTGTTTTGTGTAGAGATAAGTTAAGCTCTAAGAGTACATTGCATGTATATAGGGATCCTGTACCAAGTCATTCTAATAAGCCTTGACTGTTTAGTTATACTACCAATTGAATAATAATATTGCACAGTAATAATTGAACACCCTTCTAAGGCCCTTTTAGTAGCTGATAAATATTAGCTGGGTGGTGGCAGTGATTTCTACCGTATAGTCTGGGAAAAAGGGGCACCGCTGGAGAGCCTGTGCCAGCCTTCCCCAGGAGTGTCTGTGTGGTTGTATAAACTCTTCTCAAAGTGTGTGTGTGTGTGTGTGTGTGTGTGTGTGTGTGTGTGTGTGTGTGTGTGTGTGTGTGTGTGTGTGTGTGTGTGTGTGTGTGTGTGTTTGTGTGTAAGCTACTTGGTCAGGGACACAAAGCACTGGGTGGACAGAGAGGGTGCTGGAGGTTTTAGCTTGTCCACTAGGCTGAGATCTAGACCATATAGCTGTGCCAGAGGGGAGTCATATTGGGGACCTGGAGAACAAGGGAGTGACCAGCCCCAGACTGACTGTGTTCTCTGTGTGCTCTTAAGAGAAATTGCACTTTGCTGTGTGTATTTGTTATTTTTTCCTCCTTTATGAGACACCCCTCACTGGTGTTAGTTTTGAGAATTGAGGCTCCTTAATTGCTGGGCCAGGGCACGGGCATCACATATTAATTGTTTGGCAGTGGTGGGATAGCCACACCACATATTAATTGGTTGGCAAATACTAATTGGCTTGTAGTGGTGTGGATAGAGTGAATTCCTGTAGCTTGTGTACAGTGAGCTTTGAAGGTGTTTTGTACTCTAAATCAGCCACACAGTGAATACTCAGATTCAGATCACAATTGTTTTATTTCTTTTGTTAGCTTAGCTAGTCAGGGTGAGCAGGCAGCATGTCAGCAGAGGAGTATGGAAAGCTGACAAGAAGCCAGCTGGCAGAGATGTGCTAGGCTAGGGGAGTGTTACATGAAAACCTGACTAAGGTGGACCTGATTGAAGCCTTGGTTACAGCTGCATCAGGAAACAGCAACCAGAAGAACAATCAGACTGGCAGTGAAGATATAGTACCCTCAGAGAATGGACAGCTCGACCTTTCTGCAGAGGACTTAAAAATCCATCTGGAGCTAACGAGACTTGAGTTGGAGGCCAGGCGTTTGGAGATAGAAGCCGAGGAAAAGGAATGGCAGAGGAGGCATGAGAGGGAAATGCTGACTCTTCACCAGAGTCATGGAGGTAATGGGGAAGTGAGTAACAAGACCCCAGAAGCACAAAAGGTCAGTACATTTCTTCTGCAGTTTAAAGAGAATGATAATTTTGATAGTTTCATTCAAATGTTTGAGAGGGTATGCAAACAGTATGGTGTTGACCAAAGGCTCTGGGTACAGTTCCTGACCCCCTTACTCCATGGTAAAGCTGCAACTGTTTTACCAAAAATGTCTGATGTTGCATGTTTTGATTATACTGCTGTTAAAATCACTTGTTAGAATTGTTTAAGCTAACACTTGAAATGTATAGGAAAAAGTTTTGTGAGCATAGACACAAGGCAGATGAAAGGGTGTGTGAATATGTTGCTGAACTGGGCACTTATTTCCATAGGTGGGTGAGTGGATGTCAGGTCACCACTTTTGAAGGGCTGGCAGACCTTTTGGTGAGGGAACAAGCCCTTAGCACTTTGCCTGAGGACATGAGGATCTGGTTAGCCGATAGACAATGTGCTACTTCAGATGAGTTGGGGAAAAAGGGAGACCTATAAATAGCAATCAGAGCAGCCCTGCACAGGAAATGGGCCTCCAGTACTGCTCCTGGGTCTAAAGGAACCCAGGGTGGCCAGCACAAACTGCCCCAACAGAATCGTCCAGTAGCAAGGGACACCACTAGTCCAGGTACACTTCCAGGATCTAGGGATAAATGTTTTGAATACAACCAGTGGGGCCATGTGCATACAGGTGTCCACAAAGGCAAGGTGGGGAACAAAAGTTGAGAGAGCCAGTAAGTGAGAAAGACAATAGTAGGTTGCCTTGAGACAACAGGGGTACTGAACTATCATCCTGCAGATGTCCTGGTAGGAAAGGATTTGGATGAAGCAGTACCATGTGCGTATGCAGTTAAATGCAGTCAGGCTAGGAGATGACCATGTGGGTCTGCTAGCCTGTGGGAGACCCAGACAGACTGCATACTTGTAGCCAGGATTGGCAAGGTGGTTACTTCAGGGAGGGAGCACCCATGTAGCAGTGAGACTGAAGGTTTTTCACAGCTGATTGGAGGTACCGATGGTCCCTTGGACAGAGTGACTGCAAAGGTAGAGGTGAGTAGTAGTACCCAGGCTGACAGTGAGGCACCACTGTCCAAGGATGTCAGACTTCCTGTGAAAGGGGAACTGGGAAGGGTTACAAGGAGAGAGTTGAGACACGCTCAGCTCTCAGACCCTACATTGCAAGGCCTGAGGCAGGTAGCTAGGGAGGCACCTGACTCTCAAGGAAAGGGAGGAATCTGTATACTGGGACAAAGAGAGAATGGACCCCTGAGGGAGAGCTAGAAGGTGAGAGGGTACAGCAGTTGGTAGTGCCTAGAGCCTATCATCTGGCACTTCTAGCCATAGCCCATGATATTCCCTTTGCAGGTCATATGGGCATAAAACGTACAAAGAGGCATATTATGCAGAACTTCTATTGGCCTGGAATTTCCAGAGCTGTAACAGGATACTGCAGGACCTGTGAGCAGTGCCAAAAGGTAGGCAAGGCAGGAGACAAAGTGAGAGCTCCTTTGATGCCTTTGCCTGTGATTGAGGAGTCATTTCAGAGGGTAGCTATGGATATTGTGGGTCCTCTGAGTACCCCAAGTTCCAAGGGGAAAAAGTATATCCTAGTGGTAGTGGATTATGTTACATGATACCCTGAGGCAGTGGCTTTGTCCTCCATTGAGGCAGAGAAGGTGGAAAATGCTTTGTTAGAGATTTTCAGCAGGGTAGGTTTCCCAAAAGAAGTAATGACTGACAGAGGTGCCAGTTTCATGTCAGACCATGCTGGCTTGTCTGTGGAAGTCCTGTGTCGTGAAGCACATGAAGACCACCCCCTACCATCCTCAGAATAATGGTTTTGTTGAGAGGTTAAACTCTACAATCAAGTCCATGCTATGGGCATTTGCAGATCAGTTTAAGAGGGAATGGGACAAATATTTGCCCCATCTGTTGTTTGCTTACAGAGAGGTTCCCCAGGAATTCACAGGTTTTTCACCTTTTGAGTTGCTATATGGGAATAGGGTGAGGAGACCTCTAGATTTAATTTGAAATGAGGGGGAAGGTGAGTGCGAGTCTCACAAGGAGTCTGTTGTGGCATACATCCTAAACCACAGGACAAGGTTCAGGGAACTCATGGGCTTGGCCCAGGAGAACCTGGCAAAAGCCCAACAACAGAAAAAGGTGTGGTATGACAGGAATGCTCGAGCTAGAGAGTATGCTGTGGGGCAGCAGGTAATGGTTCTCATTCCTGTCAGACACAACAAACTGCAAGCAGCTTGGGATGGACCCTACAAGGTGGTAAGAAAGGTAAGTGATGTTAACTACATGGTGGAACTGCTAAGCAAATGGCAGGCACACAAATTGTACCATGTTAACATGATGAGATCTTACCATAATAGGGAGGCCCTTCTGCTAAGCATTTGCTGTGGTTTGCAGGAGGAGTCTGAGGGAGATCTGGGGACTGATCTCTTCAATGAGGTTCGGGCTGACACCTCAGTGCAAGGGGTAGCAATGTCTCATCAGCTATCTCCTACCCAGGTTCGAGAAATCTGAGCAGTGTTGCAGGAATTTGGGGACATGTTCACTAAGAAACCAGGGTGCACCCAACTGGGGCAGCACCAGGTGGACACAGGACCCCAAATGCCTATTAGGCAGGTCCCTTATAGAGTGCTTGAGAAAGTCAAACAGACTCTGAGGGAGGAGGTACAGGTGATGTTGGAACTAGCGGTGATTCAAGAGTCCAACAGTCCCTGGGCCTCTCCAGTGGTGCTGGTGCCAAAGAAGATGGCAGCACCAGATTCTGTGCGGACTACAGGAAATTAAATAGTCACACAGAGTCAGATGCTTACCCCATGCTTAGGACAGATGAGGCCCTAGAGCAGCTGGCTGGGGCTAAGTATCTTGCAACCATTGATCTTACCAAAGGTTACTAGCAGGTGCCCTTGACTCCCAGTGCAAGAGAGAATTCAGCCTTTGACTTGTATGAGTTCACAAAGATGCCCTTTGGGATGAAGAATGCCCCAGCAACTTTCCAGAGGCTGGTTGATTATATCCTAGCAGAAGCAGGAGGGTTTGCCCTTTCTTACCTAGATGATATTGCCATCTACAGCCACTCCTGGCCAGGGCACCTTCAGCATGTCAGGGAGGTGCTGGACAGACTACAGAGGGCAGGATTGACCATTAAGCCTAGCAAATATCAGGTGGGTATGCCAGAGATCTCCTACCTAGGACATAGAGTGGGGAGTGGTAAGATAAGGCCAGAATCTACCAAAGTGGAAGCCATTCAGGCATGTCCTGCACCTGTTACTAAAAAGCAGGTGAGGGCATTTTTAGGGACAGCAGGGTACTACAGAAAGTTCATCCCCAGTTATAGTACCATAGCTGCTCCCTTCACAGACCTGACAAGGAAGAATAGGCCAGATAATGTAGTGTGGACCCCAGCATGTGAGCAGGCATTCCAGATGCTTAAAGAAGCATTGGGAGGACCCCCCCCCCACCAGGTTAGCCAGTTCAGATTACAGCAAAGAATTTGTTGTGCAGGTGGATGCTTCAAGCCATGGGGTGGGGGCTGTATTTAGCCAGATTTCTTCAGAGGGGGAAGAGCACCCAGTGGTTTATCTCAGTCCTAGGCTCCAACCCAGGGAGGAATGCTATGCAGCTGTAGAAAAGGAATGTCTAGCCATAGTGTGGGCACTGCAGAAACTTCATCCTTATCTGTATGGAAGGAAATTCACAGTTATGACAGAGCACAACCCCCTAACATGGATACACAGAGCCATCCAGCGAAATGCCAAGTTGCTATGATGGAGCCTAGGATTGCAAGCATACGATATGTCCATTCAGCACCACAGTGGGATTAGCAATGCCAATGGAGATGGGATCTCAAGACTGGGAACAGGGTAAGGTATATTCAGACAGACCTAGCTCCCTCAAGCACTGTTTCTCAAGGGTCACTTGAAAAACTAGCTTGTGTTCTCCAGGGCAGGGGAGATATGTAAAGATTGGGTGAAGATAGATGAAGGCTGCCAGCCTAGCCAGATAGAATTTTTGATATAATTATGTCATCTGTAAATATTAATGTAAACCACAGGCTTGTTGTCTTAAATGGTAAAAAATAGTGATACATGTGGAACTGAAAAAAATGTAACAACAGTGCACTCTGCTGTAAGGAAGCTAAGTTAAGCATTTTATGACTGTCTTTGATCTTTAAAGTCAGCTCCAGATGGTCTATATGAAGGAATTCTTGCTATTGTTGTAAGGCCAGAGTTAATGGTCAGAATTTGCATGCATAAATGTCCTTAATGGCTTTGCTTCCTGACCTGGTGTGAGCTAACTAAAGAATGTAGACTGTTAGCCTGGGATCCCCAGGAAAGTGTGAAGAATGATGAAATGTGAACCAGGAATGTGATATTAAAAACAGAGAGAATCAGAGAGCATTAAGCATTTTTGTCTTGACCATCCAACTCATCAGCACTCTGATTGTGTTGTATATGTAAGTTTATCTTAGACTTGTGTTTTATCTTAGATATAGCTAGAAACTAGAAAGATTAGACTAAGTGTTTTTCTGTGATGTCAGAACTGTACTACTGAATTATTTTAAGTATTTCTCTGTGATCTCTGAACTCTTGACTAGCAATGTGTAGTAAAAAGTATTGTCTTGTGTTTTTATTATTTATTATTAAATATTTTAAAACCTTTCAATTATAGCTGTTTTGTGTAGAGATAAGTTAAGCTCTAAGAGTACATTGCATGTATATAGGGATCCTGTTCCAAGTCACTCTAATAAGTTTTGACTGTTTAGTTATGCTACCAATTGGATAATAATATTGCACAGTAATAATTGGACACCCTTTTAAGGGCCTTTTAGTAGCTGATAAATATTAGCTGGGTGGTGGCAGTGATTTCTATGTATAGTCTGGGAAAAAGGGGCACAGCTGGAGAGCCTGTGCCAGCCTTCCCCAGGAGTGTCTGTGTGGTTGAATAAACTCTTCTCAAAGTGTGTGTGTGTGTGTGTGTGTGTGTGTGTGTGTGTGTGTGTGTGTGTGTGTGTGTGTGTGTGTGTGTGTGTGTGTGTCAACTACTTGGGTAGGGACACGAAGCGCTGGTTGGACAGAGAGGGTGCTGGAGGTTTCAGCTTGCCCACTAGGCTGAGAGCTGGACCCTATAGCTGTGCCAGTGGGGAGTCTTATTGGGGACCTGGAGAGTAAGGGAGCAACCAGCCCCAGACTGACTGTGATCTCTGTGTGCTCTTAAGGGAAATTGCACTTTACTGTGTGTATTTGTTATCCTTTCCTCCTATATGAGATTCCCCTCATTGGTGTTAGTGGTGAGGACTGAGGCTCCTTGATTGCTGGGCCAGGGCACAGGCATCACAGTAGGGGTAAATTCCACCTGCCTAGTTTTTTGATAACTTTATTCCATTTGTGTAACCATTGCAGGTGTCCATGGTCAGTGACTAGCATCAAGATGCAGCTTTGCAAGTAGTATTGTAATGAAGTGAGTGAAAGTTCAACTGCAATGCATTCTTGTATGGTAGAGTACATGGTCTCAGCCCTATTTACTTTCCTGTAGAGATATCAGACTGGGTGTTCTTTGCCGCCTACCTCCAGTGAAAGTACAGCCCCTACCTGTACCCGTACATCAGATACATCTGCATAGGTGGTAAAAAGATTAATTAAATGTTAGCTGACTAAAACTGACTCAGCACCTCAAAATGTTTTTCACTTTTTTAAAGCCTCATCAGTTCTTATGATCCACTTTTCCTGAATGAGGGCCCTTACCTTTTGTAATGTCTAACAGATGAGAGGCTTTCTTATCAAAGTGGGATACAAATGTTATATAGTGGCCTACCAACATTAAAATTGCCTTTACTTGATATTTACTTCTGGGTATTGACACGTTCTTAACAGCTTCTGTTTTGTCTCTTTGGGGTGTAAATAACATTCTCCCAATTACATACCCTAAGATCTGTTTTTTGTTATGCAAAGCTTACTTTTGGCACCTTTAGCAGTAACAGGTGCCTTTCTTAAACATGCTAACATGGCTTGTACTTTGGTTAAATGCGAGTCACAGTCTTCTGACTGAAGTTGTATATCATTAAGGTATGCAGCTGGATACATAGCACAAGGTTTCAGAATTTTATCCACAAGCTTTTCCAATGTGGCAGGAACTCTGAGAAGTCCAAATGGTGAGACAGTAAAATAATAAAAGACTTTCAGGATGGAGAATACTGCCTTCCCTTTGCCTTTAAGGATGAGAGGACTCTGCTAGTACCCATGACCAAAACTATGGTGTCCAGAAATCTTACTTTGACAAGTTTCACTGCAAGGTCATTTACAAGGGATATTTGATATGTGTCAAATTTGGATATTTCACTTAGCATCTGGAAATCAATTAAAATCACATGGAGCCATCTGTTATACAGACTAACACAAATGGACTGATCCATTCACTTGGGGACTTATCAGTGGCTCTCAGTTTAAATTACTCTCTTGCTATCTCACTTGTTGCTTTTCTCTAAAATTCGTGTACCCTATATGTTTTAGTTTTATGTTTTCACTGGCACAGCTTTTTAAAATTGGTTCTACTATATAGTTCAGAAAAAATACTTCTCAGTAAGAATTAATTCAAGTTTTGTTTCTGGGATTTAGACAATGTTTCATTTATTCCAACAGAAGGAATTCAGCTCCCTAGCACCATATTAATGACATCTATCTTACCTCCCAGGCTGATTATAGAAGCTTCCATCCACAGTTTTAATACATTTATGTATATCTGCTCTGCTCTTTCATTCCAGTTTGTTTTATTTTATAGTTCACTTTATCCATTTTCTCTATGTCCTCAAAGTTTCTCTTCCATCTTGCAAGGAATTTATTCTCAAATGAGGGGACTAACACTATGAATTTGCTCCCTGTTTTAAACTCTCTATGAATTTGTTCCATGTTTTAAACTCTCTGAATCTGGCATTCTTATGCTTTTATTATTATTTATATGTATTGCATCACTTGTGTGTTTTGCATATGCTGGCAAACTATTTGTGTAGTAGTTTTTAATCTATATTGCAGGCCCTTATGCATGCTACCACACTTTTAATTCTGGTTTTCTCTTGCTCCCAAGTCTCATTTGTTATGTCTAGGAAGTCTCTGTGATGTCCTCCATATATAAGTCAAACAAGGTTAATCCAGTTGCAACTCAGGACACTTCTCTCTTAGCAAAAAGTTAGGGAAGTAACTGATCCTAGTTCTTATTTTCTTGTTTTATTGCTTTATATGACATAGATGTCAGAGTTTTATTAAAGTTCTCCACTAGCCCATCAGTTTGAAGGTGGTACACTGAAGACCTTAACTGTATTCATTTAAAACATTTACAGAGGGGATGTATTTCACTCAACATAAATAAGGTTTCTTGGTTTGAGTATTCTAACATAGAGAAAAATAACACTAGCTCTTTGGGTATTGCCTTAGTGTTGGCTTTTGGCAGGGATGGCACTTCAGGAAACTTAGTAGCATAGACAAAAATAAATAGAACATATTAGTAGCCATTGCTAGAGTCATAGCTATCTATTTAAATGGGACTCAGTAATAAGCTTAGGAATCAGGGGACATGTGAGTCCTGGATGTAGTACAGCCTTTTGACATTCTAGGCATGCTGCATGAAAGTTCTCAATATCTTTAATTTCACGTATCCAATAAAATCTAGCTAAAATTTTAGGTTTGGCCCATCTGTTTCTAAGTATCCACCCAAAATGTGGCAATGTGCCAGTTTTTATTTACCCTGTATAACAAGTAATTATTCAACTGAACATATGGATATGGCATGGCACCCATGAGTTTATCCATTTCTCCTTCTACTCTGGTTATGTTGTCTCTGACCCTGCTTAATGTATCATCACTCCACTGTGCTTTCTTAAAATTTGAATTGTTTGTCTGCAAACCTGAGAAGCCAGAAATACTTTCTAGTCCACTGAGAGAAGTGGAAGCTATGGCCTCTCCAGATAAGACTGAATGTACAGGTGTCTTTTCTTCTCCTATTTCTTCTGCTATAAAAGGCAACTCATGCCAGTGACTTTCTTCTGCTTTTGCTTTTGACTGTTCTTTAAATTTTACCACAGTAGTGTCAGTTTCCTCTAAGTACCTGCCACTAGCAGTCTTGTTTCTGACTAACCTTCTATTTTGATCAGACAAAGGAAAACCTAGGACTTTGTTCAAGTTCCCTTTCCTTGCTTTCTGTGCTTCACAGATACTCATGCTAGTGCATGACAATGACTGAACCTTGCAGCATGGCACCAGTGAATTGTACAATGAATGACACATGCAATTCATGAATATTTGGCTGAAATAAGCTCATTTGCTTAATGACTATGCTTACAGCCTTTATATTGTGCTAAGGTCATCATGCTATGGAAGGCAGCAGAACAACAAGGTGTAGAGTTGTTTTCCACAAAGTAAACTTGAATTGCTACAAGAAATACAAGCTTAAAGACTAGTAAGTGACTTGGAACTGGTACAAATTGCATTTTTGTTATAGTACTGATGCTGTACTTGTGAGCTGTTTAAGGAACTACATGAAGGTTTGATACTGTAGGAGAAACAAGTGAATGTAAATGTCAAAGTTGATGGATACTGTGTGACAGACTGAAAAGAGGGAAGTGGCTACAAGAATGGCAGTAAAGTGGAGGGGGTGTAGTCTGGCACATTAAGTAATAGGTTCATAGGTTCATACTAGGCTATCTGCCCGAGGGCATTTACAAGCCTAGCCCATCGTTTTGTGGCTTACGCCACCCCTTTAGTATGGGGAACTATACCCATTATTTTGCTGTGCCTCTGTCGAGCAGTGACACTGAGGTAATCCCTGGGGTATATCTGCGATCTCCCATCCATTGGTCAAGATTTCTCTTGAACAAGGCAAGCGAGGTGCTCTGCCTCACATGTACCGGGATTTTGTTCCACAGCATAGGGAGTCTTTGGGTGATGAATCTATCCCTCCAGCACGTCCTATTAATAGCCGTGTCGAGGTTTAAGTCTCCCGCCCTTGTGGCTCTGATGGATCTAGATTTTTTGAGGTGAAGCATATTCATCAAATCTGGGTTTGACATGGCCTTGTATGTTAGGCAAAGGTCACCTCTGAGCAAGCGGTAAGTGACTGAATAGAGCTGGAGTTCTTTCAGTCGGGCAGCATAGGACAGATTTTTGAGACCCTTTATCCTTTTGGTGAGGAACTTTTGTGGCCTCTCCAGCTGCTGCAAGTGTCGGGTCAGATACATTCCGAATGGGGCATTATACTCAATCATTGGTCTGATGAGTGATGAGTAAAGGGAGACTATGACCTCCCTTGATCTAGATGAGAATCCCTTCATGATAAGGTGGGCAATGTAGAAGGTCTTCCTAACTACTTTAGCTACATGGGTGTCGAATGACAGACTACTATCAACCTGGGTCCCCAGGTCCCTGATAACTTCTTCTGTGCTCAGTGGATTGCCACCTATTTGGTAGCTAGGGGTAACCTTGTTTTTCCCGAAGGGTATGACTATGCATTTTTTGGCATTTAACTCTAGGCCGTGGCTCTGGCACCAGTTATCCATTTCTGTGAGACCCTTCTGAAGGATATCTGTGTCAGATGTGTTTTCTACTATGGCCCAGTTTGCAGTCATGTGCAAACTTTGTGAGCCGTAACCGTCCTGTGTTTGCTTGTACTGCAGAAAAGTAGATGCCAAACAAGAGTGGGCCCAGGACTGAGCCCTGTGGGACACCACTTGTGACAGGCTTTGAGTCTGACATGGCGCCAGCAACTCTGACCCTGTGGGTTCTGTCATTCAGCCAGTTTGCAACCCATCTTGTGATGTATGGGTTAACATTTAAGCTGATGAGTTTTTCAATGATACCCGAGTGGGGTATTGTATCGAAGGCCTTAGCCAGATCGAGGTAGGCTGTATGGACTGCCTTTCCCTCATCAATGGCTTTGGTGACTGTTTCAAAAAGTCAACCAAGTTTAAAAGGCATGATCTGCCTTTGACAAAGCCAAACTGGGTTGGATCCAAAGTCTGCAAATTCCCTATGTCTTTATTTATGAGGTCCATTATGATCCTCTCCATGGCTTTGCAGATAAGGCTTGTCAAGCTAATGGGCGGTAATTTCCAGGGTCGGTGGAGGCACCGCCTTTGTGAAGTGGGACCACAGTTGCAGTGCGCCACTTCCTGGGTACATATCCAGAGGTAAGACTTTGATTAAACAGCTGTCCTAGCTGTGGGTTTAATTCCTCATTGAGTTCGTGGAGCACACAGCCGGGGACACCATCAGGTCCCATGGATGCTGTGTTTTTGCTTTGGAGAGAGCAGTTCTCACTTGGGCGCTGGAGATGTTTGGGGGCTGCAATCGTTTGGTATAGATATCTCTCCTTTTGGGAGAAGTTTGCACTGAACCTGTCAGCCAGTATGTTGGCAATGTCTGTAGGATCAGTAATCTTCACATCATTTTGAACTAGTTCTGAGCATATCTGGGAGTTTCCTCCTAGGTTTCTAACATAGCTAAAGAAGGCCTTATGATTGTCTTTTGAGTCTTTAGCTATTTTTCTCTCGAAATTTGCTTTGGATGATTTTATGAGAGCTCTTAGTTTTTTACTTATAGTGATCAAGGGTGTCTTACCTTTTAAGGATTTTGCTCTATCTTGTAGTAGCTTCCTCCTTTTGTTGTAGAGTTTGTTTATGGCTGGGGTCCACCAGACTGGACGCTTGCCTTTGGTACAAAGAGTCTTTGTTTTGCTTGGGATTGCCTTATCCATGCAGTCCTGCAGGTGCTGGTAGAAGGCATTTGTAAGTGATTCAGCGGCTTGAGTACTGTTTTCCGCCGGCTCGGGGGCCTTAAAGGAGACCACACTCGTCTTTAGAAGTGTGAAGTCGGCTTTTGAGAAGTTCTTTACTGTGGTCTTTTTTATTTCAGGTGGGGGTGGGATGAGGACCTCCAGCGAGATTAGTTTGTGATCTGATCTCACCAGTGAGGGGTTTACTTCCGGTGTTGAACATTGTGCTCCCATGTTCATGATGATGAGATCAAGTATGTTATCTCCTCTTGTGGGGATGGTGACTAGTTGTTCCATGGCATTTGAGTTTATGAATTCAGGGAACTTTTGGGCTAGGGTGTTTGGGCTTGAGTAGTGTTCCCAGTCTATATTAGGGTAATTGCAGTCACCTAGTATGATGGTGTTTGGTGATACATTTATCCCCTCTAGTGTTTTCAGGAAGGCCATGTGAGGTTCCTGAGTTTGTGAGGGTGGCCTGTAACATGCTACAATTTGCAGAGCAGTCTTGCCTATGGTTAATTGCACCTGGATGGTCTCCGATGCATCGTGCGTTGCCACCAGTCTTGAGGTGTGGGTGTCCTTGATGAATATGGATACCCCCCCTCCTTTCTTGGTATTGTCCGGATTTTGGGGCCGGAACGCATGATATGAGGTAAAACCTGATAGCGCTGGGGTGCTCTCAGGAGCCTTGAACCAGGTTTCTGTCACAGCACAGACATCAATGTTCTCCATACTGAGAAGGGCCTCGAGTGCGTGCATTTTGAGATTTAGACTTCTGGCATTGAGCAGCATTACCCTTAGTTTTTTTTCCTTTTTTGTGTTCTAGGGTGGTAGGTTTAGAATTTGAGCCTTGCCTAAAAAGGCACTATGGGGTGGCAAGAGCCTTTGCCAATATCCTGAATCCCAGGGGTGACAGGTGCAAGCCGTCCCTTGAGAAGCAGCGTGGCTTGTCCAGCATGTCATCCCAGGCAGACAGATACTGGATCCCCTTTGAATGACACCAGTGTTTAAGCCAATTGTTAAAGCTGATCATCTTATCTCTGTATTGTGGCATCATTCTTGGTGAAGGTAGGATACTGCTCAAGGTCAGGGTCATACCTGCCTGGGCTACATAATCAGAGAGCTCCTCAATGTCTCTTTTCATGTAGTCCAAGGAGGTACGTCTCAGGTCGTTTACACCAGCGTGGACAATGACTGAGTCATATTTGTACCTGCTGTTGAGAGACCTGAGTGCTTGCGTTATGTGGCGGATTCTAGCGCCCGATAGGCAGCTTACTGTGACCTTCTCCTTACTCAGTCTGGTGAGCGGGACGTCAGTGTGTCTGACTATGGAGTCACCAATGACTAGTGTGTCTGGCATTGTGTTTGGCCTTAAGGGCTGTGACTGTTTGACACTCTGACTGTGAGGTCTATGTGTTGCAGGTGTTGTGTTCTGAGGTGGTGGTTGTTTGGGTGTCTGCTTTGGTGGCCTCTGCTGTTTTGGTAGATTTTTGATCAGAGCCTCCGAGTATGTCTTTGTGTGTTTATGTGTATGATTTGAGGTTGTTATGGTACTATGTGAGACTGGGTCTATAGTGTGTGTGGTAACCTTCTCCTCCTGACTGGTCTTGCCAGTCCTATGTTGAGAGAGCTCAGCCTCCAATTTGGCCATATAGTTGCATCTCTCGCATGTATTTGTGTTTTGTGGGAGAAGGAGAGGGTTGAACAGTAGTGAGCTGTGCTTCCTTGTATACTGTGCAGGAAACAGCAGCCCAGGTGTAGGCTGAGAATTCTGTACATGTCCCACTTAGTGTTAATATTCATAGCATCATAGGAGAATACTAGCCTAATGATCCTAAATGGCCTTTTTAAGCCTAACCATGATTCTCTGAAATATTATTAAGGTACTGGTCGCATAATGTATGTAGGAGGGAATTTAAGCTTCAGCATGTGTGGTCAATCATTAATGAGCTTCCTCTCTCTAACAGAGACATAGGTGCCAGACTAGGGGTATATTTGTAGGTCCCCATTCAATGATCCGAGTTCTCTTGAATAAGTGCATGGAAAAAAAATTGTTTCATGTGGATGGGAAGCCTGTTCCAGACAAGGGGCAGCCTCTGAGATGCATACCTGTACCTCCAGCACATCCTATTTATGTTGGGGGCTAGGTTTCGGTCCCTGGATTGGGTTTTTCTGGTGCTATTTGCTTTGTGGCTGAGCAACAGGTCCACTAAGACTAGAGCAGAGGATGCTTTGTAGGCTAGAATAGCCTCTCAGTAGCCTGTAGGACACTGAGTATAAGGACAATGCTTTGAGGTTGTCTGCTCAGAACTTGTTTTCTATACCATGTATCCTTCTTGTCAGAAACCACTGTGATCAATCCAGTTACTGCATATGTCTAGTCAGGTACATGTTGAAGGATGCACTGCACTCAAAAATTGCTCTTATGAGGACAGAGTACAATGGATCAATGACATCTTTGGACAAGGGGACCATACCCTGCTTATAAGTTGTGTAACATGGAATTCTTGTATTATTGCTCTAGACACATGATGTTCATAGGTCAAGTTGCTGTCTACATGCTTTCCCAAATCCCTGACTACCAGGTCTCTTCTTAAAGGTGTAATATCTATATAGTAATTTGAAGAGGTTACCATCTTACTAAAGGATACCATTATGCACTTCTTAACATTGAGTTTAAGGCCATGATGCCGGCACTAGTTATTAGTCTGGGTTAGGTCCCCTTGAAGAATGTTTGAGTCTTGGGAGATTCAATGACTGTACTTAATTTGCAATCATATCTAAATTTGGTCAGCCTGAGGACTTTAATGTTAGCCTTGACTTCAGAGAAATAGATGCCAAACAGAAGTGGTCCCAGTACTGAGCCTTGAGGACCTCCACTAGTAACTAGTCTTTTAGTGGAGGTTGAGTCCTCTGTCTTAACTTCTTGAGTCCTATCTGTGAGCAAGTTGGCTATCCAGTGGGTGATATAGGTGTTTATACCTAATTCAGTGAACATAGCTACAATGACTGAGTGGCTAATTGCTTCAAATGCTTTGCCCAGGTCAAGGTATGCTGTATGCACCATTAAGTGTTCATCCATTGCTTTGATGGCATTCTTGAAGAAATCCACCAGGATACGCAGGAATGACCTGCCCTTGATAAAATCAAATCGTGTTGGATCTAATGTCCAAAGGGTTCCTATGTCATTATTTATGAATTACATGATAATTCTTTCTATGGTCTTGCATATAAGGCTACTGAGGCCTATGAGTTGGTAGATTCCTCAGTCCATGGATTGTCCACCCTTGTCAAGTGGATAATAGATGCAGTCCTCTATTTTCTTAGCATGAAGCCTGTTTAGAGGCTATGATTGAACAGTACTTCTATAGGCCATGAAAGGTCATGTTTCATGTTATTAAAGAGGCATCCTGTGATATTATCAGGTCTCATCAATGCAGTTAATTTTACCTTGGATAGTGCATTGAGGATCTCTTCGTTGGAGATAGATGAGTGAGCGATTGTTGGGGGTATTTCTAGATAGGTGTCTAGGGGAAAAAGCTAGATAAAACTGGAGCTGAATTTATTGGCATGTAGGTTTGCTATGATGTCAAGCTCAGTATAGTTGGCTCCATTTACAATTAGTTCACCACATAATTGTAAATTGCCTTTGAGGTTTTCGGCGTAACTGAAGAATGTCTTGTGATTGTCCTTATTGGTACCCATAATTCTGGCAATAAATATCCCCTATCATATCTTTTAACTTCTTACTGCAAGAAATCTGGACAAAGTCCAGCAGAATGGGGGGGACAAAGGCCCAAAAATAGGGAAATATTTTAAATATTGCTCTTATAAATTAGAAAGTTTCTAGAGTAACAGGGTTTGTTCTAACATATATTTTCTGAAGGATTTGAAGTCTGAAACTCAAATGTATGTCATTATTCAGTGACGTCACGTCAGTCCTCAGATCATCCCAGTGATTTAGCAGAAAACCACAAATTTTGTGAGGAATAGACTAAAAATATGAGCCGAAAATCTGGACATTCTGCCAAAATCTAGACAGTTGAGAGGTATGTCCACTATTGCTTAAGTAGGAAACACAGGATCAGGAGGCATTTTTTTACATGACTGTGGAAAGCAGCAGCATTACATTAGGCATATATGCTTTCATCCATGCTGCATGAAACTGCTGTAATACTTCTTTCCTGATGGTGGCACTGTGAGATGCTATCACTCTAGCCACCATCTGGATACACCGTGATTAATTCCTTCTTATTAAGAAAAGACCTGTACCAGCTTGGTAACACCAGACAGGCTTGCAATCAATCCAGGTCAATCATTTTGTTTAGATAAGCAAATGGGCTTTTGGCTGCTTTGCTTTCTGACTATATGCTTATGTGGAATTCCGTTTTCTCAGAGTGAAACTGTATGCTAAAGTCAAGTTGTGTGATGCAATCTACTTCTTGGGATTCATTATTGGAGATATTTCTAGAAACTGATGTTGGTGTTTTTAGTTAACAGCTGCATTTGGCTGTTAACATTTCACATTTTTTGAGAATGCTTTATTATTGCCTGCAATGAATTTGTTTTAATATGATACTTGCTGTTCACTTACTCAGATGCATGATGATTTCTCCTCAGGCTGAGATTGAAATTGATGAGAACTGATGCATGCTCTACCTTGATAAACAAATTCAAATAAATAAGTAAATATGACTGAACTTTAAGTTAACAAATGGCTTTTTGCTTAGTATTACTAAGTTTGGGCTGCATGATGCCAGGGAATTTTCTTGGGCTAGGCTTATATAGGCTCCTGGGCCATTAGCCTAGTAGACAACTATGAACCTATGAACCTATATGTGAATGATAAAGCATATATGCTACCGAACAAGAAAGTGAGTACAGGAAAATGTCTAAGCTGGACTATATGTTAACTAGTGCTAGAAAATGTCTAAGCTGGATTGCATGGTTACTAGTGCTAGAAAATGTCTAAGCTGGACTACATGGTTACTAGCCAGGGTTGCCAGACGTCCCTATTTGGGCGGGACTGTCCCGAGATCAGCAGCCTGATCCCGAGTCCCACCCTGCCGGTTTAAATCCCGGACAGCCTCCGCTTTGTTTGTTTTTTTTTTTTTTTTTTTTTTTTGATTGTCCCGTATACCTGGCATACGGGCCAATCAAAAATCGCTAAACACGAGTTTGTGTTCCGCATTAAACACGAGAAGCTCCGTGTTTAATTTTGATTGGCCCATATGCCGTATCGGCCAATCAAAAATCGCTAAACATGGAGCTACTTGTGTTGAATGCAGAACTGCAATGCATTAAACATGAGAAGCTCCGTGTTTAGTGCAGAGCTACTGAGTGAGCTCAGTTCTTTAATGTGGAACTCTGTTCCGCATTAAAGACCTTTTTTTTTTCTTCAGTTGCCGAAGACCTTTTTTTTTTTTTTTTGGTCTTCACTTGCCGTGAGAGACCTTCTTTTTTTTTTGCCCCTACCTGGGGGGCTGGAAATCTGGCAACCCTGTTACTAGCGCTAGAAAATGTCTAAGCTGGACTGCATGGCTACTAGCACTAGAAAATGTCTAAGCTGGATTGCATGGTTACTAGTGCTAGAAAATGTCTAAGCTGGATTGCATGGTTACTAGAACTAGAAAATGTCTAAGCTGGACTCCATGGTTACTAGCGCTACTATACATGTACATGACTGAGCATAGCATGAAACATCATTAGCATCATTTCTGTGAAGAGTGCATATTATCAGTAACCACTGGTTGCTGTTCAAATAGTTCAGGAATAGTTTTATGAGACATACTCCATCACTATCTTTATTGGGTAATACTAGTGTCTGCCATGTTAGATATGAGTGTTGCAGGATCTGAGCTATGAAGAATGACTCTTAGCAATGACGTTTTCATTTTATTCAACAAATCAATGCATCATCTCCATCCCCATTATTTGCTGCCCAGTATTACCTTTGCACACTGACTTCAGAACTTACACTGCATAATTTGACCATGTGAATGGGAATCATCATTCTTCCTGTTATATCGATACCTGTGCTGCTTGTAATTCTATGTATGTTATTCCAGGAGTTCCTTATTTATCTACCCAATAATGAGGAAGAACAGATACATGTTTCTCCATAGCTGGTTACCAATTGAATTTTAATGTCCTATGTGATTTTAGTTTCTAGCCCCATTGTGATGTCAGGTGCAGAAAAAGTTGAAAAGATTCAGTCCCAAATCAGCTCTTTGGCTAAGAAAGTCTGATGTAAGGCTCATTGAAATGGGGGACTCTGAATCTGTTGAATTGCTAGGTTATTAAAAGCATACTTCAGATGAATACATTCTATCCTGAAGTGTTGTATCTTTTCAGCAAGCTATATATATATATATATATATATATATATATATATATATATATATATATAGCATTTACCCCACTCCCAGCTCATAAATGCTTAAGATAATAAAGGTTTCTGCAAAATTAGTCTGGTGAATTCCTTGTCATGAAAAATTGTGGGTCACTTTGGCACCTAAAGTACGGTGAGATTTCATTCATCAATTTTAACTGCCAGTCCCTGTATCCTAACAGTTAACAAATTGCAGCACCACCTAATTCATTTGTGACCTACTACAGTGTACTTTAGTTCAACCACCAGCCTCTTAGGAATCATAGTGTGAACTATTATGTTGTAATGTAGATGGCAACCCAATCAGGATAGATTGTAATGTCCAGCTTTGTTCAGATACATCACTGTTCCTGCTTGTCAGTGGGATCAATGACACTTCTCTTCGAAAGGAAATACAGATTATTTAGATAAGCATTAGTGGTTTAAGTGATACACACTCCACACCATGTCCAGATGTGCTCTTATTGCAGACAGATAAGTCCAAGAAATAAATTATTCCTTACAGTGAGTTTTATCATCTTATATCTAATCTTCCCCAGAAAATGAATACAAAAAATTGCCATATACTAAGCTGTATCCTGTAACTTTGATGAAGAAAGATTTTGATTTCTGATGATACATCTTATATAACATCTAATCCAGATATGAAATCTGTTTCAGTGTAAATACGAGAGATGTCCACAGAAGCACACAGATACTAACTTTAAATTAACCTTTGAATAACTTATTTGTGGGTTTTTTCTCTTTCTATTGTAGAGGAAATTAAAATGCCTAAAAACATGAGCATTTGGAAATTTCCCTTGCTTAGATTCAGAAAAAAATGTGGCAGAACGAGAACTTCTATATTACAAGTCAAATGAAACAAAAATGGAACTTTCACATATCTTTATGTAAACTGGCCTCTGAATACCATTTTCTCACTATTGACCTACTATTTATCTTAATGTTTTATAGGGTCAGCGGTTCATAGGTATTTATTAGGCTAATGACCACAAGGGCCTTTTTAAGCCTAGTCATGTATCCCAAATCTCTGTTAAGTTCTGATACCCTTGCTAAGTGTAAGCAGGGGTTTGGGAGATGAAACATTTACAAGCACTGGCCTGGGAGATTAACCATTTACAGGTGGCCTGTGTCCATTACAGACATAGGTGCCAAACCAGGGATGAATTTCCTGTTCCCCATCCAATTCTCCAAGTTGCACTTGAATTGGGTTAGGGAGGAACTCTGCTTCACATGGATGGAGAACCTCTGCCATAGATGGAGTAGTCACAGGGATACATACCTGTCTCTCCAGCAGGTCCTATTTATATCACAGGCAAGGTTTAAGTATTTAGAATGGGTAATTCTGGTACTGTTTGTTTTGTGGATTTACAGGAGGTCCACCAGAGTGGAGTCTGATAATGCCCTTTATGCCAGGCATCAATCTCCCCTCAAAAACCTGTAGGACACAGAATACAGGGATAGGTCCTGGAGGCAGTCTGCATAGGACATTTTACTTACTCCCTGTATTCTTATAGTGAGGAACCTCTGTGGACATCCCATTTGTTGAATATGCCTGGTTAGATACATACCAAAGGGGGCATTGTATTCAATGATAGGTCTGATGAATGCCAAATACATTGGAACAATGACTTCCTTGGACTTAGATGCCATATATTTGTTTATAAGTTCTGCAATATAGAATGATTTCCTCACTGCTGTAGACACATGATAGTCAAAGGCTAGATTACTATCTATGTGTGTCCCTAACTCCCTGACTACTGGGTCAATTCTAAGGGGTGTGCTGTCAATATGATAGTTACCAGGGGTGAATGACTTCCCAAAGGATACTATTATGAATTTCTAGGCATTTAGTTTTAGTCCATGGCTCTGACACCAGTTGTTTGTCTGTGTCAACCTCTCCTAGAGAACATTTAAGTCATTGCGGGATTCAATGACAGCAATCATCTGCAAGTTTAGTCACCCAGAGACTATTGACATTGGCCTTGACTTCAGAGAAGTAAATGCAAAAAAGGAGCTGTCCAAGGACTGATCCCTGAGGGACTTCACTTGTGACTGCCTTCTTTGTAGAGGTGGACTACCCAATTCTAACTTCCTGTGTCCTGTCAGTGAGCCAGTTGGCTATTTACTGGGTGACATACGAGTTTGTACCTAACCCCTTGAGTTTGTCAACAACAGTGGTGTATTGTGTCAAATGCCTTGGTCAGATCAAGGTAGGTAGTGTGAACCATTTTTCCTTCATTTATTGCTTTGGTTACCTTCTCAAAGAAGTCCACCAGGTTGAGTAGGCATGATCTGCCCTTGACAAAATCAAACTGGGTTGGGTCCAGTGCCTGGAGGTTTACTGTATCTCTACTGATCATTTCCAACATAATTCTTTCCATGGCTTTACATATAAGACTAATGAGACTTATGGGTCTGTACAGACTCACCTTTGTGTGGAGGGATGACTGCTGCTGTTTTCCGTTCATGAGGCATGATCCCTATTTGGATGCTACAGTTAAATAGCAATTCCAGAGGGGTCCATGTTTCATGCTGTTTAGAAGGCATCCAGGGATATTGTCTGGGCCCATTGATGCAGTGTTCTTGGTCTTAGAGAGAGCATTAAGAACCTGTTTCATAGTGATAGTAGGGGGAGTTATATTTGATGGTATTTCCTGAGGGAAGGTTGAGGGAGAGTGAAGGGTAAAGTTGGAGCTGAATTTATAAGCTAGGAGGTTTGCCATATCTTCTGGCTCACTATAGGTGGCTCCATTTACAATGAGCTCTTCACATAATTGTGTATTGCCTTTGAGGTTGCAGACATAGCTAAATAATACTTTGTGGTTGTCTTTGCCCTGGAAGGCCAGACTTACCTCAAATTTGGCTTTGGTAGACTTCATTTGTCCTCTGAGTTGTTTGCTTATAGTTTGATGAGAGTGCTTTTTTCCTGATAGGTGCTGCACCTACTAATTTTTCCCATGATTTTTTTTCCTTCTGTTATACAGACTTTTGATTTTGTGATTTCACCAGGGTGGCTTGTTTGTTGAGTTAGTTCTGTACTTCTTCCTGGTGGGTACAGTTGGCTCTATGCAACTATTAACATGCTTGTACAGGGTTTCTGTGAGCAGTTCTGCATAGGCATTGGTGTTCTCAAGGTTTATGGGGGCTTGACAGTTTGCCAGGTTATCAATTCATAGCAGGAGGTTAGCTTTAGAGTAGTTCCTGTATATTCCAGGTTTAGCTGGGGGTCCAGGTTTTATTTTTAGTTCAAAGGAGAACATTTTGTGATTTTACCCTACAAGGGAAGACATTACAATAGGGGCTGTGCAGCACTCTCCCATATTAGTAAGGACCATATCTAGTATGATTGCATCTCTGGTTGGTGTATTGACTATCCAGGAAATTTGTGTTTACAAAATCCAGGAATTTCAGTGCCTGCACGTTTGGTGTTATATAGGATTCCCAGTTAATAGTGGGGTAATTAAAGTCACCCATGAATATGATATTGGGTTAGATGGTTAGTGTTTCTAATATGTTTAAATACATTGTATGGGCTTCCTGGGTCACAGAGGGGGACCTATAGCTTGCAAGGAAGTGATATTGGATTTTGCCTATAGTGATTTAAACATGGAGCAACTGAAGTGGATTGTCCTGTTTGACCAGCCTTGACGTATATTTATTTTTGATGTAAATAGAGACACCTCTACCTTTAGTTCCTGCCTGTGAAGTAGCCAGTCTAAATGTGTAGAAGGCATTATAACCTTGCACTGTTGGTGTGCTCTCCCCAGCTTTAAACCATGTCTCAGTGACCACACAGACATCAGCATTCTCTAGGGTGAAGAGAGCTTCTAGGGAGTGAAGATTTTTTTTTTTAGACTCCTAGCATTGAGCAGTGGTACCTTTAGATTTTTTTTGGTTTTTATTTGCTATGTTGGAAGAACTTTCAGTTTGGCATTGCCTAAAAAAGGCACTATGGGGGAAGACAATGTTTTAGCTAATATTCAAAAGCCTAGAGAGGAGAGGTACAGACCATACAGGCAAAGCAGCATGCTCAGTTGACCATCTCCTTCCATGCTGACAGATATTGTACCCCCTTAGAATGACACCAGAAACTAAGCCGATTGTTAAATTCAGTCATCTTTTGTTTGTCTTGTGGCATTGTCCTAGGAAAAGGTAAAATGCTGCTCAATACCAGGGTCATACCAGCCTGAGACACATATTCCAGGAGCTCCATGATGTCTCTCTTCATATAGTCTAGGGAGGTATGTCTCAGGTCACTTACTCCCACATGGACTATGACTGAGTCATACTGATACTTGTGGCCCAATGACCTGAGTGCGTGAGTAATGTGGCGGATCCTAGACCCTGTTAAGCAACTGACCATGACTTTCTCCTTACTCAGCCTGGTTAGAGGGACATCAATGTGTCTCACGATGGAGTCTCCAATGACTAGAATGTTGGATTGTGTGATGGCTTGCCTTATGGGCTTAGAGGTAGAGGCTCCATGAGATGTAGCTCCATGTGTTGATGTGGGTGTTGTTTTGAAAGAGTGCATTTGGGGCTGCTGAGGGTATCTGTTATGTGTACTTCCTCTAGAAGGTCTTTGTGGTTTTGGAAGGTTACATTTAATTGCCTTAGCATATGTGGGTTCATATGTCTGCTTTCAATTTTGTGTGATGGGTGCATAATGAGTACTACTGCCCTTATTGATATTAGGAGTACTTGTATGTGAGTGGTTTGCCTCCAGTGACATTGTGTAAATACATCTGTCACATACCATATCAGTTTGTTTGAAGATTAACTGGTTGTTAGTAAACATGAGGCAATTTCTACACTGCCTCAGGATGCCCATATCCATCAAGCTAGTAACAGAGACAGTGGGAAAGTTCACATCCATGGCAACAGACCCTGTTTTATTGATTAGACAGTTGGCGTGAGAGTATCAATCAATGTCAGAAGTATCCAGTTTGCAACTATGGGGACAGTGCTTGTCACTGCAAACTAGTTGTCCTGTGTGCAACTAGGTACTGGAGAAATTTCAATCATGCTTTTACAGGAAAAAGAAATGTCACTCAAGGTGTCTGAGTCTGTATATAGCACTGCCAAACACTTGAGGGGAAACTAATATGTAGACCTTGAAAATTTAAGGATGAAGTATTTAGGCAGATATTCTGAAGTTAGAAACAGATCAGGCAGTACTTAACAAAGAATAAGCTTGTCAAGAATGATGAAAAGAGGGGAGTTGCATGAATGGCTACTGCCCAGCTACTACAAGTGCTGGTCTCACCACAGCTTCACTCTGTTGGGATACAGTGCCCCTTTGCTTCTTCTCTCACCAGAAGCAAAACATTAGCACCAATCCCTAGATAAGATCAGGCCACATCCTGTTTGAACTACAGTGTTGTCCCAGATGATGCAAGGGTCTGTAGGCTTCTTGTAGCCATTTCCTGTTAGATGCCTTGAATAGCAACCAGACCAATCATGAACATTAAGCACAGACAATAACTGTCCAACCAGAAACAGTCAGGAATCAATGCACTCTGCTCCTTCTCTCACCAGGAACCGTATATAAGCACAAATTCCAAGCTGACAGCTATAAAGCAGTTATTAGGCTTTCTTGTAATCAGCACTCTACAGGAAATAATGTCCCTGTGATTCTTCTCTCACCAGGAGAAAACAGAAGCACTAATCCCATGATGACTACTGAGAGGTAGAATGCGGGCTCCCCAATAACTGTTTGTCTTGCAATAGATGTTTAAAGGTAAAATGAAAAACAATAGGTTAATATCTTAAACACTGCAGTGTGCATTAAGCAGTTAGATATGAAAAGGGGTAACACGTTTTAGCTGTCTAAGTGCAGAGCATCTAATTTTAAAGGAGGAAGATAGATTGAAAGGGGGTGGGCACTTTTGTATTCTGGTTCTATGGAATATGGCAGGATGGCCAATAAATTTAAATAGTTGAAGGGGAGTGATTTCACAAAATGAAAAGGTTGTGCTTGCTCACATCAGCCAGTGAAAGGGGACAGGGAAGGAGATATGTGGTCAAATTGACATAAGGGGGAGGCAACTAAAAAGACAGTTGTGTTTAAGAACACAACAGCAACAGAGTGAGATGGTAGGAAAAACATTCTTCCTGACTCAGAGACACAGCTGCGGTCTCTTTCCAAGTTTTAATATGCGATTAAAAGCAGAATACAAGTGAAACACAGTGTAAAGAAAACAAATCATAGTATACAAAATAGAAAAAGGCAATAAAGTAATGCAAAATACAATAAATCAAAAGCAAACTAACCTTTCCCTCACAGCAAGCTGTGGCAGAATCTAGGTGACCTTTTCCAGTAAAGCAGTAAATGAATGCACACAGCTGTTACTTAGATGGGAATAGTAAAGTGCTATTAAGGAATTTTAATGCACTCTATCTACTACTGTTTACAATATATTTGTAATATGTTTGCACAGGCACATTTGTTTTAGCCAGTCCTATGTCTAGATTATCTGGTTTAGACCATAGGATAGTTTTCTTTTTCTTGCTCTGTGTCTTCTGCCAAAGATCTGTGTTTAAACTACACATGAAAATGTTTATATAAGTGCTTGTTGAGCACTTCTAAACTCTGTATTTAGAAGATACTGATGTTAGAAATCTTAAAATTATTTAAGAAAACCAATTAGCATTTGTGGTGTTTAGTAAAACCCGGGACAACTGATTGACATTAAAATCCCAGGGTTCACATAAGACTTACAGAAAGTCCCCAGTATCTTGGAAATCTAGTACTGAAGGAAGAAGGCAGCTTTGTGGTTTTGAACCTATAGTTCAGAAAGTACCAAGGATACTGAGACTTAACCCTTATACTAACAGACAACCCATGTCTTTATTAAATCCACTGTAAATACATTCAGATAATATGGGAAACAAAAACAAAGAAAAACATTATACAGCTGAAGTAAAGGAGAAGGAACAGCAAAAGTTAAGTAGGAACTAAGACGGTTGTATCGGGTGAATGCAAGCAATGTCAGTCAGGTGGCAAATTTTTGCTGGGGATATTGGGAATGCATCCAAACTGTCATTAGCTGTAATAAGGAAGACATTATCACCAGACTGCTATATCGATACTATAGAATAACACTTTCTTTTCTGGAAACCTGATGTCCAAAATAACATACAGAGCACAGAGACCGACCAGTGGTTAACATCAGAAATGTAGAGTTTTCTGCACCAGGTGTCATGTAAACAGAAACTAACAAAATATAGAAAAATATAGTAAAACAGAAAGGATGGAAGGTGGTGTGACAGATAAATGTTTGTGTACCTCTAAGGTTCAAAGTATAGGTTCATAGGTGTGTACTAGGCTAATGACCCTGGAGCCTTTATAAGCCTAGCTCATAGAATTACCCTCGCATCATGCCACCCGACCTTAGTTCCCAGTGTCTCTGTCGAGTAGAGCCACTGGAGTGATTTCCAGGGTGAATTTTCTATTTCCCATCCACTCATCAAGATTTCTCTTGAAGAAGGCCAGTGAGGTACGCTGCTTGACATGTATGGGAAGTCTATTCCATAGCATGGGCAGTCTCTGGGTTATTAACCTGTCCATCCAGCATGTTCTGTTGATTGTGATAATGAGGTTGAGGTCTCTGGAGGATGTGGTGTGGAGGGACTGGGATTTCTTTAGATGTAGCATTTCTAACAGAGCTAGGTCAGACATGGCTTTGTAAATCAAGCAGAGATCGCCTCTAAGTAGGTGATATGAGACAGAGAATAGTTGGGAGTTTTTTGAGTCTGTCCATATAGGACAAGTGTTTAAGGCCTAGGATCCTTTGTGAGGTACTTTTGCTACTACTAATTGTACAATTTGTACTAAGGAACAAAAATGGAAAAAGATTACCATATTTTAAAGAATATATATGAACATGAAAACACAACTCAGTTATTAAAGGTGCATTGAGAATTATGAGAAATATTTTCTAATTAAAAAGGTGGCAGATGTGGAGAAAATTTTCATCTCTGGTATCATGCAGTGATAAAGCCCTGACTGCAGTCCAGGTGATTTGAGTGTAATTAGTGGCTTAGGTGTCTGATCCAGCTAGCAGGAGAATGTTAGCATATCTGTCCTGGGTGGAAGGCATGATAGAGTACCTACTGCCTGGTGGAAGTCCTGACATGGGGTTGCAGATGTTTGCTCCAGCATTGGGTAAGAATTGTGGGACGTGTTGATAAGACAGATCATATAACCTCTCTGCCTAGGGGAGGATTTAGGCCTTTACAAGTGACCTTATTCCCAAGATGCCAATGAGGGTATAAAGTACCCTTATGGGAACTAGAATTATGGCTCCTTCTGAAGAGCTCTAGTCCTGTGAACTTAACAAAGAAGGGGATGAATGGGCCCTGTTCAGTTTGGAGGAAGCTCAATGAATGGCAGGCATAGGTGCAAACATTATGTAGAAAAAATGTGGAAAAACTCAGTAATTCTTATATTAGACATAAATGCTTATTAGTTTGTTTATATTTTGATGCCTGAGGTGGATCTACTGGGCACACCCCATTTTCAGAAGGGTCTCAGTGTAAAATATGTATCATAGCATGAATAGTTCATAAAATACAGAACTATTGCACATATCACAGTATCTGTGAAATTATGGCCAGTTGGGATAATGTTTAGGTCTTTGACTCCTATACACAAGGTGCAAGGTTTAATCCCGACCTCTGGTCAATGTCTGAATGGAGTTTACATGTTCAACCGGTGCCTATGTGGCATCCTTCCAACCTCTCAAAAAACCATGCTGAGTGTCTCTACCTCAAACTCATCCAATAATGAAGTTGTGGGCAGCAGCACAGACTTGTAATGGTGTCCTGTAGGGAGAAGATTTGTATAACCTAACCACACTGGGCAACAACTGTGGTGTGCAGTATCCTCTAGATAGGAGAAAATGGATCACATACTGTATGTTGTGTCAGGGCTAGCCACTCAACTGTGTAATACTTCATTCTAGGTGATTTGGTTGTTGACTATTGATACCAAAAAATGGGCATGGGTATTTGCCAGTGATAAGTAGGTTGAAAGCCCAACTTACTCTGACATATGCTAAGGACCCGTTGTTAACAGTGGGAATTGTGTGTGTGGTGTGTGTGTGTGTGTGTGTGTCTGTGTGTGTGTGTGTGTGGGGGGGGGGGTTGTACGTACTGGCCAGTGTGTGCCCACCATAAATTCCAGCAGTCCTGGGTCAATAAGTTGCTGGCTGGCCAATGTTCAGTTGCCCTGATTGGCAGATAGCTCTGTTAAGTGAAAGCTGGACAGAAAATTAGCACCATTAAACACTACTCTGTGCAGAATTTGAGGTTTTGACATAGCCAAAGAAGGCCTTGTGGCTGTCTTTTGCCTGAAAGGCTATCCTAACCTGGAAATTGGATTTATTGAACTTAATTAGCCCCTTATTTGCCTGTTTAGTTTGATGCGAGAGATCTTATCTTTATGGGAGTTACACTTCCAGATTTTGGTAATTATTTTTTTTCTTTTGTTGTATATCCTGTTTAATTTGGAATGCCACCAAAGCAGTTTGTTTTTTAAGTTAGTTTTGGGCTTACTTCTGGTAGCTGCATCAGTCTCTATGCAACCATTGGCATGGTTTTACAGAGCTTCTATGAACAATTCTGCTAGGCTGCTATGTTCTCTGGGTTTGAAAAGACACTGAATTTTGACAAACCACCACTTAATAAAAGGTAGTTTGCCTTTGAATATTCCCTAACTGTTACTGGTTTTAATCAGGTTACTGAAATCATTTTGATTTTGAAGGAGACAGATTTATGACTGAACCTTACCAAGAAGGATATGACATTGGGGGGTGCAGCATTCTCCCATATTTGTGAGTACAAAGTCCAGTTGGATTCTGTACTGGGTGTATGCACTAACTGGTCAAGGGTGTTTGTATTTGCAAAGTCTAGGAATCTCTGTGTCTGCAGATTTGAAACCATTTAGGATTCCCAGTCTATAGAGGGGTAAGTTCCCCATGAGTAGGGTGTTCAGTTGGATAGTAAGTGCATTTAGCTCATACTTCTCATTGCGGGTGCACAATAAAGACCAGAGTGTTGCTTCGGAGATGACTGCTTTCATAACTCTCTGAACAAACTGCACTGAGTGCAGCACCTCTAGTGGAATACATTATGATTGGTCTCCAAAAAGGAGCAACCATCATGTGTTAGAAACTGCCAATAAAACCAAAAATCCAATAGGTAGTTTTTTACACAAAGGTCCCAGCTTGTTAGGAAAAGAAGCAACATGTTTGTCAGATTTCCCAAATTCTTCTAACCTGAAAATGTAAATAAAGCATTGCCTTCCATGAGATACAAGCTACAATAACTGGCATTTTCAGCATGAAGATATAATTTGAAGGAAATTGTATCCTTTGTCTCAGGATAAAGACTGCCATTATTTTAAGCAGGAAGTAAATATTAATCAAATGATCTACCCTAGTTTTTTGGAAATCCATGTAAGATTCTGAAACATAAAAACATGCAACGTCTAAGGCCCTTCTGCTTGAACTTACAGTTAAGAACAGAATGCTAGTCCATGTTAGAAATCTACAAGAAATGAATAAGAATGTCTAAAGGAAAGCTTTCTTGATCTTTCCAGTATAAATATCTGGAACCCATTTAAGAAGCACAGGTTTCTTAACGATTTAAAATGAATAAAACCTTCCAAAAGTTTATTTTCTCTTGAGTAAGAAGTTAAGAAAGGTTCCAATTGAAAACAGACAAACAGACCGACAGATAACGCTGAAGAACATCATTTAGTGGAAGAATAAGAATCCCAGTCTAAGCAATCTATGGAAATAAGAAAATCAGTTAGGAGCATTTTCCATATCCACCTCCAAAAAGAGTAAACTGTTTTCTGTACTCCAGTGGGAAAAAAGCTGAAAACAATAGGAAGTCCAGTTGATCACAAACCAAAGACATTGTATTAAATAAAGTGTATTTCTTTTCACTTTGGTTCATGGTCAACTGGACTTCCTATAGGTTCATAGGTTCATAGGTTCATACTAGGCTATCTGCCCTAGGGCATTTATAAGCCTAGCCAGAATGTGTTTGGCTTTCGCCACCCATTTTAAATTAATTTTGCTATGCCCTTTTTCGAGGTTAGTATACTGTGCCTCTGTCTAACAGTGACACAGAAGTGATACCTGGGTTAAACCTACGATCTCCCATCCACTCATCAAGATTCCTCTTGAAGAGAGTCAATGAGGGACTCTGCCTAACCTGGACTGGGATTTTATTCCAGAGTGAAGGGAGCCTCTGGGTTATGAATCTGTCCCTCCAGCATGTCCTATTTATTTCAGTGCTGAGGTTCAAGTCTCTCGAGCGCGTGGCTCGATGGGATTTGGATTTTCTGAGGTGCAGCATGTCCATTAATTCCGGGTTGGACATGGCTTTATACATCAGGCACAGATCGCCCCTGAACAGGCGGTATGCCACTGAGTAGAGCTAGAGTTTCTTTAACCGGGCAGCATATGGCATCTGTTTGAGCCCTTTGATCCTCTTGGTGAGGTACTTTTGGGGTCTTTCCAGTTGCTGCAGGTGTCTGGTAAGGTACATCCCAAAAAGGGCATTGTACTCAATTATGGGCCTGATGAGGGATGAGTAAAGAGGCACGATGACCTCCCCTGATCTAGATGTGAATCCCTTCATGATCAGGTGGGCTATATAAAATGTTTTTATAACCACTTTGGCCACGTGGTTGTCAAATGAGAGACTGCTATCAACTTGGGTCCCCAGGTCCCTAATTACTTCTTCTGTACTTAATGGATTACCACCTATGTGGTAATTTGTGGGCACTTTGTTTTTGCCAAAGGGGATGACTATACACTTTTTGGCGTTTAGCTTGAGGCCATGGCTCTGGCACCAGTTGTTTGTTTCTATGAGGCCCTTTTGGAGGATGCTTGTGTCGGCTGGAGAGTCGATTATGGCGCCCAGTTTGCAGTCATCTGTGAAATTAGTCAGCCACAGTCCTTCCATGTTGGCCTGTACCTCCGAGAAATATATACCGAACAAGAGAGGTCCCAGGACTGAGCCTTGTGGGATGCCACTTGTAACTGGTTTGGAGTCTGACATGGCTCCAGCAATTCTAACCATGTGGGTTCTGTCCTTGAGCCAGTTTGCAACCCATCTGGTGACATAGGGGTTTATATTTAAGCTGGTGAGCTTATCTATAATGCCCGAGTAGGGTATTGTATCGAAGGCTTTTGCGAGGTCCAGGTAGGCTGTGTGGACCACCTTCCCCTCATCAATGGCCTTGGTGACTGTTTCAAAGAAATCAACCAGGTTTAAGAGGCAGGATCTGCCCTTAACACAGCCAAACTGGGTAGGATTCAGTGTCTGTAGGTCCCCAATATCTTTATTTATGAGGTCCATGATGATCCTTTCCATAGCTTTGCAGACCAAGCTAGTCAGGCTTATGGGGCGATAGTTTCCAGGATCCATTGAGGCACCACCTTTGTGGAGAGGGACCACTGTTGCTGTACGCCACTCTTTGGGTACATACCCTGTAGTAAGGCTGAGATTGAACAGTAGTTTTATGTTTGGGTTTAGCTCTTCTTGGAGTTCATGTAGGACGCAGCCTGGGACACCGTCTGGTCCCATTGATGCTGTGTTTTTTGCTTTGGAGAGGGCGGCTCTTACCTGAGCATCTGAGATGTCAGGGGGGCAGTACTCTGTTGGGATAGATATTTGCCCTTTTGGTGGGGAGGGGGGGAGAAGTTTGTGCTGAACCTGTCAGCTAGGATGTTGGCAATGTCTGTGGGTTCTGTGTATTTTTTGTCATTTTGGACTAATTTTGAGCATATCTGGGAATGCCCACCCAGGTTCCTAACATAATTAAAGAAAGTCTTGTGATTATCCTTAGTGTCCTGTGCAATTTTTCTCTCGAAGCTGGCCTTAGATGATTTTATGAGTGCCCGTAGTTTTTTGCTAATACTGATCAGAGATGCCGTCCCTTTTTGGGATTTTGCTCTATCATTTAGTAGCTTCCTCCTTCTATTGTATAGTTTGTTTATGGCTGGGGTCCACCAGACAGGATGTCTGCCTTTGGAGGATTGGGTCTTGGTTTTATTTGGGATTGCATGATCCATGCATTCCTGAAGGTGTTCATAGAATGCATTTATAAAGGATTCTGCGGTCTGGGCCGTATTTTCCACAGGCCCGGGGGCTTTGAAGGATTCCACCTCGGTTTTGAGGAGTGTGAAATTTGCTTTAGAGAAGTTTTTCACTGTGGTTTTCTGGGCAGGAGGTGGGGTCGGGATGTGAATATCCAGTGAGATTAGTTTATGGTCTGGTCTTACCAGTGAGGGATACACTTCTGGTCTGGAGCATAGAGTCCCCATGTTGGTGATGATCAGGTCCAGTATGTTTTCCCCTCTTGTGGGAGTGATAACAAGTTGTTCCATAGCATTTGAGTTTATAAATTCTAGGAACCTTTGGGCTAGGGTGTTGGAGCTAGAGTAATGCTCCCAGTCTATGTCTGGGTAGTTGAAGTCGCCCAATATAATGGTGTTTGGAGAGACCTTCATATTTTCCAGTGTTCTCAGGAAGGCCGAGTGGGGTTCCTGGGTTTGGGAGGGTGGTCTGTAGCAGGCAATAAACTGGAAGGCAGTTTTACCCACTGTTAGTTGCACATGGATAGTCTCTGATGCTTCGTGCTGTGCCACCAACCTGGAGGTGTGGGTATCTTTGATGAATATTGATACTCCCCCTCCTTTTGTGGTTCGGTCCAAGTTTTGGGGCCGAAAAGCATGGTATGAGGTATAACCTGGTAGTGCTGGGGTGCTCTTGGGAGCCTTGAACCAGATTTCTATTACTGCACAGATATCGATGTTCTCCATGCTAAAGAGAGTTTTGAGTGCGTGCAACTTGAGGTTTAGACTTCTGGCATTGAGTAGCATTACTCTTAGTTTCTTATCCCTTGTGATACCTATGGAGGTGGGTTTGTCTTTTGAGCCTTGCCTATGAAAGGCACTATGGGGGTAGCAAGAGCCTTTGCCAATATCCGAAAGCCCAGGGGTGACAGGTGCAAGCCGTCCCTAGCAAAGCATCGTGGCTTGTTGAGCATGTCATCCCAGGCTGACAGGCATTGGATCCCCTTTGAATAACACCAATACTTAAGCCAATTGTTGAAATTGATCATCTTGTCTTCATATTGTGGCATCATTCTTGGTGAGGGTAAGATGCTACTCAAGGTCAGGGACATACCGGCCTGGGCCACATGCTCAGAGAGCTCCTCTATGTCTCTTTTCATGTAGTCCAGGGAGGTACGTCTCAGGTCATTCACACCAGCATGGACAATGACTGAGTCATATTTGTACTTGCCTTGGAATGACCTGAGTGCTTGTGTTATGTGGCGGATCCTAGCACCCGACAGGCAGCTCACAGTGACCTTCTCCTTGTTCAGCCTGTTGAGCGGGATGTCAGTGTGCCTGACGATAGAGTCACCTATTACAAGTGTATTAGGTGTGTTGTTTAGCCTTAAGGGCTGTGACTGTTCGGCACACTGGCTTTGTGAGCTATGTGTTGCACGTGTTTTGTTTTGGGGTAGCGGTTGCTTTGGTGTCTGCTTGGGAGGTCTCTGCTGCTTAGGCAGATTTTTATTTAGAGCCTCCGAGTATGTTTTTGTGTGTTTATGTGTTTGGTTTGCTGTTGTGGTAGGTCTATGTGAGACTGGAATTGTAGTGAGTGTGGTTTCTTTCTCCTCCTGACTGGTTACGCCAGTACTGAGTTGAGAGAGCTTAGCCTCCAGTTTGGCTATATGGATGCATCTCTCACATGTGTTGGAATTTGTTGGGAGGAGGAGAGGGTTGTCTGTGTACATGAGGCAGTTGTAACATTGCCTCAAGATTCCCAGATTCACCAGCTGGACCGGAGAGGAGATTGACAACTGACCTTTGGACATGCTAGAATAGTATTGGGAATTCCTTTATAATTGAAAAAAAGGGCCAATGGGGAACAAGGTACTCAAGTGGAGTTTGTGAGGGTGTAGTGCTTTTAGTTTTTTAGTGCTGACTTACATAATTGCTTTAGTGAGCAAGTGCCAGGTAACTTAAATGCAATGTGTTACAGGTAACTTAAATGCAAAAACGACAAACAGTAACTTTCTTTTAAGTGAAACAAGGAAATAAGTACAGTAAGCAATGCAGATATCACTAGGGATCCACAGAAGCACTGAAAAGCCACGTTTTAGGTGGTATTAGCGTTTCAGGGAAATAACAAGCAAACAAACAACAAGCATACAAACAAAGCTAGATTCAGCAGGCCTGGATCTAGTCTATGCTACAGCAAACAAGGTGTACCAATTTCAGTAAGAAACAGTTCAAATATGCAGGCACTATAAGCCTTTAACCAGAAATTCCCAGCTCAGAAGGACAGAGTCCAGCCTCTCCTCCCACAAGAGTGCAGACCACGAACCTTCTTAATGTAAAATAACTGGCCTGAAGCCCAAGTGCTTAAACCAGAACTAATACACTTTTAGAATAACAGACACTAAGCCCTCAATCAGCAGTTCCCAACTTAGAAGGATGTAAGCTACCTGTCCTGCCACCACAGTGCAGGCCACAAACCTTCCTAATGTAAAACAACTGGTCTGAAGCCCAAGTGCTTAAACTAAAAGGCTTAGAATGAGTTACACCGAGCAGTAATAAATACAACTGAGTACTTTTAAGATGACGCAAAAGCAAAATAAAGTAGGAAGAAACACAAATACAGTAAAAGCAGATTTTTTTTTTTCAGAAAAGTAGCAAAAACAGTAGTAAAAACAATTCACATGCAGTGCAAGCTGGCACACTTGAGTATGTAGCAATATTAGTCCACACACAGTTTGAAAAAATGTAATTAAATTAAAAAGGATTAAAAGCAAGTGCAGAAAGGGTTTATTAGGTAGATCAAATCTACAGTGGGGCGGGCACTGCAAAAGCCACCAAATTTAAACTACAACCAAGAACAGGGAGGGGGGGGTTGGGGAAGACAGTTTCAACAGAGATAGATATGAGAAATCACAGTGCAAATTATAACCAAAAAAATATATACCACAGATATCTAAGTAACAATTTAGCTCTATAATACAGAATAATACAAAAAATATACTCAGCTCTATATATTTGCAGAGAGTCTTGTAAGGCTGTCTCTCAACAATCCACTTTAAATGCAGGCTGCTATTAACAGCAAATTAAGGGAACCTTGAGTTAACACACAAGCTATAGAAATTAAAATGAGGGAGGGGGGTGGGGAAGACAGTTTCAACAGAGATAGATATGAGGAATCACAGTGCAAATTATAAACAAAAAAAATATGTATACTGATATCTGTATATTTGCAGAACAGTAAGACAACAAATATCTAAGTAACAATTTAGCTCTATAATACAGAATAATACAAAAAAATATACTCAGCTCTATATATTTGCAGAGAGTCTTGTAACACTGTCTTTCAACAATCCACTTTAAATACAGGCTGCTATTAACAGCAAATTAAGGGAACCTTGAGTTAACACACAAGCTATAGAAACTAAAATGAGGGAGGGGTGGGGAAGACAGTTTCAACAGAGATAGATATGAGGAATCACAGTGCAAATTATAGCCAAAAATATATATATACTGATATCTGTATATTTGCAGAACAGTAAGACAACAGATATCTAAGTAACAATTTAGCTCTATAATACAGAATAATACAAAAAAATATACTCAGCTCTATATATTTGCAGAGAGTCTTGTAAGGCTGTCTGTCAACAATCCACTTTAAATGCAGGCTGCTATTAACAGCAAATTAAGGGAACCTTGAGTTAACACACAAGCTATAGAAACTAAAATGAGGGAAGTGGGGACAGTTTCAACAGAGATAGATATGAGGAATCACAGTGCAAATTATAACCAAAAAATATATATACTGATATCTGTATATCTGCAGAACAGTAAGACAACTTAGGGACTTAGGGACACAGGTGGACAGTGGTCTCACTTTCGATAACCACATCGCCACAACAGTCAGGAAATCCTTCTATGTGGCACACCTCATCACGAAGGGCTTTTCATCCAGAAAAAAGGAGGTCATTGTCCCACTGTACTCATCCCTCATTAGACCCATTATAAGAATACAACGCCCCATTTGGTATGTACCTCTCAAGACATCTGCAACAACTGGAAAGGCCTCAGAAATACCTCACTAAAAGAATCACAGACCTAAAGCAGATGCCCTACGCTGACCGCCTTAAAAAACTCCAGCTATACTCTGTTGCATATCGTCTACTCAGAGGCGATCTCTTCTTAACATACAAGGCCATGTCAAACCCAGAGCTGTTGGACATGCTACACTTAAAGAAATCCCAATCCCTCAGAGCTACACGCTCCAGGGATCTAAACCTTGTCATCACAATAAACAAAACATGCTGGAGGGATAGGTTCCTGACCCAGAGACTCCCCAGACTCTGGAATAGATTGCCCATACATGTCAAGCAGAGTGCCTCTTTGGACCTCTTCAAGAGGAACCTTGACGATTGGATGGGAGAAAGGAAATTCACCCCAGGGATCACGTCAGTCGCCCTGCTAGACAGGGGTCCAGGAAAGTAAATAATGTGGGAAGAAATAGCCAGGGAATTGTTATGGCTAGGCTTGTATAGGCCCTAGGGCTGATAGCCTAGTACCAACCTATGAACCTATGAACAACAGATATCTAAGTAACAATTTAGCTCTATAATACAGAATAATACAAAAAAATATACTCAGCTCTATATATTTGCAGAGAGTCTTGTAAGGTTGTCTCTCAACAATCCACTTTAAATGCAGGCTGCTATTAACAGCAAATTGTTTTTTATGGTTTTTAGTTTCTTATATGTGTTTGGGCAGTCATTTCTTTATATCTTCCAGTTATTTGATAGGATTTCACAGCTCCTTTCAGAACTGTAACTCCCTGTAAAAATCAATGTTAGATTTAAAAATCTGAGCCTGCTAGATGCTTTTCAGCATGAAAAGCGATAGTTCTAAACCTAAAAGTCCTTGCTGAATCAGGTAGTCCTTCCTGAGATAGATTAATATGATGACCTTCACTTTTTAAAGGAGAACTCCACCCTTATGTCAAATCTTTCTTTCCAAAAAGTGATTTTCCTTCCCTGTAATTCAACACTAAACATGTCACATATTGAGAGAGCATCATTTAATAATTAATCAATTTGTTTTATGTCTGAACTTATTCTGTTTGCTTTTCTTTCCAGCATTTGTCTCATCATCTGTTGCATCATGAAAGCTACTAAGAGTGGCAGATTAATTAGTTTAGGTTACTTGGTCCAGCTACAGAGCCATTAACAAAACAACTGTTAAACATTGACATTTAAAATGTGCCTTATCAGTCACTGATTGTGAGAATCACACCTCAGATAAACAGCACAATGAAGACCAGAGTGTTGCTTAATTTTTGAGATACAAGAAAACAAATATCACTTACTTTATTGATTTATTGTTTAATTATAAATTAGTTTTCTTTCCCCTTAAGCAAACTCAAAGAGCCACAAAGAAAGAAAACCTTTTCATCTTGCTCTTCTTATTTTCTATCAGTAGCTGAGTTTACATTTTTCTACACTGTATTTTTTGTAAAAGTGCATGCTTCTTCTTGTGTTTTGTTACAGCATTTTTACTTTGCATATAGTGTTTTCTTGAGATAAGGCAGTGAGTTGAGAAGGAAGATTAACATTAAGGACTCTAGTTTATTTATTTATTTATTTATTTGTCTTTTTTACTGGGAAAGTCCGACTGGGTAATACCCATTCTCAGCAGAGGCCTGAGAAGAAAATCTCCATTTGCTTACATTGCATTATACTAAGTTCCAGTCAAACACAGAATATTTACATTTCTATTTACATTTATATACAAATAGTAGTTACATTTCTATTTTACATTTATACACACGCAGTAGTTATATTTATACATATACAGTCTAAGAGTTTACACAGGTGAAAGTTACTAAAGAGACAACACACATGCAACTTTGTGGATTGTACAGGCAGCAGTTATGTATAAAAAATGTTTTGTAATTTCAGTAAGAGGTTGAGAATATTCTGTTTAAGGAGAGTATCTGCAGACTATCATACAGTGAACACAATGTTTTAACCCTATGATGAGCACGTACAGGACCAGGATTGGTTAAGATGTTGTTTAAGCAGTAGTTTACTTTGCTGGAGAGTTTTATTTGTGTGAGTATACTATTCCAAAGTTTAGCAATACAGTGGGAATAGTACAAGTCTCCTGCAACATTATTTGACTTATTTGTAAATAGTAAGAATCTGTTACTAGAATGGAGGTCCTTTGCTGGACAGTAGGGTAATAATAAGTTTTGTAGTGCAGGACATTTTTCCTGATGCTGAATGAGTTTGTGTGCTATAGTCAGTTGTGAATATGGTAGGCAGTTGTGCATTTCAATCCAGTTTAATTGTTTTATGCTAAAACAATGGTGGGTCCTATGAGGGAGACTGGTGGCAAATTTAGCTATTTTATTGTAGCAGGAGGCAAGTGTCTTTCTTTGAATATTGTTTATGTCTGTTAGGACAGGAGTGGCTTATAGAGAGTTGGCAGTAATAAAGTGTTGGCTAGAGTTTTTCTTGAAGTATCTATAAGGAATCCATTTATCCTATAAAGGGAGCCAAGTTTCTGATGTGTAGATTTAATGGTATGCAGTATATGCTGGTCATATTTGAGACTGTCATCTATTACAACACCTAGAAGCTTACTGTGAGTTGCAGTTTCAATGACAGAGTATTTGCTGACTTTATGGTAAAAGATTGTTTTTGATTTTGGCAACATTTTGAGGTGAAAAGCATTAACTTAGTTTTATTGAGGTTGAGTAAAAGGTTTGATCCCTTGAGCCATGTTTCTACAGAGGAGAAAGAGTTTTGGGTAATGTCTTGGAGTTTATTTATTGTTGAAGCTGCAAATATTAATGTTGAGTTGTCTGCATACTGAACTAAACTAGCATGGTAAGTGGAGGTTGTGAGGTTATTACTAAATATATTAAATAGAAGAGAACCCATGATAGAGCCCTGAGGGACACCTGCAGTAACTTGTTGAAAAGATGAGTAGTTCTGCTGCCATTTAATGGCTTGTTGCCTTCCAAATAGGTAACTAAGGAACCACAACAAGGACTATTGTGAAAGTTCTATTGAGGAGAGTCAAATGGGCAGTTACTATTGTGATACAGACCAAATGCCTTTGATAAGTCTAAGAACATGATGGACACAAGTAGATCATTGTTTCAATGTCAGTTTATTATATTGTTAAGATGTAGTAGAAAAGTAGTGGTGATGTGCTGGGGCCTAAAGCTATGTTGTGTTTCTGACATCAAGTCATTTAAAGTTAGGTATTGCATCAGCTGCATGTTGATGCATTTCTCTAATATTTTGTAGTGGGGGTCTGTTGTTATTAAACTCTGTAGATGCGTTGCCTTTGTGCAGCGGTATGATGTAGGATATTTTTCCACAGTGATGGGATGTATGTTTCTGCTATGGACTTATTAATTAGTATGGACACAGGGAAGGCTATAACTTCTGCAGCCATTTTTAGATAGTCTGATGGTAGTTGGTCTACACCTACAGAAGTGTTTTTTAGTCTAAGGAGCAACTTCTTTACAAGTGAGGTAGCTACTGGACTAAAATTGAAGAGCTGTGGGTGGTTTTGATTATACATTGAAGTGAGCAGATGCGTTAGTGTCTAAGAGAGATAAAATTGACTGTATAAAGTAGGAATTAAACTTTGTGGGGATAGAGTCTTTTGTATCATCTGTTTTTGGAGAGGGACTAGTGGTCTTGCAAGGGTGGACTAGTTTAATTAGTGATGACCAAAGACATTTTGGATTGCTTATATGTTTGTCTTGTAGGTTGGTATAGTATGTTTGCTTATCCTATTTGACAAGGAGTTTTGCAGGGTTTCTAAAATGTCTAAATTGCTGGAGGGCATTTTGAGTTCTATTTTTATACCAGTTTTTCCACATTTTACCTGTTTTTATCATGATTTTTTTGTTTTCTTTGTCAGCCATGCACACCTCTCAATCTGGAAGAATCAAAAATCTGGACAAAAGCCCATGAAAAATAGGTGCGAATCTGTACAAAGATTAACATGGAATTTGCATGCATAATTATGTAACCCTGCCCACTCAATGGAATTGTGGGATACCAACTTTCAAACAGAAACTGAAGAACAAAATATGGTCCCCCAGACCCTGTAGTAAATGATAACTATTTTTTGAAATGTATAACAATGATGTTCACTGGGAAGGGAGAAGATGATGAACCTTAGGATTTTGTTTTTGGTAACTTGCAGTATGTGGGTTTTGTTGTAAAAGTAGGGCATTTACTGGTAGGCAATATTCTAATCTTAGCAAAAGAATATTATAGTTTGCTAGGACCTCCAAAAGTCATTCTTTATGGCCTACTGATCAGTGGCGTAGCTAGAGTTTTTGCTGCCCGGGGCTGTCTTTGAGTTTGCTGCCATTCCCCCCTCACAAAATCATGGTAGAATGGGGCCCGCATACACAGCCCTCCCACTTGCAGCCATTCCAATGTTCCATTACTTGGATATTTTTCCTTATTTACCATAAACATTGTAATGTGCATACAGCTTTACTTCTATAATGATTATTTGGATTTCATTTAAAACTTTTATTTTACATGTTATTTTACACTTTATAGCACAACACTAATAGATATCTGCTAAAAAAGCAATACAGTCTCACAATGAAAACAGACTTAGCATTTAATGCTTAATGGAACTCCCTCCCACCCACAATTACCTCCGTACCATCATGCACCCACTTCAAAACTTTACTAAAAGCACACCTAAAAACATGCTGGCTATGCCCTTGCAACTCCCACTCTAATATCACCCACCCCATCCAACCACTACCTTTCTTTCCACCCCCACTAACTACCTTGATTATAGCAAGCTCAGATGCTCATAAGCCTAGTACTTATTATACAGCAGGAACTTTTTATTGTAACATTTGTTAATGTCTGTACTTCGCAGATAAAGATTCTAGTTGTCTACTGATGTACTATGTTCTTCATCTGTAAATATGTTTTGTAATTAATTGCTATGTAAATCAAATTGTTAATCACTATGTAATCCAATGTAACTACTTCCTGTTTATTTTAACTGTGGAGCTTTTCAGCCCGGGCCTCCGCTGAAAATGGTCCTACGTCCAGTCGGACACTCCCAGTCAACAAATGTAACTAAATAAATAAATAAATTAAATTAAAACGTCCCTGCCCTTGAAACTCACATTCATTGAAACAGCATTGAAAGCCACATTCAAAGAAAATGCATCTGGCCAGTGGCAGATAAAGATTACCTTTGGGCTGTTTTGAAATCATAGGCCCCTTGCACATGAAACATACATGTGTTCTTTGATACACCTTCCTGATTGTATTAAATTATATTCCTTGTATAATACAGCACACTTGTTAGAGCATGTTTTAAATGTATTGCTTTGAACATTTTTCCAGTAAGCAATGAAACAAGATGCATGAAGCAATAAGCTGCACACACACACACACACACACACACACACACACACACACACACACACACACACACACACACACACACACACACACACACGCACACACACACACACACACACACACACACACACACACACACACACACACACACACACACACAAACACACACACATGCTCACACACAAACGCACACACACACACACACACACACACACACACACACACACACACACACACACACACACACACACACACACACACACACACACACACACACACACACACACACACACACACGCACACACACACACATGCACACAAACACACCCACACTTCAGAGAATGGATAAGCAATAGCCATAAGTGATTGCAGCTGCACTTCAGAACCCTCAGGAAATTCTAATTGCAACGGCACTTCAGAACCCTCCTTAAATGAGCAGGAACACACACACATACACACTCCCTAAATAACACTTACTAATTGCAACAGACTTCAGAATGGAACCTAGTGGACAGGAAGAACCACACACACATACACAGCAGCATTGCAAATCTCAAACTCTACTTTTCTGTCAGCAAATTCTAACTGCAACGGAACTGCAGAATGGAACCCTGTGGACAGGAAGACCCACACACACAGTGGCATTGCAAATCTCAAACTCCATTGCATAGAAACATAAGCACTTCACTTCAGAGAATGGATAAGCATTAAGCAATAATGAGCAGGAACACACACTTCCTAATGGCACTTCAGAACCCTTTGCAATGGCACTTCAGAACGGAGCCCTCCCTAAATGAGCAGAAACACACACTCTCCCTAAATAACACTTACTAATTGCAACAGCACTTCAGGATGGAATCCTCAGCAAATTAAGCATACTGTGGACAGGAAAAATAGAGTGGTTAAAGTTTTGCTGGTTCTCTCTCTCATACATGACATTTCTGTATGGAAATACAGTTAGACAGTAGTACACACCCCCTCCAGCCCTCAGCCAAATTCTGACAGGCTCACAAAACTGACATCATTGTGCACGCCCCCTGCGTGTGATGACATCAGCAAAAAATAAAATGTTTGAAAAAAAAGAACCCGGGAAATTCTGAAATTAAAGAGGACACTTGGGAATTCATGGCACCCCATTATTTTGACCTCAAAACCAGTAAAAACTGAGGAATTTGATACGGTTGAGAGGTTTGCAGCCATGATATGGGATTGGACTTTATTCTTTTATTACGTACTGATGCTAGATTATTTAAGGTCTGTAAAAATACATTATTAAAGTGATGAAATTAGTTTAGTTGTATTTCATATGTGATTATAGATGATATGCTTATTTAGGTTCTAATGGCATATGTTGGTATGTATTCACTTATGCTAGCTGAGATGTAGCCTACTTTTGTCAGTTTGTCTGGTTTGTTTGAAAGAATCCAATCTAATGTTGAGTGTCTTCTTGAAGTTTTATTCATTCTAGTAGGTGTGGTTATTAATTGTCTGCAGTTATACAAGTTTATGGATTCAGTGGGGGTAATGGAATTTATGAGTTGCCAGTCCATATTTAAGTCTCCAAGCTTTATAGTTTCTTGTTTCTTGTTGGAATATCCAATGCAGGATACTTTCAGCAGTATCAGCATTAATCCCTGGTGGGATACAAATTGCTGTTAAATAAATAGTTTTCCTATCATTGATTTTTAGAGTATTATTATTAGTTCAGCATTCATAATATTGGTATTTCCTATGGAAGTAAGGTAATAGTTCTAAAAATTCTAGCTACAGTATTAGAAATTGGATGCAACTCAAACCTTGTCAGTCCAAGTAACACCTATTAATCACAGGGGTCAGATTTCTCACACTTCAACAATGCGCTACAGTTTTTACTTTGAAAAGAACAATTAACTTGGCTACATTTTCAAGTCTTTCATTCAAACATTCTTTAAACTGCTATATCAGAAATGGCCACTAATGAAAATCAAAAGGAAACAAAGTAATTAGGTTCATAGGTGAATACTAGGTTAAGTGTCCTGAAGTACCCTTTTAAGCCTAGCCAATATCGTGAGGTCAGAATCAAACCCTGCACTTTCTGTCTATGAGGTGAAGATCTTAACGATTATGTCAAACCCTCTCCCAATTAAAATACAGATTGATGCTGACAGTCAAATGTATATAGTCACAGTAGTGCTGGAAACCGACGAGGGAGAAAAAATGGCTCCATCACAATAATTTAAAAATTTTGGTACAAACAGCACATGGTTCCCATGGGTTGGACATCACCTCAATTTGAACAAAAGAAGCGTGTGCTCATATTATCTCGCAAGTGGCAGATGTGTACATCCTCCCTGTAATGCAAATAAAAATAATATCCTAACCTACACCCTTCATTTTCCATATATGTAAGTATGCTGGTACATTCAAAGATGGAGCTTTATATGTATAGACTATAATAAAGAGGCAGCTGGCAATTTACCTAACAGTATATGTCATTTGTCTTGCTTCTATTAAGTAATATTTAGAATATACTCTTTCCCAGGTATAATATTAAAACAGAAAACTGATCAACTTCAAAATGTCATTTATAATTTCTTGTTTTAATAAAGTGGCAAGTAATTAAATTGCGAGAAGCAACCTATTTGATCAATGTGTTTGTGTGTCCGTGTGTGCATGCGTGTGTGTGTGTCTGTGTATGTTTGTGTTTAAATATCAGTTTCAAAAGAAATGATACCTAACAGATTGTTCTTCCTGCAATATACATGTAAATACACCCATACACAGCAACACACAGGATAATTATTTATTTGTTTATTTATTTACTTATTTATCACCTTTTGTTTACAGGGATAGTCCGAATGGGCACGACTTGATCGCATACATAAATGCATAATAATAAAAAAAATAGTAAAATAAAATAATAAAGAATTAATACAGGGTTGGGGATAGAGAATGCTTAGGTTATAATCACAACTGTTGAGGGCATTCATACAATTACTTTCTGCCATTTCAAACAAGAATATTTGTTAAACTACTTCACAACCCTAACACGCACACACACACACACACACACACACACACACACACACAGCTATGCACATGCGCAAATACTGACACCCGCGTGTGCGCACACACACAGTTTACTCAATGAACTAGCTTAGAAGCATGAGGAGCTTTCACTGTTTTGAGAATTAGGCTTATTTATATGTTATCTTGCAACATTCCCATGTATTACATGAAGTGGCATGCATGGCATTATACTTGTCATCTATGAGCTGCTTAATTTTGTGGATGGATTTGTAGGATTCAACAGCATTCAACAGCACACAAGCCCTTTGCTGTACATAGAGTTGTCTCCTGATAATTAGTAAACCCAAAATGGAAAAGAACAAAGTTCAGAGTATCTACTTCCACACATAGTAGCAGCACTATACACATAAATGAACTAAAAATAAAACCTTCTAATAAAAAATATTAAAGTTAAAAACACATACCTATTAAAATAAAACTGATTTAAAGAAAATCCCCCTTACGATTGTACATACTAAATGACATAAAAAGTATAATAACAAATTAAGCAAAGGCATGTATTTCTTCACTTTCAACTTCAGAAACTTTCATTATTATACCAACATAGACAAATAAGTGAAGAAGTGAAAGTTTCTGAAGAAAATAAAAAAATATTAATTATTTTGCAGCCCCATAGGTTACCAGACACACTGTAAGGAAACAAACAAATTAGGTAGCTTGAGCTTCAGAGCACACTAACAGGAAATAGAAATCACTGAGAAGACACACTTGAACTACACAGTTTTCTACAAAAATAAGAAAACCAGGAAATCTCTCTTTCTCTCACTTTCTGCGGGTATATAGGTGTATGTGTATGTGTGTATATATGTATATATGGATCTAGGATTATTGAACAAGAGTTCAATAGTCTGAATCCACAATAACTGAACGTACTTTAACAAAAGCACTTTCACTGAAAAAGCACTTTCGTTAAAGTCCATAAAAAATAAATAAATTAATAAATCTTCTTTTATGCAGGGGGGCAAGCCCCACTGCACCCCCCATGTCGGGGGATTTGACCCCCACATACCCCCTACTTTTATATTCTTACTCCAAGGTCGCACTACAGTGTGGAAAAGGGAATTCTCCCTTAACTGCACAGTAGTACGACCGGCACAACCAGCATACATAACCGAAAGTGGTGCTTCGGTGAACAGCACTTTCGGTTATATATTTTTGGGGATTTCTGCTTTGGCAGAAAGTGTCGTTGAGAATCTGTATGGATCCCGTAGATATATATATATATATATATATATATATATATATATATATAGGTTTAATGTCGATCACGTATTACCGAATGGCCACATCACCGAACCGTTTCTGCGAAACCAGAACAGCAAAAACTTTTGAATGTCGAAAAAACTTTGAATTTCGACATTTCCAACAGCACCACACCTACAAACCAGTGCTAACATGGGTCAAAAAGGGGGCGAGATTTTGCAGTTCGGAAATTCGGTGTTTTAAGTTTTGTGAAGTCACAGTTCAGTATTTGCCTCAGCGGGGTCGGCATTACATGATCGAAATTATGAAGGTAAACCATATATATATCTGATAGCAGGTTGGCGAAGTCAACAGGATCAGTGTAAGTGGTTCTGTTAAGTACTAATTCGGAACAAACCTGGGCTTTGCCATGGAAGTTTCTGACATAACTGAAGAAGGCTTTTTGGTTTCTTTTGCTTCAGAGGCTAGTTTCAATTCATAATTGGCTTTGCAGATTTTCACTAATGATCTAATTTGTTTGTTGAAGCTGAGGAGGGAGTTTTTCCAATTTGGAATTTGTTCCTTTTTAACCTTGGACAACAGTTTCTTCCTTTTGTTGTAAAGCCTGTTGATAGAGGACGTCCACTGAACAGGTTTGTGTTTCCTGGAGGAGCAGGCTTTAGCTATGTTGGGTATGGCTGAGTCCATGCAGTTGTACAGGTGCTTGTATACTGCATCAGCATACTGTCTGCATCCTCTGAGCGGGGCAGTGGTGTGAAGCTACTGATACCCTCCCTTAGGAGGTTGTAGTCAGCTTTTGAGAAGTTTTTTTCGTCTAGTTAGGGCTTGGGGGGGGGGGGGTTGGGTGGAATAGAAAATTTGAAGGAGACAGGCCGATGATCTGATTTCACCAGGGAAGAACATACTATGGTAGTGGTACAGCAGTCACCCATGTTGGTGAGAAGCAAGTCTAGAATGCTATCTTCCCTTATGGAGGATCACACAAGCTGGTCTAGTGCATTAGAAATTATGAAGTCAAGGAATCGTTGGGTGAGTGCATTAGTGCAGGAATAATTCACCCAGTCTATGGTGGGGTAGTTGAAGTCAACAAGGATCAGGGTGTTAGGGGGTACCTTAATGGAGTCAAGTAGGTCCAGGTAGGAGGAGTGGGTGTCCTGAGTCATAGAGGGGGTCTATAGCTGGCTATAACTTGGATGGATGTCTTGCCAGCTGTCAGTTGCACCTGGAGTAATTCCAGTGCATCAAGCTGGCAAACCAGTCTGGAGGTAAGCTTGTCCTTAATGAAGATAGAGACTCCACCACTCTTAGCCTTCTCAACCTCATTTTGGGGTCAGAATGTGTGGAATGAGTTATGGACTGAAAAGGCAGGGGTGCTCTCTGCAGCCCTGAACCAAGTTTCCATGAGCGCACAGACATCGGCATCTTCCAGTGTGAGGAGCACCTCCAGTGAATGCATTTTCAGATTAAGGCTCCTAGCATTAAGCAGCATGACCTTCAATTTGCATTTTGACAGATCTTTTATGTTGGAAGATTTGTCTTTGGGACATACCCTAAAAAGGCACAATGGGGGTGGCAAGAACTTTGACCAGGATCCAGAATCCCAGTGGTGACAGGTGAAGGCCATCTCTGGCAAAGCATCGAGGCCTGTCAACCATGTCATCCCAGGCAGGCAGATACTGGATTCCTTTGGAAAGACACCAGAAACTAAGCCAATTGTTGAAGTCAATTATTTTTTATTGGTATTGTGGTATCATTCTTGTTGAAGGTAAGATGCTGTTTAGGGCTAGGGTCATACCTGTCTGGCACACATACTCTGAGAGCTCAATCAAGTCTCTCTTCATATAGTCCAGGGAGGTACGTCTCAAGTCATTCACACCTAGGAAGCAGAGACAGAGATTTCATAGAAGTCAAGTATTTTATTTTGTTTTTATTTATTTTACATTTGTTTACTGGGATGGTCTGACTGGGACACTGTCCATTTTCAGCGGAGACCTGGGGAGAAAAGCTCCTGTCTAAGCTTACATACAAATTATCACAACAATTAATAGAAATTATAAACAAAATTGACAAAAAAATGAGTGTTTACACATTTACAGGATAAAAATGTAAAAACAAAAATATATACATAGTAGCAAATAGAACAAAATTTAAACACTTGAATATAAACAAATATATGGTTGAATTTATATATGTGGAGGAACATAACATTTGTTAGGAAATTAAGTAGGGAGAATCACTTAGGCAAAGTAGTGCATAGTTAGCAATACTTCAGTGGAAGAGTTGCATCTAGGAATGTAACTACTTATAGAGTACTGTTGTTAGAAGGCATATGTTAACAGAGTTAGTACGTACAGCCAAATTATATAAGTAATGCTAAGTTAGTAATTAACATGGAGTGTTACATGTGCAAAGCCAGGATTCCAATAAGTGTCTTTTGAGAGATATTTTGAAATGATTAAGATTGCTTATGGATCTAATACTATGTGGAAAGGAATTCCAATTTTTAGCAACAAAGCTAAAGTAAAGAGAGTTGCCTACTTAGGTTCATAGGTTTATACTAGGCTATCTGCCCTAAGGCATTTATAAGCCTAGCCCAAATTATTGTGGCTTACGCCACCCCTTATATGAAAAAATACTGTGCCCATTAGTTTGTTGTGCCTCTGTCCAGCAGTGACCCAGAGATGATTCCCGGGGTAAACCTACGATCTCCCATGTACTGGATACTTTGATTACTTGGAGTAAGTCTTTGTTAGATGATTGAAGAGTACGAATGCTAGAGTAGGGTTATAGAAGATTTTTTAGGGAAGGTAAGTTGTCAGGATTGTGCATTATTTTGTGAGCCATTATTAACTGGTTATAGTTCATAATATGAGGTAGTTCCAACCAGGAAAGATTTTTTTTGGCATTGACAGTGATGGGTTGAATGTGTGGAATCTGTTCCAAATTTGGCAATCTTATTATCATATGATTCTAATTTACTTAGTTCTGACTTTTTTAGGTTGGTAAGTATGGGAGATGCATATAACAGTGAGGAGAGAAGATGAGTTCTAGCTATGGCTATTCTTGCAGCATCTGTTAAGAAGTTTTTGTTTCTATACATTTTTCCCAATTTCTTGTGATCCTTTTTGATTATGTTAGAAACGTGTGTCATATTTTAGTCTGTTATCGATTATGATGTCTAATAGTTTTGTTTAGGAATCTGGGAAAAATCTTAGTATTATTACTGGCAGTGGTATAAAAGTTAGCTGGGAGGTTAATAGATTTAGATGGATGAAAGATCATAAGTTTAGTTTTATTAGGGTTGAGAATGAGTTGTGAGTTTGCTAGCCACGTTTCAATATCAGAGAAGTTTTTTTGTGTAAGAAGTTGAGTTATTGTGGATGCTGCACATATTAGGGTTGAATCATCTGTGTATTATATGATAGATGCTTGAGAGAAGGCAGTATTAAGATAATTTATGAATATGCTGAAGAGGAGGGTCCCTAGTATTGAACCCTGAGGGACTCCAAGTTTAACAGGAAGGAGTGGGGATAGATCTTGCTTCCATTTCACAGCTTACTGGTGGCTAGATAGATAACTTTGAAACCAGTTAACAACATCAGGGTTGATATTAAGATTTTTCAGAGTAGAGAGTAACTTAGGATGGGAAACTGTATTGAATGCTTTAGATGTGTCCAAAAAGACTGAAGGCACTATTTTGTCATTGTCTCTGACATTATTTATAGTATTAGTGAAACTTAGAAGAGCTGTAGTAGTGCTGTGATGTGGTCAGAATCCATGCTGAACCGTTGAGTGTTTAGGTATGAACACTCAATAATCCATACATACATACATATATACACATACGGGTCTACTTCTGTTGGTCGACAGCCCATTTCACTGACACTCATTTGGTCAACAGCTCATTTGATCGACAAAAAGTATTCAAGGCAAAAACCTGGGATTTGCCCCCCTCCCCAATGTTGTGCGACTGTGGAGTTGTTATATATAGTTGGGGGGGCACGGCACCCCACATTGAGGGGGTGTGGGGGGCGTAGCCCCCCACCTAGAATGTTTGTCGATCAAATGAGCTGTCAATCAAATGAGTGTCAGTGAAATGGGCTGTCGACCAACAGAAGTAGACCCATACATACATATATACATACATACATACAAATGTTTCAAGCATGGGCATTAAAGCCCTTCTAGCTTGCCAATATGTCAAAACACTTGTTCCCATAATAAATGTCCAGGCTGTTCTTAAAAATATCTAAACTAGTACTTGCTTTAATGTAATTAGGTAGTCTGTTCCAAGCATCAGCTACTCTGTCAGAGAACCAATTATTACACTTCTCACTCCTATAGAATCTTCTACATAGGTTATCTGACGATTCTCCTCTTAAATAGCTATAAGAGACACTGTACAAGTTCAGATATTTTAGTATTTCATAATAACTTAGATTTTCACATCCATGGATGCCCTTAGTATATTTCTGCTGTACTCTTTCCAGTTTATTCATACTTGTTTTCCTATAGGGTTTCCATATTATTATTGTCCTCCCCACAGTCGAGTGACATTTAAAGATATGCAGGTAGGTGTGTGTGTGAATGGGTGTGCCTTCTTTGTTGGTTGGGCGTCAGGCTGGCAACTCAGCACCGTAAAAGTCACTGCCAATCATTAGTGGACCGGAGCTCTGCTGTGGCGACCCCTAACTGGGAAAAGCCAAAAGACATTAGTTTTATATATATATATATATATATATATATATATATATATATATATATATATATATATATATAAATATACAACACCTGTAATATCAGAACATCTAACGAATGCTAGAAAGCTCAATAAACCTCAAAGACTTATGATCGGGTGCCTGATTATAACTAGTTTATTTTTGTTCATAGAATACTGGTAAATTTCTTGGCATCCATTTCTGAAAACACATAACAAACTGTAATCGTGTTTATAGAGAAGCAGCAGTGGCAGGGAGCATTTCTGGTAAAAGTGATTTAGCTGTCCACTGGATTGCTGGTGTTGTAGGTAATGGTCACCTGGATTACTAGTGTTGTAGGTAATGGACACCTGGATTACTGGTGTTGTAGGTAATGGACACCTGGATTACTAGTGTTGTAGGTAATGGACACCTGGATTACTAGTGTTGTAGGTAATGGACACCTGGATTACTGGTGTTGTAGGTAATGGACACCTGGATTACTAGTGTTGTAGGTAATGGACACCTGGATTACTAGTGTTGTAGGTAATGGACACCTGGATTACTAGTGTTGTAGGTAATGGACACATGATTGTAAATCTTTTCATATTTATACATTTGTGTGCATGTCCAAACTTCGCGTCTATATTATAACATTGCAACTGAAAAATCGAACACTCACATGAGTGAAAATGCTGAAACTCGAATCCAGTATTGTGGGGGGCTGCACATCCCACACCTCTCGCTAAATATATATTCCAACTCTGAGATCACACTACAGTGATGAAAGGGCAAATATCACAATCTTCACTATACTAAACTGACCCTCAACATTTCGGCACTTTCGCTGTTGTGCCGTTCGACATTTTCACTTTGCGATAATATGATATAGATCCACAAACTTCAGTATGTGCACATTCATCTGCAAAATGTAAATACATGTTGTCATGTGTGTAACATCTTGACACTGTCCAGTAGCTTAATATATCCAATGCATCATGTCATATTAATCACATATGTATTTATGCACTGTTTTATAAATATGTGGCAAGTGTCATGACAACCCTTTGGCTTGCAATCTTGCTCAGGTGGAGCCCGATGCTATTTTTGTGCTAATTGTTTCGTATGTCTTTACAAATAGCATGAGTTAAGTAACTTATGGTAGCCCTGATATTTTAGGTACTGACCCTGATGAATCTTTGTTCTTTGATGCATGTTCTGTATGTTTCTGTTCATGTGCGATATGATACATGAGAAAGATTCTCATTTCTATACCTCCACCACTGGCCTATCTCACCATGGACTGCAGTGACAATATTACCAGTAAACAGATGTCTACACTTGCCTGTGAGAGTGAAATGGCACATGCGACTAGTCACACAATGCACAACAGGTCATTGAATCCCAGGAGCTATTAATTAAGGGTAATTTGTTTTTGCATTAAATTATATGGCCCTGCCATGAAAGTGCTTGGTTTATATGAATATGACATAAGAATACTAATGGATGGGGGCTCTTTGCATGAATAATATATGGCCTCTTATGTATTAAGTAAGTTATCAAGAAAAGGTTTAAGCTTAAAACAGGAATGGCATGGCTAATCTGTCATAAATACCATAGTACATTTATCGTGTTTGCATAAAAAATCAAAGTAGATCTAATTTAATGGCAGTTTAAAGGAAGACATTGTAATCAGTGGCTGACAAGTATGGAGCTAAACTAACAAAGGGTGAAAAGGTCTGGAATCCCAAATGAATGTTAATTAACACATATAATATGAATTTTAAGGTAAACCAGACAAAACAGGTGAATGATGAAAAAAAAGTTATATTGTTAAGCAGAAGATCATAGGCATGTTAAATTATCATGTATAAAAAACTACCAATGTTATTTTTAGATGTATTTGCACAGTCTGTTTATAGATGAATGCAGTTATTAGTAACAGACATGGATTTTTACAATTGTCCTTATTTAAGTTGTAGTGTAGCTATGAATATAGTTTCAAGTGTTATTTATAAAGGGATATATAATTGGATGGTCAACTGGTTTAACTTTAATGCTGACAAATGTGAGATTTCCCAGAGTTCAACTGGTCAGCATGCAGACATTTACAATATATAAAGAGTCATGGTTTTAGGTTCAGATAAGCTAATGGATAGCTATTTTATTAAAGAGAAAAGACATTTAGACTAACAAAGGTTAGATATCTGTTAGAGTTGTGAAATGCTAAATTGTTATTATTGTGCTGAAATCATGTAAATTCATCTCCCCTTCTAATTTCCAGTCACTAAATACTGAGCCATTTAATGAAATAAATTTATAAATTCACAGTAAAGATAAGCTTTCACATGTATATAACCATAAACCGTACTATAGACAAAAATATCAGCAGGGATATGTAAATGGTTAGTCAACTGATTTAACTTTAATGCTGACAACGGTGAGATTTTTCCAGATTTCAATTGGTTGGCTTATAGACATTGGCTTATAGACATTTACAATATATTTACAATATATGAAGAGATTGATAAATAAAATGTCATGGTTTTAGATTCAGATAACAAAATGGATAGCTGTTTTATTAAAGAGAAAAAAACATTTAGAGTAAGACTGATTAGATACAGTATCTTTCTGGGTTGTCAAATGCTCAATTGCTATAATTAGGTTGAAATCATGCAAACTCATTTCCCCTTCTAATTTCCAGTCACTAAACACTGAGCCATTTAACAAAATACATTTATAAACTCAGAGTAAAGCTTACTATAGACATAAATATCAGAAGTTTTTAGTGCAAACTTATCTTAATTCTGGTATCCTTTATCACATTCAACATTAAACTGAGTGTGCAAAAGATGATTCCTAGAGGTATCCCTAGACTGATATCAGAGAATCACCTGAAGGTATTACTAGAGTTTAATAAGCTTAAGTAGATGATTTGTTTATGACAGAAACTAATTGCCTAATGATATTTTAGTAATCTGAACTTTTCAAAAGCCAACTAAGCCATTTTGATTTATACTTCCAAAGGATGGAAGAACACTTTATGATGATCAGCATACACATCCTGATGGAATTAGGCTTGTCTTCTGTAGACACTGAAAATAACTAATTATGGACCTTCATGTTGTCTCCCATTTGTTATTCTGAGGGGATAAGTTCATTAGAAGGGAGCTAGGGTGTGAGGTAGTTTGGCACTGTAAATTATGGTATGCATGGAGAGGATGGGCATAGTAGTCATGCATAGGGGAGTATCAGGATGATGTGGGCACATCCATGGTGGGGAGCAGACTGCAGCCTGGCTTTGACTTGGACAGTGCCTTGGTGAAGTGTTTCATGTGGAAATGTCTAGTGTGTACATTATAAAAGTATTAGCTATTACACTAAAACATGTTATAGAAAGGACAGATTTGAGATGCATGGAGAGATATCATTTAAATATACTGATATTGGGAGCATTAACAGAAACTGGAATGTGAACTTTAGCACTGCATTTTCATATGGAAACAAATCAGATATTACAGTACCTTGTACCCAATACAGGGTATATAGGAAGAAGGAAGGCATCACTGTACATATCATCAAGAATAACTTTTGAGATTATTTCAGGGTGCTTGGATACAAATGAATTAGATGACTCTGGTTCATTGCAACTTTTTTTTGTTCCATTTTTCTCCCTATCTAAATGGCCATCAAGCACACTTTCCTCAACTATTTCAAGCAGCTCATTTTTTCCTGCAGGAGTAGAGATCCTTATGGCCCATTTGTTCCTATGAATAATGAGAAGTGAGAGAAACCATTATACATCTGATACCACAGAGATCTGAAGCTTTAAGGTTGTGATTATTCTGTGCATTCCTGTAACTACAACTGGATTCAGTGTGTGATAAGGATCTGCAAGGTATGCCACTTACTTCCTTGAGTGATGCACCCATAAAGACTTCCCTACCCCCCTTGAAACTCACACTCCTTCAAAATCTGTGGTTCCCAGCATGGATTATCCAAGCATGTGCCTTGCCACCCCCAAAAAGTGGTGATTCAACAAAAATTTAATGATTTCCCACTTCCCCATAACAGTTTCTATAGGTATCCAATTACATTTTGAACTGAGGCAATCTGGGTCATTGTAAGAGCTTTATCCATCTATACCAACAGAGCTGGTTGTATAATATTTCCCCATTCTATCCTCCTCTTCTGGCCTCTACAACCTGAATTTCCACCTAAATTACCTTTAGAGAACTTTACCTCTAGTTGCTGAGATCCAGTTAAGTGCTAAATTTTCATACACATTTAATGCACCTTTGTGTCAGTGTTAATAAAATCTCAATATATGTCTGCTATGCTTATTTACCTCTTGAATAATATTTATTCTGCATGAAACAGCCCTCACAGATTTTCAAAAGCGTATGGTTCTACCCCTGCACAGATCCAGAAAAAAGAATGTTTCTAAGCACCTCACATTTCTGCCATATGTGGCAAATATATACATACATATATATATATATATATATATATATATATATATATATATATATATATATATATATATATATACACACACACACACACACACACATATATATATATATATATATATATATATATATATATATATATATATATATATATATATATATATATATATATATATTTGTTTTTTGGCAAGATGGAGCTGCCATGATAGCAGCGACCTTTCCGGCTCCAGTTGTGCACTTGCATTTTTGATTGTCAAGATGTTGTGCCATTCATCTGGTCGGGTATGTGTCTGGTATTAATGGTTGTGGTTGTGATGTCCATGGCATCCCAATGTTTTTGTTGTGCTTACCTTGGAACTTGCAACTTGAAGCAGGGCCTTCAGTGCGAGTTGGCAAATTGATTGTAGAGGCAGAAGTGGAGTTTGCCAGCGCAAAATTTGAATGTTAAGTCAAAGGAATCCAGAATGGAGGTATGATGGAGTATGGATGTTTTTTGGAGCTGTGCCGGTGATGGAGTGACAGGTGAACTGAGGAGGAGGACAAGGTCATGGTGTGGTCATGACCATTGGGGCCTGCGGTTGTCTACAGAGGTACATCTGTGGATTGGTTTGGAATGCTGGTTTCTGGTGTGGAGATTGTGGTACCTCTGTGGACAGGAGGAATGTTTCTGTTGATGACCGGATGGCAGAGATGCAGCAGCTGATATTTCTGTGCCTGCAGTTGGACTGGGACTGGAATGTGGTTGGTGTTGGAGTTTGATTGTTGCGGTTGAGGCTTTTGGCACCATTGGTTGGCTTGTTCTGTTGTTTTTATGGTTTTTGTTTGTGTGTAGAGTTTCTTTTATGTTAAATGTGCAGCTGTTGCTGACAAATGTTGAGCCTGGAGGAACGAAATTTCATTCAACTGCGCACTTGTGGTGCATGTGATTGAATGACAATAAAGTTATTCTTGATTCTTGAAATAAACACAAAGGAAAATATATAGACAGATCTGTGAAGCAATGCAATCTACTAAGAAGCAACTGAGAACTTTCTACATATGTATTTCCAATGCTCTAAACAGGCTGATTTTTAAAGGCCTCTAACATAAGTCTACATGTATCCTTATTCCCGGAGTTATTTTCCACAAATTCCAAAAGCTGAAAGCCTTGGGAATAATTACAAATAGAGGAATTTCATCTGCTTAGAGAGCAGGCCTTTTAATGAATTTGGATCTGGCTGGCTTAAGGGATTCTTCTCCTCAGATCTTTTCTAATTCTGGATTAATAAAATGTCTGCTTTGTAAGTATTTATTTATTTATGTAATACAATTTCAAAGACCTCCTGGTGTGTGTTTATTTATTGCAATTCCAAAGTCTTCCTAAAACATTTCACTTCCCTTAAGTCCTTCAGATTTAAGCAAGCAGTAACATGGCATTTGACCCTGTCTATTGCAACCATTGAGAATATCTGCCAGTTGTAGATGTCGGATCCTAAGATTAACTTGTGCATCCTTCAGTAAGATCTTTGATGACTGGACAGATACCCACAAATGTACTCTGAGACTAAATGGCCTAATGTTCCTTAACAGAAGGGGTACAGCTTGTCAGGGCATTGGCAAGTCATTGATGGTTGCAAGACTAAATTGCCTTGAAACTCCTATGACTACTGTGAATCTGGGACCGCTGCAGATATCAGTCTTTACCTAGATAACTCTCCCACTAAAGTATCATATGTCCCATCATCATCTAAAGCATCTGCATTTGTAGTTGTGTCATCCAAAGAGCGCAACCCTTAAGTGACTTGGGTCCAGCCATGTTCCAAAACATGATGCACCAAATTTGAATTGTTTTGTGTGTGTGTGTGGGGGGGGTGGCTATAATGGAAAAATCAGTATGGAACTTCCTCAACATTTTTCTTCTTCTTTTTTAGTAAATGAATAGACCTGTAGATAAATATATATATATATAAAATATAGATAGATGTAGATATAGACAGATGGATAAAGAAAGATAGATACATAACATTCATAGTTTGTTCCATGCACTTTTTAGTACTGTCTGTGGGGATTCTTTCATTCCCATCATAAATACCATCAGTAAAACTTCTTTCTGGTCAGTTTATAGGGAATTCACTGCTTAGACTCTTTATTTAACTAATTGTTTAAGGAAAAATCTCTTGAGATTCATTTTCCTCAATATTTACTGATGAACTACACAGAACACTGCATCCTTGGACAGTCTAAGTAATTGCAGTTCTGTTTAGATCCTGGAGTCCAGATTTCCTCACACACATGCCCATTTGTCTTTATTTTTTATGTTAATCTCAGTATTAGAAATGTTTTGCTATAATGCAGTAAAAATATGACACTTTTATATTCATAATGAAGTATAGAATAAGGATTACATTTTGCAGTTTGAGACCATTTACACTGTAAAGATGAGTTTTATTCCAGCACATATGGTTTATGAGATATTAACATTTGTTTGGGGCATAGTTTGGAAAAAAATAATTTTGGCAGCAGACATTGACATTAAAACTTTTATCAAATGATAAAATAAGTCAGGGTTGTTTGGCACATTATGAGATATGAAAATGGAAAAAAAGTAGGGGACTAAGGAATGATGTCTGTGGTATACATTTATGTAGACTCAATGGTTTTGAGAGCTTCTTTTTAACATGCATTTGTCAAGTGCATTCTGGTATTTTGTGAACCAGGATAAAGTCAGTAGGCCAAAAACTTGCTCTGTAGATTATCTTTTAGGAGGGGATGTAGTACTGAAATTAAGTTTTTATTTACAACAACGAAGGTCATCTTGGTTAAGATGCATGTTAGTTTTTCATTGTTTTCAGTTAGATAAACAGGCAGTAATAGTACTATGACTTTTCTGAAACCACGTTGAGACTCAGGGAATGGAATGTGAGTTGAAATAGTCTATCACCTGTAAGTTTACACATTTTCTATTGAAATTTAGTAACCATAAAATATATAAAACCCACTGTCAGAAAATAGATAGTATTGAAAAAGAGGTCTTCAAAATGGTATAATAAAAGGATTCTCACTGGACGAAAAAGATGCAGAAGTAAAAGCGATGTTTAAGTTATATGAAGTGGGGGAACTAAGAATGTTTCACAAGTTTTAAGAATTCTAGGGTGCATCTTATCTGTACTTGGTTGCCTGTTTTAGGCAATGTATCAGAGGAAGTTGTAAGTGGCTGTTAACACAATGTTTCTGAAGGAGAAAACTGAGGTGAGGTTCAGAGGCTGTCAGTATCTTTGGAAGGTGAGGTTGCAGTTGTGAAATATCCTGCCTCTTAGATAGTTTAGTATTCTCCAAAAGATTCTTTGATATATATAAATGTGCTTATACAGTGATCATTTAAGAAAGTGTCATTTCAAAGATTCATTGTTTTTAACCATGATTTACTGTTGATTGGAAGTTACAGGGTAATTTGATGTATGGTTATGAATGGCTATCTCTTCAGGATGAGAAAATTGATGAGTAGAGAAACAGAGAAACTACTCAAGCACCAATACACTGGCCCTAAGCTTCCTGGAATTCATCAGTTCCAATGCCCTGGGCCAGCTCATTCTTGCCTCCACTAGAGGAAGCAACATCCTTGACCTGGTTATTACTAACATGGGTGACCATTGCACTACACCAATAGTCAATCCCTCCCTGGTCATATCTGACCATAAACTAAACGCCATGGAAATCCACATCTCACCCACACCCCTCGCAAACTAACCACCTTGAAAGACTTCTCCAAAGTTGACTTTGAACTCCTAAAAACATAAGTGGCTAACTTCATGGCACCCATGCCAATGGAAAATAGCTGCATGACTGCCGAATCATACACCAATGCACTTTACAAACATGTACATAAATGCATGGAACTAGCCATACTCAACAGAACCAAGATGCTCTCCTCCAAAACAAGGAAGCCAATCTGGTGGTCCCCTGCCATTGATAAACTCTACAACAGAAGGAAGAAATTGTTGCAGAACAAGGTGAATTCTCAAGACTGGTAAAACTCCCTTAATAGCCTCAACAAAAAGTTGAGATCCCTCATTAAATTCTATAAAGCCAGCTATGAAAGCAGAATTGCAGCAGACACTAAAAACAGTCACAAAGCCTTCTATAGCTATAACAAGAACCTCCACAGCAATACCCAGATTTGCTCTGAGTTACTGCACAATGGTACCTGCTATAATGAGCCAACAGATATTGTCAACATACTGGCTGACAGATTCAGTGCCAACTTAACCCCTCTCTCCTTCCCTAAAGGACCAATCACAGTACCATAAGAATGCCAGGCACCCAGCATCACTGCAGCAAAGGTTAAAGCTGCATTGTCCAAGGCCAAGAATACAGCTTCCATGGGACCCGATAATATCCCTGGCTGTATTCTACATGAACAAAGTGAACTGGTACCACATCTGTGTGCCCTGTTCAGTCACAGCCTCATCTCAGGCTTTGTCCCTACTGAATGGCACACTGCTACAGTCATCCCTCCCCATAAAGGGGGACTGACTACAGGCCTTGGGGATTGTCGTCCCATTAGCCTAATGAATCTGATATGTAAAGCTATGGAGTGCATCATTATGGATCTGATTAACAAAGATATAGGAAATCTGCAAACTACAGACCCCACACAATTTGGCTTTGTGAAAGGGAGATCATGCCTGCTCAACCTGGTTGACTTCTTTGAGTTAATCACCAGGCCTGTGGATGAAGGTAAGGCAGTGCATACAGCCTGCCTCGATCTGGCCAAGGCCTTTGATACAATTCCTCATTCAGGAATTATTGATGTTTGTTTGTTTGTCAAACTAGGCATCAACCCCTATATCACTAGGTGGATTGCAAATTGGCTCACAGATAGAGGCTGCTACTTTCACACTGTGTATTCTAAGTCAGACTGCTGACCAGTCATGAGTGGAGGCCCACAGGGATCAGGCCTGGTTCCTCTCCTGTTCGACATTTACTTCTCAGAAGTCCAGGCCAATACAAATGGACTCTGGCTGACCAAGTTTGCAGATGACTACAAGCTGGGAGCCATTATCAACTCTCCAAGTGATGAAGACATCCTACAAAATGGCCTCACTGAGACCAATGACTGATGTTGAAACCATGGCCTTAAGCTTAACACCAAAAATTGCATCATCATCCTCTTTGGTAAAAACTCAGTTCCTACTAATTACCACATCGATGCGAGCCCACTGAACACTGAGGGCATTATAAGAGACCTGGGGACGCAGGTGACAGCAACCTCTCCTTCAACCACCACTTTGCCACTGTGGTCAGAAAGTCCTTCTGTGTGGCACATCTCATTACCAAGGGATTTGCATGCAGGAAGAAAGAAGTCATCATCTCTCTCTACTCTTCCCTCATTAGACCAATCATCGAGTATAATGCCCCATTTGGCATGTACCTCACTAGACACCTGCAACAGCTGGAGATCCCACAGAAATACCTCACAAAGAGGATCCTTGGCATTAAACACGTTCTACATGGACAGACTCAAAAGACTCCAGCTATTCTCTGTCTCATATCACCTACTTAGAGGTGATCTCTGCTTGACTTACAAAGCAATGTCTGACCCAGCTGTGTTAGAAATGCTACATTTAAAGAAATCCCAATGCCTCTGCACCACACACTCCAGAGACCTCAGCCTCAATACCACAGTCAACAGCACATGCTGGAGGGACAGATTCCTCACCCAGAGACTGCCAATGCTCTGGAATAGGCTTCCAATACATGTCTAGCAGAGCACCTCGCTGTCCCTCTTCAAGAGAAATCTTGACGAGTGGATGGGTAATAGAAAGTTCACCTCGGGGATCACTCCAGTGGCTCTACTTGATAGAGGCACTGGGAACTAACATTGGCAGCAAGATGCCAGGGCACTTCTATGGGCTAGGCTTGTAATGGCTCCAAGGCCATTAGCCTAGTACACACCTATGAACCTATGTAGGTGGTACTTGAAAAGTGCCATAATGGATTATTGCTAAGATTTAGAGAAGCAATTAAAGACTCAGTAGAGATTCTGAAGTTTTTAGTATGAAAGAATGAACATTCATGTAATGAGGTGGTGCGGTTACTTGACTTATATGTAACTATGACATATGGGTTATGCTAAATTTGTAAACCTGAATATGGATAATAGCAGTCAAAATATTTTACACAAAGAGATCATGACCGGGATTCAGAAAGAGTTATACAGAGCATTAAGTCATAACATATATGGCCAAACACTTGTAGATGCCCTTTCTCGTTCAAATACTGGTCCACTACAGTGATTTTACACATTTCTGGGGAGCAGCTAATGCTAATTAGCCATGTGTTCTACCTAGGAAATGCATGAAGAAAGGGATTTATGCAGCCGAGCTCAGATGTCTAAATTAGCATGGTAGACCTTGATAATTAACACTGTCAAAATGTTGTGCTCCTCAATTATTTTAAATGGGAGACCATTCAGATAAGGTTAGGGAAGATCAATCGAGATGTAGTGGTACGGGGTCAGTGAGTGTGTGTGTGTGTGTGTGTGTGTGTGTGTGTGTGTGTGTGTGTGTGTGTGTGTGTGTGTGTGTGTGTGTGTGTGTGTGTGTGTGTGTGTGTGTGTGCGTGTGTGTGTGTGTGTGTGTGTGTGTGTGTGTGTGTGTGTGTGTGTGTGTGTGTGCGTGTGCACATGTCTGCAGGGATATGTGCCTCTGCCTGGTCACACTAGGTGGTAGGTGGATTAATCAGGGGAGTGAATAGTGTAGGCATACCTGTGTGTGTGTGTGTGTGTGTGTGTGTGTGTGTGTGTGTGTGTGTGTGTGTGTGTGTGTGTGTGTGTGTGTGTGTGTATGGGTAAATGGGCTAGCATGGTTTGATTATGTTCAAGTGAGTGGTATGTATCATGTTAATTTATTGTCTGTGCATGTGAGAATGTGTGTGTGTGTGTGTGTGTGTGTGTGTGTGTGTGTGTGTGTGTGTGTGTGTGTGTGTGTGTGTGTGTGTGTGTGTGTGTGTGTGTGTGTGTGTGTTAATATCTGAATGTGTGCCGGGGTGACTGAGGAGGGGGGAGTTCTCTGCCAATGGGATGCATGGTCTTCCAGTAATAATTACAGCTGAAAGGTACTGCTTATTACTGTTAGTAATTACAAGCAATTCAGAGATATGTAAATTAGCCAGAAATGCTGTCTTCCAAATTAGCCAATAATGCTGTCTTCCTTCTTGCAGCAAAACATATCTGTGAAACACATTTTACATGACTGCATAAACTGCGTCTTATGGTTATAGTAGTTTATGCAAGCATAAGGGATTCTTTCTGAATCCCAGGGGCTGTGTATAAGAAATGCATAGGAAAGATTACACTAGATTAAAAACCTGGGGTGTATACAAAAGCATGTAAGGGTTAGAGAGTGGAAAAGGTAATGAAGGTCTATGTGAGAAAATACAGGAGCAGAAAGAGTAGACAGCTGAGGAGGCAAATTAACTTATTAAAGAGGAAGAAGGCAGATATGGGATGTTTTGTTTGAATGTTTATATGATAAAAGCATAAGAATTTTGAATAGTGGAACTAGGTAATAGAGAGCATACATATGTATATATATATCTAATGAATGAATAAAGAACTAATGGTATATATATTGACAGCAATAAAAAATAGTGTTCTCTGTGTAGAAGCGTCAAAGTTATGGCTTAAGTTGCATGCAAGTAAGAATGATGTATAGATTGTGATAAATGTGAGGTTTTAATAAAAGTTTTACTATTTCTAGAATTAAATTAAAATAAATATGTTACAGGTGGAATGTGTGGGAAGCCTTACAAATGTGCATCTATCCAATAATCTCCTTTTCGCACTCTTGATTCTGCAAAAGCCAAGTATGATGAAGGGACTGCACCTAGAACAGACTAAACATATTTTCTCAAAACCCATCTTTGTTCAGGAAATACCCTATACAATTGAAATATATTTTGTTTTATATTCTACAGTTGTAACACATAAAAATATTAGGAACTGTGCTACACAGCTCAAAAGACAAGAGATGATGTTTGTGGGATTTTCTGAACAACAGACTTGAAGAAGTACTTTCCCAAGTTCATAGGTTCATAGGCTGTTACTAGGCTAATGATGACTAGGGCCTTAACAAGCCTAGCCACACACATCAAACTATTGGGATCTGGAATATCATGGGCATAGGGATATGTTAGTAGGGAGATAACTAAGTATTTGTATAGGGTGTGTTTTAATTAGGCTAATACTTTTCTTATTGACGGCCTTCTGTTGATAAGGAACATGAGGGCCAGTCCAAGGGAAAATGTACAATTTCCCATCATGAGGGCCAGTCCAAGGGAAAATGTACAATTTCCCATCCAATTGTCAAGGTTTCATTTGAATATGGTCAGGGATGGACTCTGTTTTACATGGATGGGGACCCTATTTCATAGTGTGAGGATCCTTTGGGGCACATATCTGTCTCTCCAGCATTTTCTGTTTATGTTACAAATGAAGTTCAGATCCATGATTCTAGTGTTTTTAGTGCTGTTTCTTTAGCACATGTGCAACAGACCCATCCGGGCTGTGTCTGAGGTGGTCCTGTAAGTCAGGCAGTGACCCCTCTCAGCAGGCTGTAGGAGACTGAATACAGAGAGAGAGTCTTTAGGTGAATCATTTAGGACAGCGTATTCATGCCATGAATTCTCCTGTTGAGAAATCTTTGTGGACATTCCAACTGTTACAAGTATCTGGTTAGATACATGCTGAAGGGGGCATAGTATTCAATGATAGGTTTAATAAGGGCCAAGTAGAGTATCACTGTAGCATCCTTGGACCTGAATGCCATACCCTTACCTATAAGGTGGGGATATAGAATGATTATATTACTATTTTAGCGATATGTTGATCAAAGGCAAGATTGCTGTCTACATATGTTCCCTGATCCGCTACTATAATGCATCTCAACCATACTGAATTTCTCGGCTTTTACCGGTTTTGCGGTCCAAATAATGGGGTGTAATGATTCCCAAGTGGCATCCCTTAATTTCTGAATTTCCCGGATTTTTTTTTTCTCAGCTTTTTTGACATGACGTCACGTCATCAAGTATGGGATGACGTCAGCTCCATGAAAAGCCTGCCAGCCTGTCGGAATTGGCTCTGGGCTCGACTGTCAAGGGATTACTTTCTGTCTGCCCAAGAGCAGTAAAAATAGAGTGTGATGAGCTGAGGACTGTGTCTGCGAGCATTTCCCCAGCTGCTCCAACATCTGGGTAAGGACATTAAGACAAGTAAAATAAAAACTCAGGTAATCAGGTTCATTTAGTTATTAGTACACAAGCTGCAAGGGAAATCAAATTATGTGGCTTTTAAGCTGCAAGGGAATGGTTCTGTAATCTGTAACTGTTCCTCTGGGTCCATTCGTTATTTCATTTAGGTTTTTAAGCTGCAAGGGAATTAGGGAATGGTTCTGTTCCTCCGGGTGCATTCGTTTAGGTTTTTAAGCTGCAAGGAATGGTTCTGTTCCTCCAGGTGCATTGAATTGGTTTAGTTATTACACAAGCTGCAAGGGAGCAGTTTGGTTCTTCTTACTGTATATTGATATTCAAATTACGTGGTTTTTCTTCCGTGAGCAATTTGATTCTTCTTAAACTGTAAGGGAAGGGAGCGCGTGTGTGTGTGTGTGTGTGTGTGTGTGTGTGTGTGTGTGTGTGTGTGTGTGTGTGTGTGTGTGTGTGTGTGTGTGTGACATAGCCCTGAGAATATAAAGCAAGAAGTTGTACAAGTTATATTAAGAAGCCATACAATTCAACATACAAGTGATATAATTATTTGCAAAGAATACATAGCAAAGGTCTGTCACAGAAATCTTGTTAGAGATGGGTGACAAAAGGTTGAAGTGACATTACATTCATAGTCTGGTTTCTTGGAATTTGCATATGTACAAAAAATGTGCTATTAAGTTTTCCATCAGGAAATAAGGAAGTAAATTGCTTGCTGTGTTTGTGCTGAAACTGTTACATGTGACACTGGAAAATATAACAAAACCTGAAGCCTGTATTCAAAAAATGCAATACAGGCTCGTGTGTATAAGCAATACCTTAATGTTTATTATTTTTCTTGTTGTATATTTCATTCTAAAGTACCAATATTTGAACATTTTAAGAATACCACTATAGGGACAGAACAGAAATATTTCTCTTACTGTTTTTTTTGCTTCCCACACAACCATCAATGGACTCCAGAACATTTTCTTGATTGATGGGTCTACCTACCTCTCCAGAATCCCCCAAGACTTTCTCCAATTAAGGGTTGGGCTAATGCAACCAGTTATTATTTGTTACATATTTAAATGCTCTGGTCTTTCAAGACTCTTTTTGGTCACAGCCTGGGTTATGGATACAAGGTCAAATGTAAAACACATGAACAGTTTTCAACAGCCAATCAATGATCATGTTTAAGGAACTGGAAGAAAACTGTAGTGCATTGAATAAACACACACAATATGTAAGAATAATATAAAAATTATATGACCAATAGCTGAGATACGCAACCTTAAAACACTGAGGCACCATCCTGCTCATTTCAAATAGCTAAGTACAAATTACAGCAAATCTATGTACAATTTAAGCAGTTAGTTAGTGACACTAGAAGTGGATGTGATTAGTAACTAAACTCATGGACAGGTGGGTCTATATTAGATTCTCAAAAGCCGACAATGTCGAATCTGACATTGTCGACATGAGAATAGCAAAACTGCCGAACATCGAACAAGTAAAAGGAAATCTCTGTAAGGGGAGATTTCCATTTACTTCAATGTAGTGCAGTCTCAGAGTTGGTATATTTAAGTAACGGAGGGTGTGGGGGGTGCAGGTGGGCTTGCCCCCTGCCTACACCGTTTAGTTTTTTTTTGTTGTTGTTTTTATTTTTTTTTCTGAACATTTGATGTTTTAACAGTTCGATCACTAAAAGTCGACCTTTAGTGAATAGAACTGTTAAATATTCAATGTCCTAATATAGACACTGGACAAGTACTGCATTTCCCCTTTTAAAATCTGTATGACTGTTTTGATTGTTTTAAAATTAAAATAAAATGTAAGAAAATTATATAGAAATAGTGTTATAGCTGAGTTAGAAAAAGAGCTTTAGGATTTACCTGGTCTTACTGAGGCCATTCAGGGTCTTCACTGCTGAAAATCACTTTATACAAATTGTTTTGCTAGGGACCCCAGACCCACTAACCTTGAGAAGAGACAATTAAAGGCTAAAGTACATCTGAAAGAGAAGAAACTGGGACCCAGATGAAATACTTTCATTCCAGCATCAAAGTGGTTTCAGTATAAGAGCAATTCAATTGAGAAAGCAATGGGCACAGCTTCCATCATCTAGACATATTTTATATTTATTTATTTTAGCTACTTGTTAGGCATTAGCCATTTACAGGGGTAACTGAAAAGCTTGACTAAAATACTCACCTACTGATAAAGAAAAAAATGCATTATGATTATATATACATTCTGATCCAACATTACATTAATTGTAATAAGGAGAGAATGTTGTTGTCTTTCGGCTTTTCCCAGTTAGGGGTTGCCACAGTGGAACTCCAGTCCGCTAATGATTGGCAGTAGATCTTCACGGTGCCGAGTTGCCAGCTCAATGCCCAACCTTCAACGAAGGCATGCCCATTCACGCGTGTCTTTCCGAACGCCACTCAATCCGTGGGGAGGATATGCAAACTCCACACAGAAGGCATTCCCCGCACTCCAGCCGAGAATCGAACAGGAGAACCTCTTGCTGTGAGGCAACAACGCTACCGCTGCTGGACATATAATCTGTAGGTCATTCTTTCCATCAAGTGAAGAAAAGTATTTAGTTTGTATATGAGACAAGAAAAGAGGAGCGACAGGTTTAGTTAGAAAATAGGTTTACTGTATTGTGACAGACAAGAAAAGGATTAGAATGCTTTGGTATATATATTTTAGTATCACTTAATTACAAAAAGCATAGCAGTTACTTTGTATGGCTGTATTATTAATGTTATAAGTATAGGAAGACTTTTAGTATCAACAGAAATGTTTGATTGTATTATTCACCAGCAGCTGTATCTGCTTCTGATTGTGACAAAACTTATAATCTAGTAAAGGATTACCCTATTGGCTGTATTTGAGTGAGCATTCCAGTATTAATAATGGTCATGTGTGTGTGTGTGTGTGTGTGTGTGTGTGTGTGTGTGTGTGTGTGTGTGTGTGTGTGTGTGTGTGTGTGTGCATGCAACTGTTTCATATCATATCTTTCCATACACAATTAAAGCACCCAAATATATTGAATGAAGATGCTTCTGTGGACAAGATTAAAATGATTTAAGCTGTTTTGGCAGTTTGGCAAGTCTGAGTGATAGAAATAATCTGTCGTCAAAATATCAGTGTCTAGCTACCACAACTTTTATGATGCAGCTCTGATGGTTCTATATTATATGTTCAAAGTTTGAGAACTTTGAATGTTAAATAATCAAATTTAAGTGTTCGAAGTTTCAAGCATCGAACATATAATAAAAATAAACAAAAACAAATGGAACTTACCTGACTAGTGTAGGCAGGGGGCAATCCCCCCTGCACCCCCCATGTGGGAGTCTGTTCCCCACACACCCCCTGCTCATTAAATATACCAACTCTGAGACCGCACTATAGTGCGGTAAAGGGAAGATTTCCCTTACTGCACTGTAGTGCGGTCTCAGAGTTGGTATATTTAAAGAGCGAGGGGTGTGGGGTGCAGGGTGGCTTGCCCCCTGGCTACAGCCATTAGTTTTGGGTTTGGGTTTATTTTTTTTACATATGTTTGAAGTTTTATAACATCGAACATTTAAATTCGATATTTTAATATTCAGAGTTATAAAACTTTGAACATATGATATAGACCCGTTCTGACAATGTGCAATAGGGTAGCTTGAATGTGTGCAAAGACATTCTTTAAAAATGAGAGGTGCTTTAGCAAAAACAATGCAAATAATGTCTACAATGCAGCAGATTTTCAACAAAAATTCGGAATGCTTCAATTAAATTTCTTATAGGTATTAGAGAATGCAGAAAAAATGTTTCTGTACGACAGTGGTGCAGCAGTTAGCCTTGTCATTTCATAGCAAGAGGTTCTCCGGATCAGTTCTCACTCTGGGGGTCTGGGGGCTTATTTTTGGTTGTCTGTTCTTCAGTTTGCATTTGAAAGTTGATATCCCATAGTTCCTCTGGAGTGGGTGGGGTTACATAATTATTTCCAATTTTTATGTTAATCAGCATATGGATTTGTACTTATTTTTCATGGGCCTTTGTCCAGATTTTTGATGTTTCCAAGTTGAGAGGTACGCTTACTACTGGGGCAACTCCTAGGGGTTTTCTATTGATGGAGTAATTAACTTGGGTTGACAGTTTCCCACAGGGCATTATAATGCATTTTTTGGTATTGAGTTTTATGCCATGGCTTTAGCTCCAGTCATTTGTGTGTGTTAAAACATCTTACAAGATGTTGGTATCTTAGAGGGATTCGACAATAGCCTCTACTTTACAGTCATCTGTGAACTTGGTGAGCTAGAGAGCCCAAACTGCATTTATAAAGTTTAAAGAATAAACAAAGTAGAGAAGTGACAACAAAAAATTCATTAAACAAGCAAACCAATTGATAACACAAGTCAATAACCATATACAAAATACATTCTCAGTATTTACAAAGCTCAGCGCTATTTGCTATGTGCTGTCCAATAGACCAAAACAAAATTCATAAAATAAAACAGGAACAACTATAGAGGCAATCATCAATTATTAATTGCAATTATCAATTGCAATTAGAAATTCATATCCCCAGAATAATTCAATGTAGCCTTCCAGTGGTGTGGAAGAGGGCCAGTTGCATGAGTGGCCTTGAAAGAATATGTGATATACTCCAAGTTTGTGTATTACAGCTCCCAAGCTTCTGATCAGAATCAGAAATACTCAATCCCACAGAAATTGCGTATTGCAACTGCACAGCTAAACACAGACACAATGTAGACCAAACACAAATGTTACATAATTTGATATGATAGATACTATACTCACTTATGTTACCCCACATATGTAACAGCAATGCCTGACGTAGGTACACTGTTGACCATAACCAATGTATTAGATGAGTTTGATACCACATAAAGTAGCGAAATGAAAAAGGTAGCCTTTCGTGTTAATTACCACTCACACTAGGATATAGAGTATTGCACATTATGATACTTTAACTAAGGTACAGCATATTGTACAACGGATAATTGCATTAATGATTAATATTACACTGAAAAAGAGATAAAAGAGGGATAAAAAGGATGGGAAAAAAAGAAAAACATGAGTAAGAGTTTAACATTGCACTACGTGGTTTCCTTCAGTAGTGGGGGTGGTGCTAAGATGGTAGGAGGGATTACTGAGTCTGATGGCTGTGGACAGGAAGGATTTCCTGTGACGTTCAGTGGAGCACTTTATGCTCATCAGTCTCCTGCTGAGGAAACATTTCTGTCCATCCACCACTCTCTTGAGTGGGTGGTCAATATTTTCTATGATGGACTTTAGTCATGCTAACATTCTTCTGTCACCCATGATTTTGAGGGTGTCCAGTTCTTCTCCAACTACTGAGATAGCATTCATTACCAATTTTTTTAGTGTGTTTACCTCATCCTTCTTTATGTTACTACCCCAGCACATCACTGATAAGAATATAGCGCTGGCCACTACAGTCTCACAGAACAACCACAGCATAGTGTTGCTGACTCCAAAGGATCTGAATCTTCATACTAAGTGCAGCCTACTTTGACCCTTTTTATATGCCACCTGCGATTTTTTGGATCAGTCCAGCTTACTACCCAGGTACACCCCCAAATAGTTGTAGTCCTAATCTCCAGTTCAACACCTCTAATTGACAGAGGGGTTGTTGGGGGTCGAGATCATGATCTCCCTGAATCTACTACCAGCTCCTTCATTTTACTGATGTTCATCTGCAACTGATTAATCTCACACCAGCTCACAAAGCTGTCCACCACCCTCCTGTATTCCTCCTCCTCTCCATGCCTGACACTTCTACTATGGCTGAGTCATCAGAGAATTTATTCAGGTGACAGCACTGAGTGTTATAGCTAAAGTTTGTGGTATACAGGGTCAAAAGGAAAGGTGATGAAACTGTCCCCTGTGGTGCTCCAGTGCTACATAGCACTGCAGTCATACATATTGAGGTCTATCTCTCAGATAATTCAGAATCCATGAAACTAAGGGATCATCCACATTAATCACTGACAGGTGACGGTATGCTGTTTGTATAAGGTGGACAATGGCATCTTTGACCCCTGTATTTTATTGGTATGAGAACTGAAGGGGGTCTATTCTGACCTGACCTTGGGGCAAAGTAGTTCCAGGACCAGCCTCTCAAGGACTTTCATGCAGTGTGACATGAGTGCCACAGGCCCATAATTTGAAGTATCCCTTAGGTGTGCCTTCTTTGGCACTAGAATCAGGCAGGACATTTTCCACAACACGAGTACCCTATGGGTACTGAGGGTCAAGTTGAAGATCCTGCATAGCACCCCTCCAAGCTGCAAGGCACAGGTCTTCAACATCTGTGAGCTAATGCTTTCAGGTCCCACTGGTTTTATACAGCAAAGTCTTCTTAGTTCTGTGATCACCCAGTCCTCTGATAGGATGATAGTCAAACTGCTATGGTTGTTATGGGAATTACCTCACTGCTGTTAACTTGATTGGACTAGCCATAGTCCATAAAACATCTAGAAGGGACTGTTGCTGACCCAACAGGTAGATTCCAAACAACCAAAAGTCACAATCATTCAGGATGTCACCTAAATACCCCTAACAAGTGTTCCCAACATGCTCGAATTGGGGACAATCCCAGAACATATGAACAGTGTCTGCTGATGCCTCCTGACAATTGCAACATGTACTATTTTATTACCTTTTCTTCCTCTAGAGCTAATTAGGATTAAGATTCCACACATGTAATATTTTTCTCTGTTGATCAGAGTATTTCAGCCACCTTCTCAGTTTGTATGACACCTCCCACACTTGATTCCATTTAGCTGGGGGCCACTGGATTCTTTCATGTACAGAGTATCTACTTTCCATTAGTTTTCTGGTTTTCTTAACTCACTTGGGCAACAGATCTTTATATATATATTTTATGCCAAAGCATACCCTATTTGTACCATTACATAACACTACCTGACCTCCCAGATGCTACAATGGACAGAAACCAAATCTGCCTTATTAGGAAGTCTGCAATACTAAATTCTTCTCTGAGTATCTCATTTAACATTTAGTATCATTTTCTAAGAGGAACCTGAAGGGTTACTGATAAGGTCAAACCACTGAGTAATCCCTTTGCTTTCCCATCATTGGGAATGTCCATATGTAATCCCCAGGACTTCTTCCCCAGGGCATACCACTAACTCTGATGCGGTCCTCATACAGTTGTGTATCCTAGTCCACTGTTGTATTATTCTGGAGATCTTTAACCAACTGCACAGTTTGGCTTTTTTGAAAATCAACCACATATGCTTCTGCCCATGGAAGACCCCAGCACCTGTAGAAACGTGGGACATGGACAATAGAAGATGAAAGTCTACAGACTGCTTCCTAGCATTGCATGATTTAAAGGCACCTGCATTTCTATTGGACATGAATGGTTAGACAGACATGGGATATACTTTATTACATATAAAATAAGAGACATAATCATTACTTGAGCTGCTTTTACCCTGGCAGTGATGGAAGAGACATTTTATAGTTAAAGTATAATGTTGGCTAATTTCAATTGCAATGCTCTCAAGTTTGTTTCATAGTGGATTCAAATGAGTTGCAGAGCAAGAGACCTAAGCACTTGGCAGTTGGCACCGCACAAATACCTTGGTCATCTAAGGTACAGTTATTTGGGCCACACCTTTTTATTACTGGGCTTATTAATGTTACATCTAAGTCCAGATACTAGACCAAATTTGTTAAAAATGTATGCTACTTTAGGTGGAAGATGCAGAAGGTTATCTATCAACAGAATACAGTCACTGGCAAATAGTAAAAATGTACTTGTTATCCTTTCTTCTCTGTTTAGCGACTGTAGTATCTTCCTAATCTGAAATGCTATCTCTTATATGACCAACAAGAAAAGTGCTTGACAAAGGGAACATCCCTGCCTAGTACCCCTGACTATTTGCCCTGGCTTATCCTGAATCCGGGATTTGAGTACAAGCATTTTACTCAATTAACGGAGGTTTCTCCACATTGTTGCATTTCAAGGACTTTGAATATAAAAAAAAAAAAACAGTTTACTTTATTGAATGCTTTTTGGATGTCAAAAAGCACTATTCCCTTAAAATGTTTCTTTTTATGGGAAATTAGGAAGGTCACAATGTGTCACCAAGCATCCAATGCATTCCTACTGGAAAAAGTGTGATAGAAGGGGTTCTAGATTGCTGGTTAGTATTTTTGCCAAAATTCTAGATCCAAGATTAATATGGGAGATTGGCCAAAAGTCAACAGGGGTTGGGTTAGCATCTTTGACCTTGGAGATTAGCAACATCACGGCTTGATTATAGTGTGGGGACATTATCTGATGTCCAATAAGTGAACTGAATACCTTGGCAAGGACAAGCCAGATTAGAGGTCCTCCCCAACTGTAAAATTCAGTAGGAAAGCCATCCAGACTGGAAGCTTTATTACATTTGCATAATGTAATTGCTTTTCTAACTTGTATTTTGGGTAATGCACATGTTCAGTATGTTCCTGTCAGCAGGATTAATCTGTGTGGTAAATGCTGCTAAAAAGTACCAGAATAAAAAAGAGAGCATGTCAGATGAGCCATAAACTTTAAAGGAAGAGTAAAAGGAAAGCAGCTCATTGTAGATTACTTCCCCATCATTCCCAAAGAAGCCTGTCATTTGGGGAAATGGGTGAATAGTATGCCTGGAAGATTGATGATTAAAGAACTACTCTATGACTCTGGGGTTTGCTTCCCACTTGAGCCACAAATCTGGCACTTATGTATAAGTTTTGATTCTTGCTTTGGTTGCTTCCAGCAGTCATAATCCTGTCAAAAAATATCTGCCATATATTGAGCAACTCCTTGTATCCCATCCTGTATAATATGAGGTTGGATCCTTTTCAAATCCTCCTGTTTTGTTCCAATGACTGAGTCCCAGTCATTAGAACAAAACTGGGACCTAAACCTTGTCACCACAACAAACAGAACATGCTGGCGGGATAGATTCCTGTCCCAGAAACTTCCCAAACTCTAGAACAAACTACCTATCTATATCAAACAAAGCTCCTCATTAGCACTCTTCAAGAAAAATCTTGATGATTGGATGGGAGATAGGAAATTCACCCCGGGGATCACTTCTGTGGCTCTGCTCGACAGGGGCACAGGAAAATAATTTTCTTGGGTGGGAAAAGCCAGGGTATTGTTTGGCTAGGCTTATATAGGCCCTAGGGCCAATAGGCTAGTACCTACCTATGAACCTATGAACCACTTTGTTCTATATATAACTCCTACCTCAAACAAGTCTCCCCTTATGGCAGTCTTTCAGACCTCCCACCACATTTTATCAAGGGTGGCACTGACTGGCAGCTTCTGTTCTAGATTCTACTGAAAACTATAATTAGTAGAGCATATACAAAATTGCATGATAACTATAAGAATCAATCAGAAGAGTTTAGAAAGGATTGGGAAGAGAGATTGGATAAGCAATTCACAAAGAAACAATGGGAGGATATATGTATGTCTCCCAAATATGCAACAAAATCTAGAAGATTTAGGATTTTTGCTTGGAAATGTTTATATATATATTTTATACCCCAAATAAACTCCATATAATTTTTCCTCGGGTAGACAGCAAATGTTGGAGGTGTGGTGGGGAAGAAAGATATACTTGGGAACATATTTTCTGGGAGTGCATTGGGTTGGCAAACTATAAGGATTCCCTGTGCGATGCACTGTTGGAAATGCTGGGTGGGTAGATTGGTGTGATGAGGGAGATGATTTTTCTGAGCTATAATACAGAATCAGAATTACCTAGACGTGGTAAGGCCTTGCTTTGTCTAATTATGGTGGCTGCAAAAAAAAAAGCAATTACTAGAAAATGGAAATCAAAATCTAAACCAACTATATTAGAAGTAGTGAGTATAGTAACAGAGATAAAACAACTGGAATTGAGATCTTTAGAAAAGGGTAGAAGCAAACTACATAGGAAAAAAATGGGAATTGTAGGAACAATACATAGGGGGAGGAATAAGGTTTAAAAGAAAGCAGGACTTAAATGAGCTACATAATGTTTGACTGAAAATGGTTGGGTAGTTTATAAGTGATGTATAATGTTTGCAACTGGGAGTGTGTCAGTATGGTCTGTGATGTAAAATGCTTGCAGCTAGGATTGTGTCGGTGTGGCTTGTTTTCATTTATCTATATATATATATATATATATATATATACATATATATATATATATATATATATATATATATATATATATATATATATATATATATACATATGTGTATGATTGCTTGTGTTGTAAGTGATGGTTTAATAAAGATGCATCTTGTTTAAAAAAGGGGCAGGAATTGAATAATTTATGTAATGGTGCTTAGGTTAAATGACATATAGCAATATATGTGAAGTATAATGTTTGTTAATGTTAATTTGTTAATAGAGTTTGATTGCTTTTGTATAAATGTAAATTTGCCTATGTTACAAGTGATAACTCAATAAAGGTGTTTAAAAAAAGTGTGGCACCAGCTGGGGTATTTCTTATTAGAAAGTATAATGGCTTCCTATTCGAAGGGTTGTTCCAGTGAGAGTGAGCCCATCACCAGAACCTACTACTCCATGAATCACCAATAATTTCTAGTGACATAAGAAGTACGTGGTCGAAGAGGCTAATCTCTTGGATCTCAATCGTATGCACTCCTGCTGGCATACTTGCAAAAGAGAGAATCAAATCTGTCCTACTCTTTTGCTTTAATAAACCCATAGAGTATGAAAGGTATGAAGTGCTCTGGATACTTTTCTCTCCATATATGCACCCAGTCATTCTTAACCATCCAGTTACATACCGGTTCTTGGCACCTCTTGTGGTATTCCATTCTGCTGTAGAACCTATCCTTGTGTTTGGTAAGAACTAGGTTAAAATCCCCCATCAGTATATTAAAGTAAGCTGGGTCAATATCCATTTCCCATTGAAGAAAAAAGTCTTTGGAAAATCGGCTATCTTCATTGGGCATGTATATGTTGCATGTACCCCAAGGTTTAGTGTTCAATGTGCCCTTCTATACTATCTACCCCTGCCAGTACAAGTAACCTGTGATGTTACTATTTCTTTGGATTTATGAAACAAAATAAGCAACCCCCTTTTTCCTCCTCCTGATTTGCTAACGGAAATCATTTGATTTGAATTTGCGTAAGTACTGTACCTTGAGTTTAGATTCCTGTGAGCACACTATTTGGGTCCCTTCTCTTTTTAGCCATTGTATTCTCACTCATCAAACTAGGTGGGAGCTACCTGCCACATTCCAAGAGAGTATTTTCAAACTCATGGGGATATCTCTTGTAGGTAATCATGGAAATATCTGGTCTGCGACTTTACTATAGAGCAAAACCCTCATTAAAACAATCCAGAGCTTCCCCAGGCTACTAAAGGTCTTTGGGTTTCAATAAGTCACCTACGTCCAGACCAGAAATTTCTAGTAGCTGAATGAGGGAATGAACACCTCTAAAACTTACCCTTCCCATGGCATCAATCATGCAGACAACAATAAGCATCTTACCATGTGTAAAATGCTCAGGTAAATTACCATGATACTGATTTGAATTGTCGACAATTTCTATCAAGTAAACAAAGCAAAAAAAAAATCAACATAAGTGTGACATTTGTAGTTCTGAAGATAGGGTAGCATACATTCTGCTTTTCGGAAGTAGTCAAGAATGACTTTTCATAACTTTGTCCCATACTCCAGACTGTTCCTCCACAACTCAAAATGATTAAATGGCGATACCAGACTCGAGAAGTGTACAAATATTGTAGATTCTGTAAAGCCATCGGCAATACTGCCATCAGCTTAATTAGCCCCTCTACTGAGCAATATCTGTCATCTACAGAATATGAGGCCCCACAGAAAATGTCTGACCAAGCGTTAGTACAAGAAGGGCTGAATTTATCAGGAGAGGTATGAAACTCAACTGATTTACGGAAGCCCTTCAGGAGTTGTTTGGAAAGTTTAGGAAGAGTCTCATGCTCTGATCTTCAGTTCTCTACAGTACAACTCTACCCCTGATGTTCTGATCCATTTATAACTTTATCACACCAATTATTCCTTGAGATATCTGATGCCTTAACAGCTCTGTCAGAATCATCCCATGTTGGCAATCCTTTGCTAAATGGAAAAGAAACCTTTTCAGTGGGCTGTTAGCACTATTAGCACCATTTACAATACTAGGTCTAGAAAGCATTGTGTTAACAATAGTTTTCTTTCAGGTTATGGGTGTTTTGGTTGATGAGCCCAGTCACTGCCTTTTAATCATCACAAACTGCCATTCCATCTTAATTCAGTCCGGTGTCCTTCTTCCTCAGTGGTATTCCATTGGCTGTAAGCTCTATCAGCTAGGAAGTTAAAGACATCCTGTTGGGACTAAAGATAGATCATCATACCTGCATCACAAATAATTAAAATAGCTGAATATGTAAGAGGAGATTGGAAGCCCACTGCAAGTAGTTGTTTCTTCAGATGCAGCATGTTCAGTTACTCCTCATGTAAATGCTGGGAGGAGTCTCCTGATTAGAAAATAGTGTTATGGCTCCACTTTATCTTCTTTATTTTCAAAGCTATATTGAATCACCCATGCTACATTCTTGGTTGATAGGAATGTCATAGACACATGCCTAGGACAGGTACCCTCTTTCCTTTTGTGCCCCACATGGAGAATTCACTCACTATCCAGATACTGATAAATGGGTAAGCAAATCACATTCCTTAAAAAGTTATTACAGAAGGAACAAAGACCTGAGTCTGGCATATTGTCCAGGATGCCTTTCATATGGACATTATAATGTCTCAACCAGTTCTCAAAATCATCTAGTTTTGTTGCCTGGTGAGGGACATTTCTTTGTAACTGAAAAATAGATGACTTTACCCCCTCCAATGACTGTTGCAGGTCCTGTACGGTCCGTTTGAGTCACTTTACTTCTTCTAGTGTTGTTATTCTTCACTCCTACTGTGTGGAGGTTGCGTGGAAGGCCCCATCCTTATTTGTAAGCAGACAGAGCTTTTCAAACAAAAAAAGCAGAGGATCCTTCATAGAAGATTTTTTTAAATGATCGAGCAGCATCTCTGGCATCAAGGCTGTTTCTGGTGAATGATCCATGCTTTTCTAGACATATAATCATTACACTACTTAGCTAAACTATTAGAAACCACATTGGAGGTGAGGGCTAAAAAGATTCTACATCCTTAAGCCAGCCATACCTGAACATTAGTCTTGACTTCTGAGAAGTAGATGCCAAACCGAAGAAGGCAGAGCACAAAGTCCTGGAGTACTCCTCTTGTGAAGGGTCTCTTGGTAAGGTGTTCTCACTGATCCTCACTTCATGTGCCCCATCTCTGAGCCAGCTGGCAAACCAATGAGTTATGTAGGGATTTATGCCTAACTGAGAGAGCTTGCCAACAATGCCTTCTCCATGCCAATTTGTATCATTTATAGTGGAGAAAAAAGCTTGAAAACTGATTCCTATGCCCTCTAGCCAATAAACAACCAAACTATGAGCTCCCGGGAGTGATTTTCAACTAGAGGGACCAGGTAAACACCTTCTGCATCAAGATGGATAATCCCGGAATTTCTTAATATAAAAGCTCAGCAAAAAAGTTGGCATAATTAGGTTGCACTTAATATATTATTGTGTACAGGCACTAATATCAGCTGCAAACAAAATGCAACATCATAGCAAAGCTAGTTTTTCTGTGTCCAAAAGCAACAGCTTCAAAGAATTTCATCATTCTGAATCACTTTTGTCCTTCCTGGCCTTGCTAAGCTAGTACTTATGATAATGACTTAGACTCATGTGATACTTCAATGGACAGGAGACTCATCTTCCTTGTTAGATGATGTCAGACTACTATGTTTTCAGGTTCTATTTATTATGATATTTATGCAGCAGGCTAAAAAAATTATGAATGCTACAATGTTTTAGCCATGCAACTAACATGACGTTCCAAAACTAGAATTTATAATGTTTCAGAAGTGCCATCATCTTATTCACGTGGAAGCTAGACAGCACTTATTCCCTGGAATGTGGCCTGCCCTAAGATATTAGCTCAGTATCTATATGATTCACTTTTACTCAGTCTCATTTGCTAGAGAATGACAACTTAATTTATGATTCAAAAGCATAAATTGCAAATGGACTGAGTAATGGTGAGTAAGTAGTAACTGAATTAGTACTTCAATTGTGTTTGGAAAGTGTTTTCAGTTTGAACGTCAATATAAGAGGATCAGATACCCTTGGCCATTTCAATATTTGCTACATGTGAGTGTACCTGGTAAAGAAAACAGTATAGTTTGAAACAGTGGAAACATGAAACAGTAGAACTTGCACATGAAGCACCCACTATCAGACAAAATCTGTAAAAAAAAAGAAAAATTTTTAGGGTCTATATCAGATAATCTTGGATCATTCACCAGAAACAGCCTTGATGCCAGATAAGATAATTCCCCACCCCTTTAGTATGGGAAACTATACGCATTATTTTGCAGTGTCACTGCTCAACAGAGGCACAGCAAAATAATGGGTATAGTTCCCCATACTAAAGGTGGCGTCCTAAAACTATGGGCTAGGCTTGTAAATGCCCTCGGGCAGATAGCCTAGTATGAACCTATGAACCTATGAACCTAATCGAAGTTTCAGAACTTCGAAGACCATATGGTCGACCCCATATGATTGAAGTACTGAAACTTCGAATATCTGATAAAAAAAAAGAAAACAGAAAAAAAATGAAAGTAACTGCTTTAAGCAGGGGGGACTACTTAAATATACCAACTCTGAGATCGCATTTTAATGGCGTATGGTGCGGAAAGGGAAGATTTCCCTTTGCTACACTGTAGTGCAATCTCGGAGTTGGCATATTTAAGTAGCGGGAGGGTATGGGGTACAGCCCCCCATGTGGGGGGTGCAGGGGGGCTTGCTCCCCTTCTTAAACCCTTTTACTTTTCTTTCCTTTTTTTTTAAGTGTGCGATGTTTTGCAACTTCGATCACTAGTGTTCGATGTCTAATGATTTGAAGTTGTAAAACTTTGCCAATTTAATATAGACCCAGAATAATTTGTCGCCTGGGGCTTGTAATATATCAAACAATATGCTAAACAATGTGGCTTTTCAAAACTATTTTAGGTAATACTTGCAGGGGATGTAATTCAGATAGTTGATGGATAAGTTTTTGTGCTGACAATATGAAGTACAACATTTTCAGCAATGCAAACAGCTAAGGAGCCTATACTAAACTATCCATGCATTCTGTAAGTTTACCATAGTTGGAATGCCTTCTGAAACAGAAACACTTCTGCTAGATTCAGTTCAATTGCGTGGCTAGATAAAAGCAGCCCAGTGAATAACGCCAGGGGAATGGTAAGGTTTTCAGGATTACTGATTTCCCCAAGGATACTTCAGCATTTTTCCCTGAAGACTATTTTCTCTTATTCTTCAACAACATATAGCTTTTCTACTATATATGTTGAAGGCAGGCTTAGAATTTACTGAACTAAATTAAAGTTATTTATATTTGCATGGCAAAAAAAAAACGTTGCAATTATTTACAAGTTCGAGCCCATGATAAGAAAAGATGAAAATGTACCAAATGCAGAAAAGAAGATCAGAGTTTTAGATGTGTGGGCAAACTCCATGCCTATGATGGAGAGCTTCTCTACTTTTCACCTTGCATTATATCTAGACTCCTCTTAGAGTGTGCTCCTTACACTGCAGATAAATTGCTAATAATGCCTACAAAGTATACATAAATATTTTCATAAATGTTATAAAGGAAAGAAAAGGATTGTCTCGTGATTATGGTTAATATATGCAAATTATAATACCTGACATTCTGGGCACAACCAGATAATAGACTGCCTAGTGGTAGTCTGAGGCCTGATACCACACATAGAGGTTCTTACATACTACTGTATGTGTGGTTGATATTTCCCAGTACTGCTCATCTTGGGTTACTTGTCACACTTAGACAGCTACATAACCAATAAAATATTTTTAATATTATTAGTATTACTAATGTATATATTAATTTAATACATATGTTCATAGGTAGGTACTAGGCCATTGGCCCTAAGGCCTATGTAAGCCTAGCCAAAAAGGTACCCTGGCTTTCGCCACCCAAGAAAATTATTTTCCTATGCCCCTGTAGGGCAGAGCCAGAAAAGTGATCCCCAGGGTGAATTTCCTATTTCCCATCCAATCATCAAGATTTTTCTTGAAGAGTGCTAACAAGGAGCTTTGTTTGATATAGATAAGTAGTTTGTTCCAGAGTATGGGAAGTCTCTGGGAAAGAAATCTATCCCTCCAGCATGTTTTGTTTATTGTGGTGACAAGATTTAGGTCCCTAGAGCATGTAGCTCAGAGGGATTGGGATTTCTTTAAGTGGAGCATGTCCAACAGCTCTGGGTTTGATATAGCTTTGTATGTTAGACAGAGATCACCTCTGAGTAAGCGATATGCAATGGAGTAAAGCTAGAGTTTCTTGAGACGGTCTGAGTTGGGCATCTGTTTGAGGCCGGTAATCCTCTTTGTGAGGTATTTCTGTGGCCTTTCTAGTTGTTGTAGACGTCTTGTGAGGTACATACCAAAAGGGGCGTTGAACTCTATAATGTGTCTAATAGATATAGATTTGTTGTGTTTAAATGGTCTTAAGTTTAGGCTAAGTTTGGATGAGTACTACTCCCTGTTCCATAACTTTCATTCAAACAAACACACAGACACACACACACACAAACACACACACACACACACACACACACACACACACACACACACACACACACACACACACACACACACACACACACACACACACACACACACACAGTGCAAACATATACAGATGACCAACCATAATTCACTGTCTTAGTAAGCTGGATTCCTATGGTACCAAGACGGATCTCTCTTACTGAATCCTTTTTTTTTTTTTTTTTACATTATTTCTGTTTTGCTTCTATTGTATATCTTCTCCATCTGTCTAACCATGCACTAAGTAATTAACCAGTTCCCTGCTAGAGTCTGTTTGATCTATATTTCCCCAAAGAAATAGACAAGTCCTGAAACAAAGATTTAAATAACAAGCATCACAAAAAATATTACCTCGGAGCATTTCTCTTTTAAAGAGAAATCGGGAGACCATTCCTAAAGGACTGCACTATCTTCAGCCCTTTTTAGCAATAAGGGATTTAATCCTCAGATGGATCTTTGCCTGCCTCATTTCAGTCCACTTATCTTAACTAACACAATGTCATGATCCAAAAACATCAAGAGTAAAATCACTACTGGCCCACACTCACGAGGATGGTTGCACTTATCATATGCAAGTATGTAAAACTCATCACAATTTTGGTAGAAGAGGTGAATCACCCCTGTTATGTAGATTAACTACAATCAATAGGTACAGCAACCCAGATTTTTTGCCCCCCTGTTCCTCCTTAGTAATGCTTGCTAGCCCTAACCCTAAACCTGCCATAACCCTAATGTTTAATTTCCCTTTAAAAAGCCCTTCTCATAACACGACTACTACAAAAGACAGATCAGACATCTCCCACCACACACACACACACACACACACACACACACACACACACACACACACACACACACACACACACACTCTCTCTCTCATTCTAGCCCTTACCTAACCCACAATCTAATCCTAAAACACTCACAAGCATATGCACACTAAATGCTTCCCCTTCCCAACCTTATCTTAATAATCACTTATCTATCACTCACTGCTTACTTTTACTCTGAATAGACAGCAAGACTTCTATTATATGGTAGGATCAGTGTTTGAAATGGTTTTCCTCTTTGATGAACTATTTTAAACTGACAATATGTGTGATGCAGATGCTGGTTCTATACCATACAAGTGGTCACATTTTTTTTAATTACACTGACCTAGAATTTTATACAAATAAGAGTAAATTATAGCCTGCATTGACCATATGAGCCCCATTAAAGTGAGCAATAGTAGTTATACATAAGGAAGAGCTCAGTACAATCTGTAATCTTGGTCTAATCCATCATTTCATATGAGCCTTATAAAAGTGGGCATATCCATTTTTAAGCACTAACCTGCAAATGATTGCATTATACTGACTTTCTTATGATTTTGGGTGTTTTGTGAGACCCAAAAAAGCAGGCATGGTAAAAATCTTTAAGCAACTGTGGGCACTGAAGACCTGAACAATAACCATAAGATCTAACATACCAGCATGCTCAAGGCCTGTATTAGATATTAGATGTGGTATTACTAGGGATTACCTATGGGCTATTAATATCTAATCTCTGAGTGAAAAGACCCTCCCTGATTTTGTAGATACTTGTATATAGCAAACAATATATTAAAATGGACTTGATGAAGCCCAAAGGGCGAAAGTGTTTATTTAATGCATTTAGACTTATATTATACTGTAATATTGTGGTAGGTTTGCCATTTTGATTTCTTAATGTTACATTATAATAGCTTTTGGTAGATGGGAGAATTAACTACTATACTAAGCTCTGAATAGATTGGCTGTGCAGGGATCCCCAGATTACCTTACCTATATCCGGGCACTAATTAGCCTAAAAACTGGACATGCAAATTAAGACTAAGCCCTCCTATTTCTGATTGGTGAATCTTAGATTTCCATACAAATTACCCTCAGACTGGGCATGTAAGTTAGGACAAAGCCCTCCTCCTTCTGACTGGTGAACCTCAGGTTCCCATGCAAGTCACTGACAGTAATAACCTCACACTGATTGTCCATTGGGGGCAGAAAAACGCACCCATTCAATTTCTCACTGTCACCCAATCGAGTAAAGGACTCCATCCTCCAAAATATTGCAATATATAATTGAACTGTTGTTTTCCTCACAATGCAAACTGAGAAGAGGACACAAACTGCTTTTAGAGCTCTTGCCTACCATAGAGGAATTTGTTTGGGTAAACTATTTCATCCTTTATCTGTTTTCATTGTTTCCCGCATTACCTTGGGACTGTAGATAGTATTCATTGGATTTGCCTTTTCCTGATCTGAAAATGGATTTTTGACTTTTAGCTTTGAGACAGTGCGAGTTGAGTGCTTGGGACTCAAGCACTTGTAGAATGCCAGTGTAAAGTATTGTTTTTGCTTTTTAAGTACTTTTATCTGTATTTATATATAGTGTCTTTGGATTATATATTATAAAAAGTTGAGTTTACTGCAGACTGCAGGAAAGTTAGAAACAACTGGAAGTATCTAGGGCCATACGATACCTCTGGCTTTGTTTTTGGCAGCATATTTTCAGTGACCTAACATAAAATTGTTATACCTAAATTTTCCTTTTCCTTTACTTCCCATTAACATCAGCATAATTGCCTCGCTTACTTTTGTGTTGTAAGAATGTAAATTACTTGCTTAGATACTTGCATAAAATGCTATAATAATATGCGCACATCACCTTAAGTAAAACATATAATACAAAAAGGGTGCAGACAAATGAACAAACAAACTAAGAAGGGCTAAATTAAATATTAGAAGCAGCATCAGCAGCAACAGCTTCAAGTTTCATTCCAATTTTTATTTTTATTTTATTTATTCATGGAATTCTTTAGCAAATATATTTGCTTAGCATTCAATTTACACACCAAAGGTTTACAGAATGTTATGTACCATATAAAACAATTACAAATTTAGAGAAATCAAATAAAAGTACACACATTTTTAACATCGTACATTTCGAGATATCTTAGGAAATATTTCTCTAGATAAACTCATCTTCTATGAAACAGATTTTTTGATTAAACATAAAAAGGTATCCATAATTTAAATGTATTAGGAAAAAAGACAGGTGGTTTTGGATAAAGTGCTTCCAGAGAGAAATGCAGATTCACATAGATACAACAATAGAAGCACTCCATGGCTGGCACAGCAAAAGTAGTTTATTTGATTAAACGAAATAAAACTGGTTAGCGCTTTCACGTTTCACAAACGTTTCTTCAGAAGAAGAAGAACGTTTGAAGAAATGTTTGTGGAACGTGAAAGCGCTAACCAGTTTTATTTCGTTTAATCAAATAAACTACTTTTGCTGTGCCAGCCGTGGAGTGCTTCTATTGTTGTATCTACATAATTTAAATGTATCCAAACTGTGATAATCACTTAAGAACACATTTATTAAGAGCAATAAACAAGAGTGTGCAAACTGTCCCGTTATGTGTGTCTGTGAGTCAGGGCAAATATTATTATCATGCTTTTGTTTTTGGAGAGACCTTTGCACATTTTAAAGCCACTGTATCATCTATTCCTTCATAGATGTCATTTTATATTGTGATTCTATGTTCCATTAAACCGTTTATGTTACTAGCACTATAGAAAATATACAAGCTTCACATTTCTTTGAGGTAGAAATGCACACTGCATGAACCTGGGGCAGACTTTTTTGGAAATCAAAGCTTTACATTACAGGTACAGTGAGTTTGTACCACTTTTATCCTTTAATAAATTGCAAACAAATGTTTTCTGCAATTAAGTGGGTAAGTATACATTGTATGATTTATTATCATAACTACAGGCTTGCCTAAGTCACGACTCTTTTTTTTTTTCATTTACTCATGACCTGACTATTGTGAATTCTTATGGTGCTCCCTGGTCTGGTAGTGTTTCCTTCATAAATGTAGTTAGATAATGCATTAATTTAGATTGGTATCTTAATCAGCAAATGAAGGTACAAGAAAATGTATTAGATTGTATATCTAGCTCCTGAATAACACTTGTGTGTAGCAATCTAGAATTAGTGTACTAAAGAAACTCTTAAGTCATAAAGCAGAACGAAAGGCCACAAATATAACAGAACAGAAGACTTCCAAATTAAGAACATCAAACACTAGAGGGAAAGAACTGTCCTGGGTGAAAGATGACTGTTTATTAAGAGAGCTTCATTGCACTAATTGTCTATTCCTTCTATTTGTATCAACTAAATGTGTCTTTCGGCTTTTCCCGAACTCCAGTCCGCTAATGATTGGCAGTAGAGTTTTACATGCTGGCTTGCTAGGCCTAACGCACAGCCTTCAACGCAGGAATGCCCATTCACGCATGTCGGCACACAGAAGATGCTCTAACTGAGAATCGAACGGGCAACATTTAACTGTGAGGCGACAATGCTACCGCAGCACCACCACCAAAGTAAAAATTTGCTTTCTTCTATGATATAATAGCTGAAGGTACAGTGGGTCACAATAACCTCCTGGAAATGCTTGGAATATCTCATACAGAAGAAGGAATTCTTATTCTCTTTGAGAAAATGTCTGCAATAGCAGTAGAGATGGAGATCAACCACAAGGTTGCAGCAACTCTGCAAAAGAAAACGGGTGGCATAGAAAATGCTACAGAAGTACTCAGAATTAGCCATCAAAAGCTCAAGCTTCGCCCAAGATGCAGTGCATTCACAAAGTAACTGATTTAAATAAAGAATACAAGAGACATGTTAAAAGATGGCGTTCAAAATGGCTATTTGTGAATAAACAGGTCTAGTTGGTATCTTCCATTATAATATTTATCAGCCAAATTAATGGAAACAATCCAAACAACATTATCTTCACTCATTGAAACCTATCCCTTTCCACATAGGATCATCATTTAAAGACTACTTCCAAGAAAGCATCAAACTGATGGCATTCCCAGGAAAAATATATGTAAAATGTTTAAATTATCAAGATGTGGTCACCATACTGAAGTCTGTAAAAGGCAAAAAGGATTTCACTTGAAACAGTTATAAACAAACTTTCCAAGGATTTTCACCAGCCAGTTAAAATGAAACTTACCCCGTTTTGTACCTACTTAATACATAACACCATATAATTTTAGATAGCATATCTAGTTATGTTCATTTATACATCCATATGTGCTCTATATATATATATATATATATATATATATATATATATATATATATATATATATATATATATATACATATATATATATATATACATATATATATATATATATATATATATATATATATATATATATAATATGGCTTTAACACACACTGATGCAAAGTTATTATTCTGCATTTTTTAACTGTTATAACCTGATGGAATAAATAATCTGAATTATTAACAACATATTTAAGAATACATTTGCATTGCTCTTATTAAACAAAACAAAAAAATGTTCAGAATTACCACATAAGCATTTTAGTGCCCAACAAACTACAAATTAATATAACATGGAAATGCAAAAATATAGGTAAATCACTTTTTTGTGGATGTTCTTTTAGCTGAAGCTGAATGTAAGAAGCTCTGTATTGACCTGTGAAAAATATTTTCACCTGCTAATGGAACTAGTCTGTTATAGTTGCTTGTTCTTGATAACAAATGTCTTGTTTGGTACTTTTTCTGAATGTTGAACCAGGTCTAAAGTATCACACTTGACAACTGAAATACTACTCTGTTCTCTGAGACAGCATCTCCATCATATATCAAAAATCTTAACATCATCCAAAGGTTCTGCAGAGACTTTATAAGCTGTCTCTGTTATTAATTATGTCACAGCCTGAGTCTTTAAGCCCCTGCCTTGTTGTTCTGCACTTACTGAAATTTTGATTTGTGTTAGTTTTTGGTGGGATTGTTACAGCTGACTATTCACTACCAAGAGCCTAAACTGACTCTACTAAAAAATGTTGCTCTATAGCTATCAGTGCTTTATTTTAAAAGCAAAATGTTTACAACAATATAGTCAGCATTATTATTAGGCTCATTTACTTTACCACTGTACTTATGATATACAAATCATATTGAATTTCATAATAGTATGTATGCTTGTTGTACAGACTTTATTTTAAAATAGGTTGCTGTGGGAATAACAAAAGTTATGCTTCCATGCAGATTTTTATTGATTATACTTAATATGAGCAAAGTGAACTGGAGACAGCACCAGACATTACACCTTTATGTTAATTGTTTTTCTTCTCTTCTCGAGTTAAGGAGTTTGGAGTTAGGTCTATCAGAAACATCAGAGTGGATTTATTAACAAGAAGTGCTATACTCTCTCTATCTAACTCTTTTCTTGCTGTGTATTGTTCTTTGAGCTAACGGTGTATAATGCATACTATTAGATACAATTCAATTCTAGCCCTTTTCTTGCTGTGTATTGTTCTTTGAGCTAACTGTGTATAATACATACTATTAGATACAATTCAATTCTAGCTCTTTTCTTGCTGTGTATTTTTCTTTGAGCTAACGGTGTATAATGCATACTATTAGATACAATTCAATTCTAGCTCTTTTCTTGCTGTGTATTGTTCTTTGAGCTAACGGTGTATAATGCATACTATTAGATATAATTAAATTCTAGCTCCTTTCTTGCTGTGTATTGTTCTTTGAGCTAACGGTGTATAATACATACTATTAGATACAATTCAATTCTAGCTCTTTTCTTGCTGTGTATTGTTCTTTGAGCTAACGGTGTATAATGCATACTATTAGATACAATTCAATTCTAGCTCTTTTCTTGCTGTGTATTGTTCTTTGAGCTAATGGTGTATAATGCATACTATTAGATATAATTAAATTCTAGCTCCTTTCTTGCTGTGTATTGTTCTTTGAGCTAACGGTGTATAATGCATACTATAAGATACAATTCAATTCTAGCTCTCTTCTTGCTGTGTATTGTTCTTTGAGCTAATGGTATATAATGCATACTATTGGATACAATTCAGTTACACAGTCATTCAGCCTTTCATACATTATTTCCTAGCCACATCACTACTCTAATATTTTTAATATTTTAATGATAATCTAATTATTTAAATGATATTTTGATTCATTAATTTGTGGAACATAAAGGACATTCTCCTAACAATAGGAGACTATTCTTTCATCTCGTTAACAAATCAGGGACACATTATTTTAACAGAAAACCAATTTACAAGAAAAATAATGGATAGAAATACACAAAAGATGAATCAAATATGGAGTAGCAAGTGGGTCCAGAAGGAAGGAAGAAAGCTGCGGTTGCACTATTAAACTATCTTTTAAGGATAAAATAACTGGATTAGGCACTGATCCTGAATGTTGCTGGTTCTATTTTATTTGTAAACCAAACAAATTAGACAATCCTATTACTGTTGATAAACATTTATACAAGTTGCTTAACAAAATTTAATAATTATTACTTGATAATGGGAGAAACTGGAAAGAAATAGTGGATTCTTCAAAAGATAGTAGTAACATTTTGCTAGTAAAGCTTCTTTAGCTATCCTAACTTTATTAACTGAAGTTGGCCTAGCATACTCCTATATTACTGGTTAACAATACCCCTAATGCATTTACTTTTTTTTCTAAATGTCACAAATTATTGTCACAAACAGATTTCTTTCTACTATAAAATAACATTTTAGTGGCCACAATTAATTTATCTATATATCCTCATTATCTCGCTGAATATTCCAAAATATTCTTAATTCAGTGTTGGGATATTTTATGGTTTAGAAAAATCCAAGCTAGAACTGGTCTCTAAACTGTAAGCTATTAGAAAATAAAGAGATTAGAAAAGTCTCATAGGTAAATCAGTTTTATTGCAGCTTATTTAAAACTGACATGTTTGCATGATTTGGTGCAGATTGCAATGGGCTGCACTAAAAAGCCAAATAAGGTTCTTACTAATTAATGTTTCTCATATCATAATATCACAAAAAGAAAAAGAAAATAACACCATAAATACAATTCAGCAGTTGGAAACTGCCCCAATGAATGACTATAATAAAATGTTATAAGTTAAGATAAATGAATTATAGAAGGAATTGTACCATTTATGTATATCACAGTTATTATTGTGCAAAACCAAGATCTCAAATGGGTCCAAATACAGTCAAACTTTTAATACAGTTAATACAACTAGAAAAACCTCCCACATGGATACTGGAAATTAAATACAGAAATATATTCATCAAATGAACATATATTTTCCATCTTTGAAAAACTTTTTTGTGGAATTATATAGCAAGACTCACAACAGTCAGCATGATAAAAATATAGAAAGGTTTTTATATCAATTAAATTTTTATATATGCAAATTTTTTTATATATGTAATATGTGAGGGGTTGATTACTTTATTAGTTTTAGACATTTTGGGAATGTTAGATGTTACCTTACACATGGAAGTTTTAGGTATAGGATTTAGGTTTATGTATTTGGTATATGCTAATTATATAATTGATTAATTGTTTTTTGGCGGGTTTTTAGATTGTATATAAGGCATTAATTGTTGGAATATGTTGTTCTGATGAAGACAGTAGTGTACTGTAGAAAGCGCTCAACCGTTTTTTGTGTCAATAAACCATCTGTTCCAGTATAGAGTCCGGATTCCTGGTGTTTTTGTTGCTTTGCAGCTGGTGATTTGATTGTTGACCACTGGGATAACTTTTCTTGTTTCGTCGTTTATTATGGACTCTATATCTGAGATGCTCAATGCTTCCAACTATGTATCTCGGGACGAGATCGATAAGATACATTCTGAAATGACTATTTTGCGAGGCGAAATCACCCGCCTAGTGGAGTTGTTAACACCGTCTAACGCTACGAACAGCAAAGGGGTGCAACCTAACCCGCCGGTTAGTATGTCAATTCGTTCTTCTTTGGGCAACGCCAGTGATGACGACATACCAAATGGACAGAGGAGGACCTCTTCGCCGGGGTCGGTTAGGCTAATGCCGACGATGGATTCTTTCAGGTCCAATAGTGGTCGGGATGTTACAACCAAGCGCCTAACTGTTACGGATAATTGCAATGAGGATATATGTTTAATCTCCGGTGCTAAACCTAAGCGTCAACCGCCAGTTCGCACGTATGCTGTGGAAGAGAAGGGAAGAGCGGTTACACATACACAAAGCACAGGTACTGTCAAGCACATTGCTTCGGGTGCTCCTATTCGGGGGGAACATGTTTCGAGGCAGCAGTATAACTTGGATGACTTTATGCATATGCCACTAGACTTTAAGGATATTTCTAGGGGTGTTACTACTAATACGTATTTAAGAGGGGAAGGTCAGTTTCCTTCTCTTAAAAAATTAATTTATTCGTTTGGCAATCAGTTAACTAAGGTAAAAAATCTACAAGTGGAGAACCTTTATTTACGTAAATGTCTAGATAATGGGGTAGTTCCCATGGGACTACGGTTCTTCAAAGAGCCCATGGGGGTTGATTTGAGTGTACAGAATATTCAACAGTGCAATGATATGTTTGACGAATTTGGTAAAAAATTTATGTCGTTTATTATTGAATGCAACGATTCTAAGTTAAATGTATTGCTGAATGAGTTAGAACGACTTGATAGATTGATACAAAAGGATGCAGTATTTGACCAATGGGACAAGCTGTATTTCAAACAATACGAATACGCCGAAAATATGTACAAAAAAATATTTGAGAGGAAATGTAGAAAGCTACAGAGAGATTTAGCGCAATATGAGAAAGGAACTGCCTATAGATGGAATTTAAATAATGATAGAAAATATGTAGCAAAGCAAAGATATGGACAGCCCTCAGGTTCTCATTATGAAGTTAGTGAATATATCAACAATGATGAATGTTTTTTAGAGGATGGAAGAGAGGAATGGAGAACAGTGGAACGCAAGGGGAAAGGGCGGAGAACATGGAACAACCACAGGTTCCACCAATAGTTGGTTTTCAACAGGAAGCTACTTTCCCTTGTAGTAGTGTTATGGACAACACTGATGGGGGGCAATCTGTAATGACTGATAAATGCAATATAGTTCACAGCAGTGGGGAGTTTAAAATTTATAATTATAGTGACCATCCAGTGTTACCTGAGTTTTTTAAAATATGTTCAAGGGGTATGAAATTTATACCAGATTCTACTCTAGATCTGACTGATACCCTTGTGGAATTTAAGTTGTTTCTGAGAAAATTAAACTTAGGTATATTTTTTCGAAATCAAAGCATTATTAGTGGGGTACCATCTGGTGAATTAAGAAAAAGAAGTACATTTACTCCACCTATGTGTAGTACTTTAAGTTCCTTCGAGAAGGTGGTGAATACTCAGCTATATGCACTTCATAATAAACATAAGCAAACAAGACCTATGAAACATGTTGGGAATGATATCTTGGAAGCGATCCAGGTATTGTGTGATAACAATGTTCGTATTATGTCAGCGGACAAGGGTGGGGGAATAGTTCTCTATGACCAGGAGAAATACAAAAGCAAGATCTTTGATTTATTGAACAATTCCTCACAATATACACCTTCGTCTTTAAATGAAGTGAATATTGCCCATGGCCGCATTGATTCTTATTTAGAAGAATTCATTGTGGAAAATAGAATAAGTGAGGAACTGTACAGATTTTTGAAGGTTGAGTTCCCTATTTTGGCCACTATAACAGGCATCCCCAAAGTCCATAAACAATTAGATGATCCACCATTTCGTCCAATCATTTCTGGAAGCGCCAGTAAGACATTTCCTTTTGGTCAGGTGATTCACCATAAACTCAAACATATTTACAATTTAGTGGATCACATTATTAAAGATTCATGGGAGTTTTTAGGTATTTTCAAAAAAGAATTATGGTCCCCCCACATTATTTTTGTAACAATTGATGTCCAAGATTTATTTTCCTGTATCCCCAAAGAGGATGGGCTCAATAGATTTAGCAACAGTATTCGTAGAGTGAGTGGTTTGGGGCAGGATGAAATTTCACTGTTAATGGAATTTATGGACATCGTATTGGACCATAATTATATCTATTTTGAGGGTGAGCATTACCGGCAGAAAACTGGGGTGGCCATGGGCACTGCCTGTGCCCCTATATATGCCAATCTGGTGTTGTTGGATTGGGAAATGGAATACATATTGCACTCGGCATGGATGTCCCACATTAAGAGATATGTCAGATACCTGGATGACATCTTTATTCTATGGGAGGGTGATGAAGAGGTGCTATTAGATTTCATGAAATTCATCAACAGCACCACAGAATATCTTAGATTCACCCACCAGTATGAGTACAGGGGTATCTACTATCTCGATGTTTTTATCTATAGTAAGGACGAAGAATTCCAATCTTGTATCTATAGGAAGGATACATTTAGCAACAGTTACTTACATTACAACAGTGCACATACATACAACACCAAAAGGGGCATCATCAAGGGACAGTGCATCCGGGCTGCCCGCATGACGACTGAAAGGAATGTTATGCTCCGTGAGTTGGAATATATCGGGCAGCTATTTATTGATAAGGGTTATCCCCTCAAGATGATTAATGATATTATTTTGTATGTCAGTAATGAATGGGGACGGAAATATAAACCACTTCTGGGGGTGGGTATTGTTAAAGTACCCACTGGTGAGGATAATGTGAATAAGATGGACCAATTCGTTGGTGATAATGAATACAAAAAGGCTTGCATTATTAAATATGGCAAACATTCCAGTGAAGTGAAGAATATTATTTCAACTAACTGGAACATATTGACTAGTGATCAGTCAATAAAAAATAAGCTTACTGATAAACCACATTTTGTATATAAAGCTGGCAATAATATAAAAAGAATTATTGAGATTAAATCTAAGTACCAACAAACTGCGAAGACACAGAGAACAGGAACCAAAAAATGTGGGCAATGCAATTTTTGTAAATATATACTAGATACACCAAGTATTATTCTCAAAAATTGCCTAAAAAGTAAGATCTGGTTTACCAGTGGTAATTGCTTGACCAAGCACATAGTGTACCTGGGGGTGTGCCAAACATGTATGAGCTTTTACGTGGGGAAGACGGATCGCTGTTTGAAGAACAGAATTTATGATCACACATACTGTATGAGAAAGTGTGACGTCAATAATGCCCTGTCGAGACATCTCATCAATAGCCCTAATTGTAAGGTGTTTAAATTTGCCATATTGGAAGTGATTACCCCCAACCCACGAGGTGGTAACATTAAGGCAGTTGTGGGTGAGAGGGAGATTAGGTGGCAGATTAGATTAGATGCAGCTACACCTCCGGGGCTTAATGAAATGATCCCCACAAAACCTTTAGTAAAGGTTTAATCTAATATAATGAATTATTTATTCAATGTGGAGACATTGAAATGTTGTCGGTTAATGCACTAGTGGCAGTATTTCTTTTTATACATATTAGATATATATGCTTGTTTTATTTCATGTATGCAGGTACTAGTACTGTACAATCAACAAAAATTTTTTTAATGGAAATTAATTTCCTCTTATAATGTTTATCAAATGCGTTTATACTGTTGTAATATGCTGTAGTTAGGAGTTATATTTCAACACAGGCATTTTTTAATATAGGTGTTTTTTAAAAAATTTTTATATATGCAAATTTTTTTATATATGTAATATGTGAGGGGTTGATTACTTTATTAGTTTTAGACATTTTGGGAATGTTAGATGTTACCTTACACATGGAAGTTTTAGGTATAGGATTTAGGTTTATGTATTTGGTATATGCTAATTATATAATTGATTAATTGTTTTTTGGCGGGTTTTTAGATTGTATATAAGGCATTAATTGTTGGAATATGTTGTTCTGATGAAGACAGTAGTGTACTGTAGAAAGCGCTCAACCGTTTTTTGTGTCAATAAACCATCTGTTCCAGTATAGAGTCCGGATTCCTGGTGTTTTTGTTGCTTTGCAGCTGGTGATTTGATTGTTGACCACTGGGATAACTTTTCTTGTTTCATCAATTAAATTTTATTAGATTAAATTCTGAAACCACATCCTTATTACACTAGCCACTTAGTCCATCAGAAATAATGGATCAAATCCATATCTAACCAACTAAAGCAATGAGTGAAAAGGTCACACAGAAAAAACAATCAGTAAAAACTAAATGAAAACTCTTGCCAAGCTAGAATTTCCACTGAGTAACCTCTCAAACCTCCTGTATTAGAGGCACATTGTATATATGCAAATGACCCTTACGAACATCAGGTATTTCAGCTATATGGCGATTCTGAATGCCTATGACTTTTTAAGTCATTTTAATGGACAAATTCAGGCCAATCACCATATAGCTGAAACACCTGATGTTCATAAGGGTCATTTGCATATATCCCATGTGCCTCTAATACAGGAGGTTTGAGAGGTCACTCAGTAGAAATTTTAGCTAGGCTAGAGTTTTCACTTAGTTTTTACTGATTGTTTTTTCTGTGTGACCTTTTCACTCATTGTTTTAGTTTGTTAGTTGGGATATTTTGTAGACACTGTAATGGTAATGGACATCAGCTGGGTATAACAGCCCCATGTTTCTAATGTTTAGTCAAACATGCCACTCATGTTGTGTGGATGAGGCCATAACAAGGTCAAACATGCATGTCCATAACTAGTGGTGTTTGGCTTTATTGGCCTGAATTTCTCCATTAAAATTACTTAAAAATTCATACCTGAGTTTGTCCAATAAAATGGCTTAAAATATCATGGGCATTCAGAATTGCTATATAGCCGAAACACAAGGGCCATATGCATATATCCCATGTGCCTCTAATACATGAGGTTTGAGAGGTCACTCAGTGGAAGTTCTAGCTTGGTTGAAGTTTTCATTTAGTTTTTACTGACTTTTTTTTTTTTTGTGTGTGAAGTTTTCACTTATTATTTTAGTTTGTTAGTTGGGATATTTTGCAGACACCCTAATGGTAATGGGCATCAGCTGGGTATAACAGCCCTGTATTTCTAATGTGTAGTCAAACAGATCACTTGTGCTGTGCTGATGAGGTCATAACATGGCTGAAACATGCATGTCCACAGCTAGTGGGGTTTGATTTTATTGGCCTGAATTTGTCCATTAAAATGACTTAAAAAGTCATGGGCATTATGAATCATGATGCTGTGTTTGGGACGGATGCCATGCTGAGAACTGGATAGCAGATTTTATGTTAGTAGAAGGTTGAGTAGTTTAGCAAGGACACATTTTTCCAAAATTTTAAAGAGGTGATAAGATGAAAAGTGGCCTAAAATTGCAGAGTTCTAGTGATGAACCACCTTTGGGTAAAGAGAATACATATGATATTTTCCAGATCTTTGTGATGTATTTTTCAGTGATGGGTCTATTGATCAATATTGATATGTGGTAGCAGATGACTTCAGCTGCCATTTTTAGGTATTCATTTGGTGGCTGATCTGCTGCAAGTGATGCAGGTATTAGTTTAGGTAACATTTTTTTTAATCTTGTCTGTCTGTACAGGTTGGAGAGAGAGAGAGAGTAGTGTTAGTAACGGTTACTGGTGGGGTGACTTGAGGAGTGTTGTGATTGTTTTTGTTTTTTATAACTGAGAGGACAGAACTGATGAAGAAGGAGTTAAATTGGCTATATATAGTATATTTGGAATTTGTGATGCTGAGGGTTGAGTTTGCAGTCTGTCCTGGTTTTAGAAGTTTTTTAATGGAACCCCAGAATATTTGAGAATTATTATGATGTAATTGTTGGGTTTTGGTGTAGTAGTTTTTTTGTTGTTCTTAATTTGCTTTTTGGACTGATTTCTTATGTGACAATAATTATCACATGATGTTTTGCTTTTGTTAGGCTGATATTGGGACCAGAGTTTGTTTCCTTGTTTAATTGGTTGTTTGGTTTCTTTAGAGAGCCATGGGCAGTAGTTAGCTTAGTCCTAATATTTCTAATGGGGGCCAGCTTATTGAGAATCTCAAGAAATTTGTTGTTGAAATATTGGACAACATAATCTAGTGGGAGGTATTTCAGAGGGGAACAGTCACAATTTTGAAGAAGTAGTTTGAAGATATCTATAGAACAATGTCTATTGTTGCATACTTGTTTATAATTTGAATTTTTGGTAGGATTGTTACGGTGTCTCAGTATGTAGGTTGGCAGGTGATCACTTAGGCTGCCTGGGAGACAGCCTGCATGGTACATTAGTGAGGGTTTGTTAGTTACGGTCCAGTCATAAGTAAACTATTTGTTGCTGTATTTGTCCACCCTAGTTGGTGTGTGTATCTTCTGAGTGTATTCATATAGCAATAACCCACGCCTGGGTGTGGGTAATGCAGGATTTACCCACGGTTGGCGTGGGCCCTCGGGACCAAACAAAGACAACCGTGGGTAAATCCCACATTACCCACACCCAGAAGTGGGTTATTGCTATTATACTATGACATTATTTAAGAAAAGAAATAATTACTTTTCTCAAATAATGACATTGTATAATGCCTCTTTGCTGCCATTCCGCAGCTGTCTGGTATCCGCGGCAGTTCTGATGTACTGCGCATGCCTACACAGTACATCAGAGCTGTGGCCAAAAGCAACGGAGAAAGCAAGATCTCCGTTGCTTTTTACTGTTTTGCTAAGTTAAATGGGTTTAACATAGCGAGACAGCTTTAAAATAAGCAACAGAGATCTTCGTTGCTTATTTTAAAGCTGTCTCGCTATGTTAAACCCATTTAACATAGCAAAACAGTAAAAAGCAATGGAGATCTTAAACCTGTCTCGCTATGTTAAATGGGTTTAACATAGCGAGACAGCTTTAAAATAAGCAATGGCTCCGTTGCTTTTTACACACTGTGTCGCTGTGTTAAAGGAGTTTAACATAGCGAGACAGCTTTAAAAAAAGCAACGGAGATCTCCGTTGCTTTTTTTAAACCTGTGTCGCTAACATAGCGAGACAGTGTTTTAAAAGAGACTTATACTAATGGAAAAAGTCTGGGCGACTGGACCTTTTTCCATTAGTATAAGTCGATTTACAACGTGCACGCTGGCCAATCAACGTGCACGTTTTGGAATATTAATGGGGGGTCATGGTATAATATATGTTTATGAAGCTGGAGAGGATGTCTAAGAAACAAACTGACCAATCGATATTGAAGTCCCCTACTATTATTGTTTCTTGGCCAAATGTGGAGGATTCCCAGGATAATAGGTTTTCAATTATGGTTGGTTTATTGTTTGGTGAGATTTATACTGAAAGTAAGATAATGTGTTTATTTTGGGTGATTTCTAGATGGGAGGCTAGCAGTTCGGTATTGTTTAGGTATGGGGGGTTTACTTGTAGTTGCTCTAGTTTTAGTGTATCTTTATATATTTATAGCTACAGCACCACCTCACATTTGTATTCTATCTTGTCTTGGCTGGGGGAGGCAGGATTTTGTAGTTGTCTAAATGTGCTTTCAGCCAGGTTTCTGTTAAGACTACAATGTCAGGGTTGACAGATAGAAGGTAGCGTGGAAGTCATGAATTTTATCTAGTATGCTCCTGATGGTCATGTTAATAAGGAGTATATTTGATCCTTTTTGGTTTAGGTTGGTGAAAGGTAAGCTATTAGTCTGGTTTGAGGACTGGTTTGTTTGTTGTGTGCTGAAGGGAATTTGTTGACTACTAACTTTTGGGCTGGGCTCTGGCTGTTTGTCCCTATTCAATTGCAGTTCTGTTTTTTTTTTTTTTTTTTTTTTATGAGAGGGTGAGTGTAAGAGTTTCTGTGATTGTTGGAAGTGTTTCAGTATGTTAAGTGGAGATTTTGTTGTATGTAGGTGTTTGTAAATAAAAAGGTTCTATTTTAGAAGAGTTGTGTAAGTATGGTGCTATATATGTGTCAATATGTGCAATTAGAGGTGGAAAGAGGAAAGGGTCGGTGGCAGAGTGCAAACAGATTCTTCTGAGATAGTGTATAGTAGTAAGGTGAGTGGCTGTTGTTAATAGAATCAGGCTGATTACGTGTAGTAATGACATTGTTGTGTTTGGCTTTAGGTACAAAATTGTTAAGATACAAAATGGTTAAAGTACAAAAGCAACCTTTAAAGCATAAAAGCTGCAGTACCATGAAAACATCAGTTTGGGATAAGAATGTGATATAAAAGAACCAAGTCAAGCCTAGAAAGGATACAAAAATTATAACAAAAAACAAATGAGAGACAAAGAAAGGCAATTTCTCAATAAAAAATTATTACAAGGCATGTTCTGTGCTATATGAATATACTTTTGCATGTGTATAACTTATCTTTGCCTTTTAAGAGAGGTATTTTCAGACAGTATTTTATGTTTTCATTCACTCAGTATCTCTGTGGTTATCTAAAATTGTTAAATAATTTGTTGTTTCACCCTGTTGACATTTTTTTAAAGAAAAAATATATATAGTTAGCTGTTTTGCTATGCCTATTTCTTGTATACAACTAGTTCAGCAGTGCCTAATATTTTATTTCTGACTTAGCTTAATCTATTTTTCAAATGCAACTACATGCTGCCCTTTGGAGACAAGTGCCCTGCTGATATGCAACTAAAGTGATTCTAATAGCTCAGTTACTGCTTTTTTCATTATTTCTATTTTATAATGTGGAGGTTAGGTCTGAATAATCTGATTTTTCTGCAAAAAACAATAAAATAAATTGCAGTATTAACAATTATGAAGGGAGGGTGGCCTAATGGTTAAGGTGTTTGCCTTACAAACACAAAGTGCAGTGTTTGAGTCTCACAAGGGTTAATTGGCTAAGCTTAAAATGGCTCGCAAGGGCAGTTAGCTTAGTAAGAATCTATGAAGTTAAACATATCTAACAAGTTTGTTTAAATTCATCTATGTTTTTTTCAGTCACCTCTTTGGTGCTACTACTGAAAAATTACTTCACACCTGCCCTCCAGTTATGAAAGGACTAACAAATGTCCTGTGCTTGGTTACAAAGGTTAATTAGAGGTTTTTGTAATTCTACTCGTATTTTTTAGTTTAGGTACCCACCCCTTGAGACCACAATGACCAGACCACCTGGAATTTTGTGAATAATTTCTGTGCTAGTTTTTCCTTCAAAGACATTCAATGATAAAGCTGCCACAAATGTTACATGATCATTGGTTGACTGAAATATGATAAGTTTTTGTCATTTTATTTATTACTATACATGTTAAGGTTAATGGAAAATCTGAGCAATATAGCTCACATGAAAATCTTTCAAAACAAAAGCTGCACCTATTTGGTAAACAAAAACTTTTGTCTGACCATGCACATATAATATTACCAAGATTATAAAGTCTAAAAAGTGAAAATGATACTCTGTTCTAAAACCTTGCATGTATAATACAATTGCTAGCAAAACTTGATAGGGGAGAAGATGCTCATAGGCTACTATAATACTTCTGCCTTCAGGATTTCCTTTTATCAACTGTATTTCTGTTACATTCTAATAATATTGTTTCCTGTCCTTCCCCTTTTATTTTACTTATACTGTGTCTCAGTTTGCCTTTTCCTGCCTCCATGTTGTAAACATGAAAATATGCACATATAGCTCTCCAAAATAACAGAGAAAACTATTTTTAAAGTATACAACCACAATTCTGGTAACTGACCACTGCACGTCATGTATCACTCCAGATGCCACTATATCTATAACATTCTATTCTTTTATTTATTTATTATGTCCACCACTGATATTTTATGGTAACTCTAATACATGGAAATAGCAAAACAAAATAAAATAATGTAGAAGTCTAAACAGCAACAAATTAGTGCTAATGTGCTTTATTGGAACAAACTAGATGGGATACATAAACTGGAGAGTAAGAAGAGTGTTTCTAATGAATGTTTCATCCAATTCAAATGCATGCAAATACCTATAGGATCATTTAATGCTGCTACTTAAAAATATACCTCAGTCAGCTAGAAAGTCCCCAGGATTCATGAAGCTTGTGCCAGGCGCAGGCATAGTGTAGGCATAATAACGCCAAATATGGCCGTCGAGCGATTCAGGTACGTTCCAATTCCACATGCACTACTGGCATTTGCCAGAACTACGCAGCCCTTGGCATAGGTATGCTAATCATCCCATGTCAGTGTCGCACCATGCAAATGAAAGCATATAGTGATTCATAAAGTGGTGCAGGCATAGCGTAAGCCCATGGAAATGTAAACCAAAAAACACGTTTTACATTTTCCCAAACAGAAGATCGGAGCTATGGAAGAGGACCAGACTAATTTATAAGTTAACATATGCAAATGGCTAAATACACAGCCAATGGCATAAGAAAAGATGCACAACACCTAAAAAACAACATTTAATGTCATGTCCACAGTAATGCACAGTACAACCGCAGGGCATGTGTGCGTAAACAGGAACACAAAGAAAATATATACAAATGTCATAAAATCGCAATGTAATACAAATCAGGATTTCACCATAATACACAATGATAGGCATGGTACACCACAACCAAGGTGCAAGGGTTGCTAAGGGCCTGCGACAGTGTTCAGCGCGGTAACTATGAATTAGTAGTCAATGCCATGCAAATGAGGCAGGTAATACTGAATCGCAAATGTCCCGCCAGATGAAGGATGTACCATACAGCACAGCGCTATAACACCGAGGAGTGGCTCAGAGGAGATACATGACATCAGCATAGGGGTGTGCCACCATAGCAGTAAGCACATTGAAGCAATGCAAATCTGGCCTGGCCATTGCTAAGCAAAGCTGCAGGACAGGGGTGGAGAGGAAGGTATAGAATTGTTTAGCTGAGAGCACATATGGTGCCCGAAAGCATATGTGTACGGGGATGAAAACGTGCCCGAAACCTGGTAAGCAGATGCATGCTCCATGAACAATAGCACAAACAGGAAGGTCAAGGGAAGAAAAGAAGGAAATGCCAAAGTAGGGTAATTGGAGAACTACTGAGCAATTAACACCAATCAACTCACGGCGGCCAATCGATGGCAGCTGACAAGTCTGCTCGCAGAAACCTGCAAAACAGGATAGGGGAGGCATTGGATTGCAAAGATAGGAGATCTGTCATAGCAGAGCAAAGCAAACCGACAGTAGACTGGCAATAGAACACATTAAGCAAGATAAGCCAGGTCTAGGAAAGTACAAATGAAAGCAGGCTGCTGGATGCATGCCAGAAAATGGTAGGTGGAACATGCAGAAATGTAAAGGGAAGGTCAAGAGGGAATCCACGGCAGCCAAATGTAATTCAACACCAAATGCACCACAATAGTAGTTCCGGTAGTAAAACACATAAGATACCGTGTAGCTACGATCGTACATACACACCCTATGACATCATTGGTGTTCACAGCACAATAGTATAAAGTGTGAAAGCACCCTACACACACCTGTGTATTCCCAAACACTGCACCATAGTTGTAAACACACGGGGAACTTTTAAAATGTACATGTTGGGAGCTGCCATAGCTGTGATTCATCAGCATGTGTTAGAGACTGACGGTGTTGTGGAGGATGATGCCAACAACCACCACAGGCCCTGGAGGAGGAGAAGAGTGTTCAGACTAAGGGTAACCTACCAGGGGCTACATGATCTGGAGATAGTAGAGCATTACAGGGTGGACAGGGAAATCTTACAGCAAATAGTGGAGCTGTGCTGCCCACACCTGAGGACCAGAAACAACAGAGGGAAACCCATCGCAGTGGAAACGAAGGTATGTGTAAGCTTGCGAATACTAGCCGCAGGTACCTTTCAAAGGCCAACTGGAGATATAATGGGGATCTCACAGGCATCAGCATCCAGGGTACTACACCATTTCCTGGATGCCATGTTACCACATGCCAATGAGCATATATACTTCCCCCAAACTCAGGAGGAGTTGGCCAGCAATATGCATCACTTTCACCGTGTGGCACACTACCCGGAGGTACTGGGTGCAATAGACGGCACACGCATACATATCAAGTCACCACCCGGTGAGCATGGTAGGCGCTACATAAACCACAAGGGATTCCACTCCATCAACTGCCAGGTTGTGTGCAATGCCCAGGGCATTATCATGGATGTGTGTGGTGGCAGCCCTGGAAGCTACCATGATTCCCATATCTGGCATGCCTCACAGCTGTATCAGGTATTTGTCAGGGGAGACATCCCACATGACCACTTTGTGGGGGATGCTGGCTATGCACTGGAGCCGTGGATGATGACTCCCATCAGAAATGCACACACACCCATGCAAGAACGCCATAATGAGGCACACGCACAAACCAGAATCATCATAAAGCATGTGTTCGGGATGCTGAAATCACGGTTCCGGTGCTTGGACACATCTGGTGGAGCCTTGCAGTACTTTCCAGGCACGTGTGCCCACATCTTCATAGTATGTGCCATGCTACATAATATGATCCTGCGGAAACAGCTGCAGCAGGGACAAAAATGGTGAAGGCCCTCATAGCCCACCGCAATTGCCAAGGCCATCACAGGCACAGAGGGATTCAGACTACGAACACACTGTGCCAGCCCCAGTAGGCAGACAGAGGTGTGCCCAATATGCCTACGCCTTGGCAAAGAGGGAACGTATAGCACATACTCTGACAGTGTAGGCCCCTATGGACTGACACACCTCTCCACCTGCACACACAGTAAAATGGATGGCACACAAACACGACCACCTCTAAATTGTAATGTATAGGTGGCCCACTGTGTGAATCCTACATAGGCAGCCCTCAACATTGTACACACAACAGCTATTGGAACACGGAATGTCAACACCTGAACAGTACATGTGCCTATCAGCATATGTTGGTGCTGTGTGTATAGGTTCCCAGGTACATCGGTAGGTACGCGCCCGATTGTCAGAGGCCATACACCAAACAGAGCAAACAGTGTCCACTGTCACCACAACATAGAGTAACCAACTGTCGCTTAGTGGAGCAGAGGCAGTCGCAGGAGCACATGTGTGTAAGCACTGTTCTGCACACACTCATCACGGATTCCCTGCTGCCTTAATGAGGGGCTCCACATAATGTAATCATGGATGTTGTGTCAAGGCATGGGGTGTACCCATGACAGGTATTCGTCACCCCAGCATGCTCCACCTATGGTGTTTGAAGGTGTAGCACAGTATCATGTGTGGCTCACTGTGATATACATACCCAATGCCGGAGCACATCCAGTAAACATCACATGGACATACCATTAACTGGACTCATCAATATGTAAACTAACTGAGTTACCCATGTGAGTGCAGTATGGAGTAACAGCCGTAGTATACTCCACATACAAAACGACATAACACGTGTACAAATCTCAGATGTCCAAGTGTTAAATGCAGTGACCGTCGTGCATGTTCCCGGTCCCACATCCTGCAAGGGATGTAACGTAATCCCGAAGGCATGAGTAATGCATCATCAGATCATGTTTAGCACACGTTAGCAGGAATATGCATTTCCCACTGCTGGTAAGCAATGTTTAAATATGACTATACGGATATGCACGAAACAGAGCTAAGCTTCTCCTAATATCGCACAGATCACGGTCAATGATGTCCAGAACAGGTGAAACCAGCATTATTCATCCCTGTACTAATAGCTCCTGCTCTGAAGGGTAAAACAACCACTGCCAGGAGTAGAACATGCAATCATGTATACAATCACCTAACACTATTGCTAGCCAAGATGTACCTACGGTAGGGTTGCCACCTTATCAAATGACCAATGTGGGACATACGTCAGATGTCTGCAGGCTGACACATACACCCGGCCAGTACAAAAATCAGAACTTCACTGTTTTGTCTAGATAAAAGCTTATTCTTGTAATGTTTTAGTTACTCATTCTGTTTCTTATAATATATAGGTGGTTCAGATACAGAATAACTGTTTTATGCAACTATTACATAAACTATAGGAAATAAGTTTGTACTAAAATCTCAAGACATTGGCCATGTTTACAAATATTTTGCAGGACACAACTGCCCAAAGAGGGACTGTCCCTCAAAAAGTGGGACAGCTGGTAACCCTAACCTATGGCAGGTGTGTAATGTGACAGGTACAGACACAAACATGCGGAGTCCAGGAAACAGTATACACCAAGTACACAATGAAAGGTGTAGCTTGCCTGTCACTTTCCTTGTCAGATATATATATATATATATATATATATATATATATATATATATATATATATATATATATATATATATATATATATATATATTTATATATATATATATATATATATACACACACACACATATATACATATATATAATACAGATAGAAAGGGTGATAGAGTGATATATGTTGATATATACAGATTCACCGATATCTGCAAATATATATAGATAGATCAACGACATCCATAACACCTTGGAGGTACAAATAAATAGGATACCGCCAACTATGGAAAGTGTAACATACCGACACGCATAACCACGAGTCTGAAAGACTGAAAGAACACAGTACCGGAACAGTAGAACCGCGTGTAATAGTATGACGATATGAAGGGACATTTAGTTACCGCTACCGGTGTTGTGGTCCACGTAGGTACTGTGTTCAACTGTGTTTGTGAGTGCCGTAGTCTGTGTATGTGTGTGTTGAGGGTGCCATGTGCATTTCCGTGTGACTGTAATGTGTGTGTGTGTGTCCGCATCATGTGTCTGTTAGTGCCAACTCAGAGGTAGATCATTACAGTAGGTGTGGGTATAGCTAGCCTTAGGCATACGGTTACCACCTGTCCCACATAAGAAGGGACAGCCCCTCCCTGGGCAGGTGTGTCCTGACATAAAACATTACAAAGGGCAACTGTCCGAGATTTTAGGACATTATTATGTCCCATATATTATGTAATAGTTGCATGAAATAGTTATGCCTGTATGTAAGAAACGTAAATATTACATGCAATATGATAAGTAGCCAAAGTCCCACAACAATAGGTATGTATTGAGGATAAAAGTATGTGCTATCCTGTGTACTGACCGTGGCTATGTGTCAGTCTGTAAACACCGCTGTGTGTCCCGCAAGTGTCCAACAATGGCCATATGAAAAGGTGGCAACCCATGGCAAAGCGGTTCTGTCACCAACACAACTGCAATGACTGCAAATATCTGGGACAGAAATACACGGGATAGCTGTCATTTAGAAATATCCCTTTGCATATTGCTGCAATTCCGGAGGTATGGAAGTATCAACCTCACCTGCATACTATATAGAAACCAATTAACAACGGCCCAATGTAAAATCCCGTAACATAAGTCTACTAACTGATAGCTCTTTAATTAGGGAAGGAGCCCACACACATATAAATGGAATATGTAGAAATGCAAGCCCCGCAAACCTGTATATGCTACGTACACCTACCAACATCCCCCACACTAGAAACTATAGCAATACAGACTGTAATTACAGCACAAACATCCAGTCAGTCAATTACATCTGCAGAACTGCTAACATCCCTTGTGAGAGACACAATTAAAGGCATCATGCAAAATTATAACCATTGTATATTGGAACAAACGGCGATGTTACAGGTTTTGTTTGCAATAGTCCGTTATCAGACGGTTGGGATGACAGGTACACCCACATGTTGAACCACATACTCTAGCCATCACACACAATCCATGGGGGACATGAATCCAAAGTATACTTGTCTCTACACATAGCAGTTGCAATTACACACAACAAAACACGATACAGGCCATCTCCCTGAAGGTAGGGCAAATGGGCAACGCCCAAGTGGAGAATTCAATTATACCCCACTGTTGCTGTGTAATTGGTGAATGGAGTAGCTGCACAGCTGATGTGCAAGTAATAAGTCACTCAGGAACACCAATTGGCGGCAGGAAACCCCATGTTACAGGTATCGACGTATATAAGGATGACTTGCCAGACATTCAAACCGTATGCTCATACCATATAACTGTTTAAACAGTGTAAGAGAGATAGAAATGAAAGTCCAGAACGATAACAAGGTATGTAGAACACTCAGTATGTAAGTGCATGTGTAGCCTGTTTTGTATTAATTATTTAGTGTATATATAGCCTGGTTTGCATTAATTAAAAGTGTCCGCAATGCATAAAGTGGGAAAAGGTATTTATGTAGTGATGTCTTGCTAAGCATACTAACGCTTGTAGAAATTGTGCGTCCAGCAGTGGGACATAAGGTAAACATCACAGACACCACAAGGGATGCTACATGAGGGCTTTAAAAAGAACAATTCCATAGAACCTGCCATCAGTGGTAGGGTATGTCCAACAAGTACGTGCCATAGCAGGGGATAGTATATGTTGATATACTGTCACAGTAGTCATGTGTATGGGCATATAATGACAATGACATGTCTAAGGTGGTCCCACTGTGCAAGTATGCTTTGCATTATGGGATACTATGTAAAATATGTGTAATGTATAGTATTGTAGGTAGATATGTCAGATATGCTACACAGCATAACAGGCATATCATGCATACCAAAGGTATTGTCTATTGGCATGTACAATAACAGGAAACATATGGCTTGTAGTCATGGGACATTGTAATAGCATGATAGCTAATCTAAATGGAAGGGCTACCAAGTAACCATGCACAAAGGACATGTAATAGCTTCACAAGTTCATAGTGGGGTACTATGCAGTCTGGCAAGTCTATGTGTAAGCACAACTACAGTGTTCACACCAGTGGCACCTCTCTAGGGTAGTGTCCTGTGAACAGCAGAGCCATGTGTTACCTGCACCTCTGCCCAGTACAGCCACTGCAGTGATCCCTGGCGTACATGTTTCTCCCATCCACAAAGTGAGGTTTCACATGAACAGTGCTACTGAGTGTCCCTGCGTGATGTACATAGGAATCATGTTCTAAAGCATGGTGAGTGTCTGGTTTGGGAATGTAACCCTCAAGCACATCCCACTCATCATTGCGTGTGTGCACATATCCATGAGCATGTTGCTCACAGTGGCTTTTGCTTATGTCACGTATGTGGAGTATATCCATTAATATTGTTGTGGTCATGGGCCCTGTCTGTTCAGCACAGTTTGCCCCTGAGTATGTAGTATGCAAATGTGTACAGACGTGGTGTCCATAGTTCAGCCGCATACTTTAACTGTCGGAGCTCAATAAACATCATGGCATGTTAATGTTGTGGTATGTAAAGCTGTAGCTGTTGTGTAAGGTACACCCTAAACGGGGTGTTGTACCCTTGAATGTGTGTAGAAGTCTGGAGTTCAGAGGTACAATGGGTGCCTATGTACCAGCTAAACACCCAATGCAGATAAGTGTGGCCACGTAAAAGGATATCCATGCCAGAGTGGAAATATGGTAATCACAGGAGTGGGTGCGACATACGTGTGTACTACGAACACATACAATGTGACATGTATGTAGGGGACTACTACCTATGTGATAGTGGGTGAATGGTGTAATGCAAAGGTGATGTTCATGCACCTTGTGTCATGCAGCTTGAGGCCATGATATTCATATCAGGTATCCGTCACAGTGACACCCATATGGATGGAGTCAGTATCAGCTGGTGGATCAATCATGGTGCTTTGTATGCAGGGGTTTGTAAAGCTAGGCAGGGAAAGTCCCTCTGTGCTAGCCTGTACCTCAGGGAAGCATATACCAAACATGAGGGGCCCTATGACTGAGGACTGTGGTATGCCAAGTGTAACTGAAATGCAGTAGGTACTATGGTATTGTGTGTGTCCTGTCCATGAGCCACGTTGCATAACATCCTTAGACATAGGGTACGATGTGCAGGTGGATGTGTATGTTGTCAATACCAGAATGGAGAACGGTGCTGAAAGGCAATGAGAGGACAATGTAGGCTGTGTGGTCCCCCGTACCGTCATCAACTACCCTGGTAACTGTATGAAAGGAGTCCACCAGGTGTAGGAGCCATGCTCTGGCCCTAACAAGTCCAACCCGGGTGGCATCAAAGGACCGGAGCCCAACAATGTCTCTTTGAATGACGTCCATGATGATGTGCCCCTTAGCCATGCAAAACAGTCCAGTCAGGTGTGTAGGACAATAGTCCCACTCGTGCATTGTGGCACCTCCTGTGTGGAGTGTGAAAACTGTTGCTGTGTGCCATTCAGGGCCCACAATGTCTGATACAAGGCTATTACTGAATATGGTGGCCTAGTGGGGAGACATGTCATTCAGAGGTTTGTGGACATCACAGCCTGGGAGTTTGGAAGGTGACATGGGGCCAGTGTCCCAGGACATATAGAGTGCAGGTTAGTACTGTGTAGGTGTGACCGCAGGGACCCCACAATGTTCCTGCATAGATTGTGGCCCTGTAGTGAATGAGAGGGTGTAATGTTAGCATTGAATCCATCCGCCAGCATGTTGCCAACATCACCTGGTTCTGTAATGTTCCTGAGTGACTGTTGTATGTGAGAGCAGATGTGGGTATTGTCATTGACTACTGACATACCACCATAATGCCTTGTGGTACACCCTGGAATGTGTCACAGTAATGTTTACGTAGCTAGTTTTGGAGTATGTGATGAGGGATCCCGTGGCCCTACCGAGGCTGACCAGTGAGCTACCTCACCCATGGGATTGTACACCACTGTGCAACAGCCTCCATCTGTTGCTGTAAATTATGTCCATGGAACTTGACCCCCAGAATGGCGTCTGTTATCTGGTGGGTACCATCATGGCTCTGTGTGGAATAGCATGATCCATGCAGTCATGTACGTGCTAATGAAGTGCACTGGGGTATGTTTCAGCGTTTGTATGTGCATTGTCCATCAGCACGGGTGAGATGACGTTAACTACTGCTGTAATAAGACGTCTGTAGTAGGTCTTGTAGTACTCATGTACTGTGTATGCCATAAAGGGTGAGGTGCCGGGATGTGGCTAACAAGGATGATTAGCATATGTTCGTAATCCACCAATGAGGGGATAATCCCAGGTGTGGAACACCAGTCACATGTTGGTAATGTTCATGTCAAGGATAATGTTGGTCTTGGAGGTGGTGTGTATGGGTTGATCCAGCCGAGTGGAGGTTATGACTCATGGACAGCTTTGGCCTAATCACATGAGTGGCTATCCCAGTTAAGTGTGGGGTAGTGTCGGTCTCACATCAGTAGTAGCTGTTTGAGCCCTACTGTCCAGTGCACTAACAAATGGGGTCTGGTAACCATGGGGTATGTTGTTGAATCCGTAGCTTGTTACAATGTGTATAGCAGTTCTGGACACAGTTAGTTGCACGTGGAGCACCTCTGATGCATTGTGCTAAGTAACTAGCCAGGATGTGTGTACAATATAGTGGAATATGGGAACACCTCAGCCGTGGGTGTGCTGCCGGTCCAGGTACGTGCCTGAAAGGTATGGTCTGTCTATAACCTGTCATTGCAGGTGTGCTCTGCAGAGCCTAGAGGCAGGTCCCAGTCACTGCAGAGATATTGAAGTGGTGCATTATAAGGTGTGCCTTGCCTGTGTGTGTCACAGAGGAAGATGTCAAGCATTGTGTCACATGTCCCCAAGTTTTGCTTGCCAGTTCCCGTTCTGCTGGTGACTGTTATTGGAAACTGTGTAAGACAGGCAGTATAGAAGCAGCAAGAGCCTCACATGTGATCTGTACTCCCAGGGCTGACAGGTGCAGGTCATCTGTGCCAAAGCATCGTGTTGTTTGACCAGGTCAGTCAAAGCAGACAGATACCAGATGCCTGTGGAATGACAGCAGAAGCATAGGCAACTGTTGAAGTGACACAGTCAGTCATTGTACAGAGGTATCAAGTCCGGATGAATGCATAATGCTCCCCAGGGCTTGGCCCACACCTTCAGGGCTACAAGACTGGTGAGCTATTGCATGTCCCTGCACACGTAGTCTGTGAAGTTGCATCTCAGGGCAGTCACACTAACATGGAGAATGACAGTCACATCGTACTTGGTGAGGTGTGGCATGGTTGCATAGGTTATGTTGCAGAACCAGTTACCCGACAGCAAGATGTAAGTGACTATCGCCTTGTGCAGCCTGCTGAGTGGAACAGCAGTGTGACCACCTACAGAGTCACCTATGACTGGTGTGTTATGTATGTTATAACACCCTATTGGCTGTATGTGATGGGCACACATGAGTCTGTGGGCTATAAGTTGGTGATGTTGTGTTCGGTGATGGGGGCTGCCTTTGGTGCCTACTCAGAGTATGGAGAGGTACTGCACAAGTTGTCCTCGTATGTGTGGCCTGTGGTGGAGATCATGTGAGACTATCTGATGAGTGGGATGTGTTGCAAATGTTACACATCCCCACATGACTGTCAGGTGCAGTCAGGGTTGGTGACAGCATTACCCCCAGCAGGGCTGCATATGTGCATCCCCCACAGGCTGTAGTGTCGTATGTTGGGAGGTGAGCATTGACTGTGTACATGAGACAAATGCTCTATTACCATATGTATGACATATCCATCATATAGACAGGCAATAGCACTGGTACGTGACAGTTGGACATGCCTGTATATACAACCATGTCTCACAGGATATGTGAGTTACGTGTGTACAACAGCTGTTGTACTGTAAGCAAGCTGGAAATGTGACGACAGACAGTGTACCTGTGAGAAATGGTGTGGAATGGGTGCTATATTAATCAGTAGCTCATGACATGCTCACAAGTTCTGAACAAGTGCTAAGCATGAACATACATTACAGATAGGGTGTTGGATAATATCAACCCACAAATGGTGACGACAGTCATAATTGGTGGCACTGCACTATAATCCTGCTGAGTATGGTCTGCATGTCCATAAACCATTATCAATCTAGATGTTAGCAGTACAGATGTACAAGACAGTACGGATGTTTGATTACAAATACCTTTGTATGTCACAGGAGTATTCTACCAGTGGCCTCTTGACAGACTCACAACTACAAAAGGTGCCAGAGTGGCATGTGCATATCACACCAGTGCCAGCTACAGGAAAACAGGGTTAGTGTGTTGTACTCCACCCTCATTGTAGCCCATACCACACAGACAAATGTCAGGCATCTGTGTATGTAAGGATGTGAATGGCCATGACATATGAGCAATAGCTGTGTCAGTGTTGTGAACAACATACAGAATGGGCTGTGTGGGTGAGGTGTGTGACATATGTGCACATTCTGATGGATGATATCAGCATTGTCACCACTAGATGAACATCCCTGTAACCATTAACTACCACCTAGGCTGTGGTCAACATTATGGACACTGTGTAAAAGATGGTGCTGTGTAGTACACCTCCCTGACTTGGTGACATCTCCAGGCCTCTTAGGTAGTCATATGAGGTACCCATGTCATGACAGGGTGCCATCCATGAGCACGGAGATCATTGGACAGGCATACACAGCACTTGGGTGACCAATATTGGATCACATATCACCTTTAAGGGGTAATGGCCATGCGTGGAAGGGCGATACCAGCCTTCACAATCCTCACCTCCACTATGCAGCATGCTGTCTACCTTGCATAAAGACATTTGCTACACTATGATGATGGACATGCTACATGTCCATATCCTGATCTGAAAGACATACGTCATGGACAGCCACCATCCTAATACTAGGATCGCCACATGCTGGACAGATCCCTGTGCCATACATGTGACATACTCCCGCCATACCATGCAACCCTGTCCATCAAAGCTGCACATGTCATCCCTGTCATACATGGTGTGATGGCCGCATGGTAGATGTAGTATCAACTGTCTGGATCAGTAATGTGGCACTGATGGACCTTGCGGTGGCATAATGGCTGTCGGATACAGCTAGGAAACCTTGCCCGTACATGCTATAGTTGATAACCATGCCTGTGAATGACGTCCGACTAGCCATTGTCCCATGTCTATCACATGTGCAACACAGACGATCCGTGGCAGGATGTTGAACAGCTGTACACACATACGCATGGAAACCTATACAGTGCTGTGTAGATGTATATGGCAAAACACATGCATGTACAGGTTTCCATGCGTATGTGTGCATTGTCACTGCTCAAGTCCATTAAGACTGTGTCTGTGTTGATGTATGACATATACACAGCATCTAGGTCAACAGCATTACCGTGGACACATCCAGGCATGTGCAGATAGGTAAGAACACCAGTGCAGGCAAACAGACATGCCCACATCAAGACAGCATTCACATGGAGTATGAACACTGTAATGAGGTGACACACATATATGGTGATGATATCCAATGCATAACGGGTGTTACATGTGTGTGACACAAACATGTCAGTAGTGTCAGTGTCATGATGATTTGCAAAGATAACTGTGCAGATGTACTAGATGTCATAGAAATGTATGTGCAGCAGTATCTCTGTACATCTCTGAAACTGTGACCTGTCACCATCATTATGTCTTACAGATAATGCCTCTTACACGCCTTCCAGCATACAGCCGCCAGGAAGATGATGTCCCCATCCCATACCTCCATGAGAACTACGAGGTGTTGTTCAGCCATGTGCCACAGCATGCCCAGCAGCAGGACGACCTGTGGCAGGATCTTCGCAGGAGGGTGAATGATGTGGGTGGCCATAACCGCACCTACAAGCAGGTGCGCAGATACTGCATGGACTTGATACGACATGCAAAACAGCGTGCCACTGCAATCGCCAGGGAACAAGGTGGAACAGGTGGTGGGCCACATACCCAGCCCCCACTCACACACACTGAGGAACTACTGGCTAGTCTTGGGGACACCCTCAGAACAGCATCCACAAACACTAGCTAGCATCGTGGAGGTGGGTGTCTCCCAACCAATGAGCCTGGAGTTTCCTGGCAAGTCAGTACAGCACATATGGCTACTATATCCCATTTATGTGCATGTGTTGAGTAATCTCGGTAGCCCGTTCTGTAAATGCGTATTGCAGTAGTGTGATAAGGTAGTTAGGTGTATGTTCGACTCCCAGCCCTGCCAAGTGTGTGCCTCTGTGTGTGTGTATGTTTCCACCTGCCTGGGGACATGGTAATGCTTTTAGATGCCTCACACCACATACATTCCCTATCAGCATCTTTGCCTTTGTGGATGATGTCACCCACCTAGAAGTATGCCTCTGGGAGCACTGTGTTCAGTAATCTCAGTAGCGCGTTCTGTAAATGCGTAATGCTGTAGTGTGATAAGGTAGTTAGGTCTGTGTTCTAATCCCAATCCCGCCATGTGTGTGTATGTGTGTGTGTGTTTCCCGCTGCATGACAACATTACATTGCTTTTACACTATTTACTCTCCATAGAATCCGTACGGCGTCTTTGCCTTTGATGCTGATGCCAGCAAGCTAGACGTATGCCTGTGTGAATGCTGTCATCTAGTAATCACGGTAGCGCATTCTGTACATGCGTAATGCTGTAGTGTGATAAGGTAGTTAGGTCTGTGTTCTGATCCCAACCCTGCCAAGTGTGTGTGTGTGTGTGTGTGTGTGTGTGTGTGAGTGTGTGAATATATATATATATATATATATATATATATATATATATATATATATATAATGTAGATAGATATAGATATGTATGTGGATATTAGCACTACTGAATGTGCTGCATTATCTGTACGTCATCACCTTTGATGTATGTAAATCTGCTATGGCTCTGTGATAGTGCACATAATGCGTGCTGTAGTGATCCTGGGTTATAGTTGTGTAGTGACCAGTTATTTTGTTGCTGGGTATTACAAGGACATTGACAACAATGATAGTACAGCACAGTTAAACGGCCGTGTGCACATCTCAACAACAGTCAGCAGTGGTTATTACTTTGGAGGATGAGTATGGCTCATATAACTATGTATTAACTGACAATACTATGCAAATCAGTTTAACATTACTGACTCCCATTTATCCACAGGTTGTGATACAGATCCCAAGAATGTATGTGTATACATTGACAGGTGCAGGACTGGAATATTGTTGAATGCATGGAGGGGTGTCCATGGCCAGTAATGGTGATCTGTACAGCCTGGCAGGTACGGTCTGTGACTGTCCCACAACATCCTGTATATGGCTGACACATGCTGAAACTGTGTACATGCAGACACACACACATAAAACAAACAGCTAGGGCTAACACATACACACACACATTGCATCAGCATTGGGCCATGCAAACACTGTTGTCCCTCACACACACACACATACGTACATGTTGATTGGATGGCTCAATGACAGGCTCTGGAAAAGAAACACCATACCCTTTGCATATGATGACACCTGTGCCACCACCTGTAATGTGCAACATTGATGCAGGAACAGACTAACATGGTGCTGATGCACAGGGTGGCTTTATAGCACTGTATTAATGTTAAAATGTTGTTAACACAAAGTGTGATATCCTTCTAGGTGTATGTAAGCAGGCATGATGCATTGCAGCTATGACCATCAATGTAGTATAGTTTACAGCACTGTAAATTCTGAAGATTTATTATCCATCCATGTGCCATTTGACTGACGTGTGTAGTATTAGCAGCATGTGTTTCAGAGTGTGCAGTACATGTGTGATGAGTGTAGTACAGATTTATACATGCTTACAAATGCATACACTGGCTTACACGACATTACACGGGCTTCAACATTCTTACACTAGCTTACTCGTTCTTCAACGTGCGCACACGGGCTGACACGTACACACATGCTTACTCGGGCTTACAGGCGCACACAGGCATGAACACACTGTAAGCAGGTTTGCAAGAAACTTCAGTGATATCCATGGCGTACACCATCAGTTTCCTGACTTTACCTAGGATAAATCATAACACACCTCTTCCACTGATGAGTAACTGACAGCAAACATGTGACACACTGCTCTGATAAGATTACAGTGTTTATACATACACACTCATGATGTCACCTATCTTCTACTCTGATAGTCCCCTTAACCTACTCTTACATTGTAGTGGCTTGGCCCATATGGCATGACAAATTGTGATTCACTATCCTCAGCCTCAATTGCATCGGATTGCCTACTAATGCTTAGTTACGACAGAGCGCTTCCACACTTAGCAACCAGTACTCAGTAGCCATGTTATCTTCAGCTTGCCATTCACCTGCATGGAGAACTAACTTTTAACTAAAATTACAATTTCTATGTATATTTTAAATATTTTTCTTGTTTTAAAAGCGCAGCGTGTTTTCGCGCCGCTGCACTATGCTTAAACACCGGTGATCGGGGGAGAACAAATAGAGTTTTATTCATTTCCAATGGGAAAACAGGCCACTGGCCTTATATTTGGCCATTGGCATGCTTCTTCAACTAAATTCATCTTTTATTTGCAGCTGACATTGCTCCTTTTAGCTACTTGCAGAACGTAACTCAGTTAACATCCGAGTACATTTCTGCACATAACTCTACTCTTGCACGGACAGCTTACTGTTTCATGTATCGCAGATTTACATCATTTGCATAGTTTTCACCTACAAATGAGGTAATTTGCATATCCTAACATTGTCCGTGGAACGTTCGTTTTAGGGGCTGTCTTACACGCCCCTACAGGATATTGCTGAATAGCTCGGCAGACATCTTGCCTTGCTCTACTCTTACTCTACTCGTACACGCCGGCCAAGGCTCCATGACTCCTGGCCTAAGCTTTGCTGTGTGCTAATATGTCTATTTGTGGAGTATGCATGGCTGTAGGTATGTTTTGACCTGCTACATCTGACATTTCTATACAGCAGCTCCCACTTTCACCATTTGTAAAAGTGACGGCCCTGTAGGTACTATATATACAGCTGTGACATTTGACAAGTCAACACATACCTGCGGTCAATACTAAACTGACTACTTCAGCACTTTTCATACCTTCAGATTTTTCTTGTAGTAGTATAGTCGATAATACTGTTTCCTATAACATGTATCTGTTTATGATACAAGATATATCATTTTATTACACCACTACACACAAGAAGAGATCACAGGCCAGATGCCATTACATTCCTTTTGCAGGACACACCCGCCCAGAGTGTTGTGTTCCTCACAAAAGCCAACAGGTGCTAATCAAAGCATATTATGCTATCATCTACCTTATGTGTTCGCCGGTATTTGTGCTTTTCATCAGTGGCAGAACTCACATGCGAGTGTGGGAGACTGAACACTGTATTGGGGACACTGCATAACACCCTGAGGAACACATTTATTTTGTTTCTATTAACCTTCCACATTGACTATCACAGGGCATAAGTATTCATTCACATTTATCGAGGTACATGCTTTTGACTTATACATGTTTTGTCATTTGTCATCACGTCTTTCTTCACACCTGTCCACCTGATATCACTAGTTCTGTACATTTATTTAGGACAGGGTTACCTTCATAGCTCTCAGGTGTACACATTTTGGGTAAATGTCCCGAACTTAGACTAAGAATTTTGTTCCTTTTTTCATAATATTGTGCCTTTCTGGTAAATTAGTGGCAAGTCATTAAGGACTGTGAGGTTAGATAATAATGACAGACATTAGTATTTTATAATTAGTAACCCACAAAACATTCATACTAATGAATTATCCATTATTCTATCAATGTTCTAACTTTGTCAGAGGAATATTTAAAATAGTCCCTATTTGTACTTATTTTAATATGCCTTTGTCTAGATGTCTTATTCTGAAAGGTTGAGAGGTATGATTACCATCTTATTCGTATGCATGTAAGTCCATGATAATCACTTACATGACACTGATATAAGTCCCTACATCTTCCCCCAGTGGTTTCCACAACATCCAGTAGATGGGTTCTTCATTTTTGGAAGGTATAGGCGTGTGCTATACCCACATATGAATATAATCACTCCCATGGGGCGGACCTAATAAATCTGTGCCAACCAACACCTAAGCACCTAGGCCCATTATTGCATACCCATGATTCCCATACCTGACATCCCTCCACAGTAGTCATAAGACATATTTAATGTGAGTGATAATAAAGTATGAAGACACTTCTAAGCACTAGTCACTCTCCACGTATCGGGACATATGTCATACATTCTGTCAACCCATGTGTTATTACCCTTGCACAAGCTACAGTTGCATATACAGCTATATTGTAGCTGTGGTTGTGACTTTCTTTGCTTCGATCATTACAGGACAGTGCCTGTAGTGGACCAATTTTTGGGGCCCTGCAATGGACACCTATATCCATGTTTAAAGAGTAGAACTTGCAGATTTGGCACACTGGTACTTTCTGGGCAATGGTTTGGAAAGCAGCAGTCTATTTACCTTTCTTACATGTCTGTATGTCTATCCATAATAGCTATGACGTCACCTATTTATGTACATGTGTTATATCTACAAGGACATATGTTTATATGTTTGTTATGTATATATCAATTAATGTATTGTGTGTGTGTGTGTGTGTGTGTGTGTGTGTGTGTGTGTGTATATATATATATATATATATATATATATATATATATATATATATATATATATATATATATATATATATATATATATATATATATATATATATATATATATATATATATATATATACATATGTCTGTACATTCTTTATTTCATATATTTATTTAGTTTAAGCCTGTGGATATATATCTATACACAAATATATATATATCCATATATAGATATATAAATAAACGTGTAGAAAACAGCATTCATTTGCTATGCTGTGAGTGGATTACACACGCGCAGGCGCACTTGCATATCCTTATTGTGGGTTACATATGTTTACTATGTCTTTGTGCTTACGTGGGCTTTATTAATTGTGACGGTACCAGTAAAATATCTGTAATCTGGTTAAAGGACATATGCGAAACACACATTCACCTTTACATATTTAAATGTCTTTACAGCACAGACGCATTCATTACACTTTAAACTTATATGTGCTGTAGTCGTAGTTGACCCGGGACTGCATTCACGTTGGCTGGATGCTGTAACCACTATACTATTGGTGTTCTGACTCATTTATATGCATACCCATAGTACATAGCTACATTAACATACGCCTCACCGCTTCACTTACAACACAGGCATCCATTCTCCTGCTGGGAAAAACGTGGTACTACATATTACACATTCCCTATTCCCTACTGGTCTGGACCCAAGCTGCATATTTAATCACTCCAAGGATATGCAGAACTCATACAAAGTCTTTGATTGTTAGGGTATTCATGTTGTGATCTGGGTTTAGGCTTGTCTGCCTGATGAACGGAACTGCCCTGACTGAGTTCAAATGTCAGACAAAGCACATGGACAGAATTTGTCCATTTTATAGATTTTTACCTGTGTTTACAGACACAGGTATTTTGGCACCTGTCAGCAGCTTTTTATGTTGGCAATACATAATATGGGTGCGGGTGGTTACAATACATAATCCACGGTGAGGAGTGTTCCCTTTCACATTTGACTATTTTCTGTATGCATTCATACCAGGATTACTATTTTGGACATGAATTAACTACAGGTATGCAGTAGTACAGTAAACAAATGTGAAGGTTTGCTACTGTAAATATGTACGGACCTCTGTAATACACTGTTGTTTTCTGGCAAATCAGTAGCTAATCATTAAAGACTGAAGTCAGAACATAATGACAGACAGTTGAGTTTCAGACTTCATACTCTTCAGGAAATGAATGCCAATGTACAAACTGTTATTCTATCAACTTTCTAAGAGCAATCTTTACAAACTGTCCCTACTTTTGGGCCTTTGTCCCACTTTTATTCACAGCTTTGTCCAGATATCTTGCTCTCAGAGGTTGACAGGTATGGTCGGTCACACCTACACACACATTAATTGTCCCTCACACAGTAGATCAGGGTTATCCTGTTTACGTCAGTGCCTTCATCACCCTTATACCATTTGCCACTATGCAAATGTGTGCAATATATTCTCCCGCTTATTCGTGTCGGGACACGTGCGTTATGGGCAGGTGTTTGATCCTGGGTAGTAGGTTATGCATGACCACTTAGGTCTGGACAGTGTCGTGCACCTCTAATGCGCATTCCAACTTCTGTCCAGATATCTACAGGACTGGACTTCATGTCTTCCGTTCTAATGTTTACACAGGTTATGTATCCCATGAGGGATATCCAAAAATTGGACCGATCCACAACAAGAGGAATACCGAACATCTTTTTGGAGTTACAAAAATGTGCTGAGGTCTTTACATGCAAGGGATACATAGTGTGCAATCCTGCAACCGCCTAGGGTGACACTACCTACTACATATGTGTAGTGGTCACTATGTGTAGCTGTGGCTGCACCAAACCAGTAGGCCAAGTATGGCTGGATTTGGTGGACGTTCAGGTACGGGAGCGGGTTGTGTGATGTGGAGGGGATGCTGAGTAGTTCATTATGCATCCAGGTGTGTTGCATTTGTTATGGCCAGTTCCATCCAGGTGTGTTGCATTTGTTATGGCCTGTTCCATCAGGGCCAATCTGTGGGTATGTGCCGGTGACATATCTATACATTTGTATCGCACATTTCAATATTCATATGTTTGTGGGATTGTGTTCTACAGTATGGCCTGTCTGCTTGTATTGCAGCTGTTTATACATGTGTTTGTGTTTCTTTCAGCTTCACCTGTTGCTCCCTCATACACCTCCGGTTCACCTATTCTGCATACGACACAGTATTGCCTTGGAGGATTGTACCATTACCCATCCACCCCACACACACAGATTCCTCACACCCCATACATCACTGCTTTGGTTGTTGGCCCATGACATGGCCAGAGTAACACATTGAATACCCTACATGTGTCAGGTACCTGTATGGTTGTGTGGACTACCCTGCCATGTTTGCTTTCCACTTGCTATACCTCACACACATAGGTACATGCCCATACTTAACTTTCATTACATGATTGGTATACCCGGGTACTACCCGTTCGACTGTAACACATCCTGACAAGTTCGGCTTGTACCGCTGACTTCTGGATTTTGGCAGCCTGTTCTACTCATTGGTTGGATGCCACCTTTTCCTATGTCCAGGATGGGATATATTCTGTACACATATCCGACTGTAGTGGACAACACCTCCCCACAGTCGACGGTAGGGTTGCCACCTTTTCAATTGGCCAAAGTGGGACATTTATGGTACAAACATCACATTTTACAGGCCGACACATACCCACGGTCAGTACACAGGATAGAACTTAAGATACTTGCCTGTATAAATGCTTATTCTTGTAGCATTTTAGTTGCGTATTCTGTTTCTTATAACATTTATGTAATTTAGATACAGAAAACTTGTTTAATGCAACTATTACATAACATATAGGGAATCATTTTGTCCTATACTCTCAGGACATTTGCCATTTTTACAAGTTTTTGACAGGACACAACTGCCCAAAGAGGGACTGTCGCTCACAAAGTGGGACAGGTGGTAATCCTAGTCGACGGTATGGTTAATACTGTTCCTTTCGGCCTACATGTGTCCTTATTGTTGTAGCTGTTTATATGCTCCTTCTGTTTCATTTACATGCTTATTCTATTTCCTATCACATTTGGTATGTGAAATACGGACATACCTTTTGTATGTGACTATTACATGCCTTGTGGGATATGTTTCGGACATACGGTCACTAGATATCTACATTTCTCGTGTATTTTGTTATGGACACATCTGCCCAGCTGTGTACCCTCCCTTACATTATGGGTCAGCTGGTGACCCTCATCATTGGGCTGGACATACCTACCGGTGGCTTGCTAACATATGATGCGTTTCACTTACACTTGGTATGGCTATCTACACTGCGTTGGACTACGGCCACGCAGTCTTCCATTTCATTTGTTCGTGGGATAGGGACCCATTATTCCCTACCGTGCATTTGTGTTTGCTTCTTCACTTTGTGTTTGCAGGTACTTTCTTGCATGCTTTGCATACGTTTCAGTATCCACGGACACTGACAGATGGGATTACTATCTTGCAACTTGTTATATGCAAGCATTTTAGGTTGCACGTCGACAGCTGCCATTTCCACGCCTCCATGCGGCACTTCGACACGCCCAATGCACTCGCGCTCCTTTCCTGTGCACGTGGCTGTATCGGCAGCGCACCTTCATTAATATGCATTTGGCACTACTGCGCCATCTTCACGCCGCACTGTCGGCGCAAGCCTACCGCCGTACTTGCGCCGAGCTTCATGAATCCGGGGGAGTGTTAATTTCTAGGGTACATGAGAATTCAAAACTGCTGGAGCTATTGTTCGTTATTTTGAAATGACTGTAGCTTTCTCCTAACTGAATTAGATTTAATATCTCCCTTAAATCTCATCTATTTCACAGCAATCAATGAAATTATTCTAGCAAACATCCATTAACCCAGTGTAATCTTGCCATCCCAATCTCTTTCCCTTTAACAGTTAACCAATTTCTCATTGTTAGAATGCAAATATGCTACAAGTACTTAGTGTAAACATGTGATTATGCTACATTACGTTTCTTATGTAAATATCATTGTAACTAAAATTATGTTGATGAATTCAATGTATTTTCAGGACTGGCCTGGGTTATCGCTGAAAAGTCAACCTTACATCCACCAAGTTATTAAATGTATGAACATGTAAAATGTATTTTTAATCCTTTCATGTGGAAAATAAAAAGTTAGTCATACAGAGAGCATCAACAAGTCACGCTGGTGACTCTCCAAAATCATAAAAGGTATAACATCCAGAACATAAACAAGCACTGTCTCATTTGCAATTATTTTTGAAAATTGTTATGTATGAAGCCTGAAGTTTCATTAATTCCCAGTAACCCTAAAACTCCAAAATCCCATCAAAACCATAAAATAAACAAATGATAAAAAAGTAAAAATCACTAATTAAATCACAACCATTTTCACAAATAGGCCCACCTGTTCAGTGCGCTTAATAAAGATTCACCCACAGGGAGACTTGAACACGGGATGCTTCCTCCTTTTTAACAGCATTATTGAATTATCAGTTGTGACACAGGCATATTTACATCTATACAAAAGTAATCAAGTTGAATTAAATTAACATTAACAAACATTATACTTCACTTATATTGCTATATATCATATAACCTAGGCAACATTACATGAATTATTCAATTCCTGCCCCCCCTTTTTAAATAAGAACCATCTTTATTAAACCATCATTTACGACATAAGCAATCATACATTTATATACATGAAAACAAACCACACCAACACAGCCCTAGTTGCAAGCATTTTATATCACGAATCATAATGGCACACTCCCAGTTGCAAACATTATACATCACTCACAAACTACCCAATCATTTTCAAACATTACAAAATTCCTTTAAGTCCTGCCTTCATTTAAACCTCATTCCTCCCCTGTATGTATTGTTCTCTCAATTCCCATTTTTTTCCTATATAGTTTGCTTCTACCCTTTTCTAAAGATCTAATTTTCAGTTGTTTTATCTCTGTTACTATATTTACTGTTTCTAATATAATTGGTTTAGATTTTGATTTCCATTTCTAGTAACTGCTTTTTTGCAGCCACCATAATTAGACACAACAAGGCCTTACTGTGTCTAGGCAATTCTGATCCTGTATCATACCTCAGAAAAATGATCTCCCTCATCACACCAATCTGACCACCCAGTATCTCTGGCAGTGCATCCAACAGTGAAGCCTTAAAGTCCGCCAACACACAGCACTCCCAGAAAATATGTTTCCAAGTACCTCATTCTTCCCCATCACACCTTCAACATTTGCTGTTTACCTGTGGAAAAATTCTTTGTAGTCTACGAGGGATATAAAAATATCTATGTAAACATTTCTGAGCAAAAGTTCTAAATTTTCTAGATTTTATTGTATTTTTGGGAGACATGCACATATACTCCCATTGTTTCTTTGTTGATTGCTTATCCAGTCTCTCTTCCAATCCTTTCTAATGTCTTCTGATTGATTCTTATAGTTATCATGCAGTATTTTATATGTTCGACTAATTATTCAAATTTTAATGCCAATTTCTGTTTTAGATTCTTCTAAAATCTCTACCAGTGCTGGTCTTTCAATTAGGACCCCCCTATTTCTTTCTCTTTACCTATACTCTAATGTCAATCCTTGTTTGGGAAGGCAATCTCTAACCTGCAGTCCAAATAAATTCTTGGCCTCTTCCTATTCTATTACCTATCCTTCTCTAGTTATTTGCTCCCAAATTCCTTGGTTCCTTTGCCAGTTTTCTCCAATAAATTCTAGCCCCTTTTGCCTATTGTCTATATCCCTAACTGCAGTCATCCCTATTGACAGAATCTCCTTTCTCCATTCCCATGTTGGCTTAGTTCTTCGAATACTTTCTGCTACTTTATGGATATAATATTCTGTATGATTATTGTTGTTCTCCTTAAAGACCTGCATCCAAAATCCCTGTCTCTCCTCGTTTCTTTAGTTTCCCCCCTGTTTCAACATCATCCCTTTCCACTTTGAATGATAGTTTTCTGCTTGTGCTATATATAGGAGCCTTACATGTGTAGCTATGGTTAAGAAGTAACAAGAATTATTAAATGGACTGACAAATGCTAAAGTATTGCAGAATAGGGGGAATCTCACAGAACTAGAAGAGGATCAACTGCAGAATGCTGAGCAGAAAATAAGTGATTAAAAAGTTTTACCAGCTTATTTAGCCTTAGTGCTGCATATGCTGAATTGTGCAGCTTTACTTACTTAAGCTTTTTCACCGATATTATTCATTTCATGAATTTGGGGAATCGACAATGTGACTTGTTAACCCTCTATGATTAACTCTCTATCAAAGTAACATGCTTCATTCAAAAGTTAGGAAGCCATAAATATTCCTTATAATCCCATTTCTGTGGATCACTCAAATGTTCCTTTTCCCACACATTTTTGCTGTCTCTTTTCTATCTGTGGCGAAACATGCTATCATATGTTAGGTTGAACTATAATTCTCCATGTTCCTGCAGGGTGAAGCCTTGATCAGACCAGAAAATAATTGGCAAGGCGTCATCCCACAGAACAAAGAAACACAAGTGTTTGACATCCTGCACCATCATGTGTGTGAGGGCAGCGGGGTACCTACCATAACCCCCATCGTATGTATATACTGATTTCATGGTTGCACAATTACTGAGAAAAGTAAGGACCATAGACGGTGAATGACTGTATAGGGCAAATTGAAACCTCACTAGCAGTAATTTTATCTAATAAGTCCACTCATTAGGATTCAACTTGAGGAGTTAAACATGACATGCTGAAATCTCTTCCAGTAGATATAAATACACTAGTGGAAGTCATATCTGGTTGTTGATCTCAAGTAACATAAAAATTGACACCTATTTGTTAAAATCTGAGAATATCGGCAAAATAAATCAGACAACATGACTGTAGTCTGGTACATCAACAAGCCGGTCAAAATAAGGCCCTACTCGCAGTGTCATAAAGCACTAAAAGTATAGGTATGGGCAATCTTAACCTATCACTTACTAATTGTCACATACACTCCTAAGTTTTCTAACTGCCTGGCGGATAGACTTGGCCGTTATCTCACGATACCCCAGAAGTGGTTATTCAACTTGGTCATTATCAGATTATTGTTTCTGCAGTATGGTTTCCTGGTCTTTGACTTAATTGCACCTCTGACCAATGTATCCAAGATTTTTTCTGATAATTCTTTCTTTCTCTGCAAAAAAAAAAAAAAAAACAGAGATGCATTAGTCCAGGACTGGCCTCACACAGAGCCTTATGCTTTTTCACAGTCTCCTCTGTTGATGAAGCCAGGTGTCTCAAGGCCAAGGTCATTCTAGTTTTTTTTCCCTTTTGGCTCAGAAAGGGGTGGTTTCCACTATCAAAGAAATTTCAACTGGAAACTTCTCTGGTTGCCCTTCAAGATGAATTTGCTGCCACACCTTTCATGGAGAATAAACATGAACATGTGGGCTCTAAGACTAACAGCTTAGCTACCCCACTACTCTAGCATTCAGCGATCAAGGACTTTTAAGCAGGGTTGCAGCTATTTTGTCATCTAATCCTTCCACTCAGAAAATGTGCCAAGACAAATGGGAGTTTACTCATTCTCATAGATTCATGGGTTTATAGCTTCTTACTAAGGTCATAACCAAGGAAATCATCTAACAGTTCAGACACATCACCCGATACTGGTGGAAGACTAACAATTCCTCACATACTCCAGGTGAACAGTTGCAGACACCTATTCTGTCATCTGGAATAGTTTAAAGGCTTGCTACGGAAGTACTCTGCTTCATCCCTAAAGAGGACATATTCCAGAAAGAGGGAAACATTGGGTTTGGCACCAGTTGTGGCATTTGCTGTTATTGATGTGGCAGCATGGGTTTAGGCCTTTAGAGTGGGTGCTTTCTTTACCACTTTATCTGTTTGGGTTAAGGAGTTCAGTGACTGCAGAGTATTTCACAATATGGAAGGTTAATCAGAGTTCAACCCTCAGAAGTCTGACAGGTCTTTTAGTCAGTCTGAGTAGCTAAGGGAACTGAGACCTGAAATATTTTGGTGAAGAAATGTTGAGGGATATTAAAATATATAAATTATTTTGATGTACACACCAAGGGAGGTATTATGTTAAATGATGGACTTTGAAAAGGAGAGTAATGTGGGAAAATAACTTTTTTGATCCTTCAGGAGATACTATGAAGGATAAGATTTGCAAGGATTTTCTAATGAGTACAGAAATGAGGTTGTCTCAATAAATCCACATATTGAGGACATGGGACAACACTGGAGTACATTCAGAAACCCCAGGTAAACATAAAGAGATCATACAAAATCTACATGGACTGACCAGAAGTCAGGACTGAATTTCAAAAGTGAGACCATAGAGCTGCAAGGCAGATATCTTTCCACTGAAACACTATCTTTGCACACTCAGCTCTATTCCCTAAGATCCTTTAATATTTTGATGCAGAGTTAATTTATTTGAGAGTTAGTTTTTGATATGGAAAAGGCTGTTCTTAACAGCTATGACTTCCACCAGAATGATTCTGAATTTTAAGCCCGGTGTTAAACGTACTTATCTATTCTTACACACAAAAAGAGTTTCAGTGAACATCCCATAATTTATGCCTATGATAGTAGCTGAATGAAACCTGAAAAAATAAATGGTGCTTCCATATTGTGCAGGTAAAATACTAACCAAATAGAATTCCTACTGCATGGTCTGCATATACTTAGGCATGTTAGATGCTGCATATACAGGACTAAACATTTCAGGAAGAATAATATATTGTTTATTATACGTCTAGGAAATTAGAGCAAAAAGTTCCACTTTGACCTGTTGGCTGTCAAAATGAATATCATTGTTTACCAAAAGTATGGGAATGAATTGCCAGGTTTATTCTACGAGAGCTGCCATTGCTTCTTCCTTATCTTTTTCTGCAATGCATCCTTGGATGACATCTTTTCACATGCAGCTTGGGCCTCACTTAATGCCTTTTCTAAACATGACAAATTGACCATTGCCTTCAGGTCCAGGTCATTCACTGGGTTCTCAGTAATAAAGGGTATGTTTCTGCTGGCCAGCCGCCTAGGAGGACAGGGACTCCGTCAGGAAAAACTAACAAAGACAAAACTGTCATCAGGCAGAAACAAAAAATTGTGCACAAGACAGGGTAGCTAGTATACAGAAAAGTAACGCTTTTTCAACCAAAACTAGTTATAACATTACTTGTGTCTGACCACAGTAACTGTACTATAAAGCACATTTCATGAAAAAGACAACAGTGGAACCCTTAGGTAATTTGAAACTATAGTCCAATTTTCTGA